>NW_019154109.1:311276-654184 GCF_002288905.1 Enhydra lutris kenyoni | reverse complement strand
ATTGCGGTTCTTTACTTAGCTCTGTACTCCAGATTAGCACATTCTTGATATGCTCCCTCCAGGCTTTCTGTACCCCACAGCTGTCGACAAAGCCTTTTTGGCTCTTCAGGCTCTTCCCCCGTGACATCAGCCAGCTTGCCTGCCTGACGCAGTTGAAGGTCTTGCTTTCATGGCTTGAGCTGATCTTCATATCTGTTCAGGGATTTCTGATAAACATGTACCTAGATGCCAAGCATCAGTCTTCATGGGAAATTATTATTTTTCTTTTAGAATTTAAAAATACTACTCTTTCCAATTTACTGATTTCATGAAATCTAATCCTGTTTCACAAATGAGGAAACCCTTTTCAGAAAGGAAGGTTGGCTTACCTGACCCAGGCTGGGAAGCACAGAGCTGGGAAGTGAGGTGTACATGGTTCCCAAGGCCAGGTGTGTTGTACGGGGGCCGTCTGGCTCATCTAGCAGGTAAAGAATTGTGTTTAAGCCTGGAGGTAGGATGTGAATCCAGTCCTTGTGAGTGCAAATTCTCCTTTGCCACACGATCTAACGTGTCTAAGGCAGAAAGAGCAGAACTTGGAGTGTGAGCTCTGAGTTCACGAGGGACCAAGGGGCCCTTGGGTTTGGGCCTTGGGATGTCTTCACTTAGCACAGCTCTGGCCTGTCAGACCTTAGAGCGACTACCCAGGCTGTGGTCCCTGGGCTGCATTTATAAACCCATCCTATAGTCTTGCTGGCGACTGGTGCCGGCTTCTCAGTGGGCTCCAGCCTCAGCTCAGAGGTGATGGAGAGGGTCCTGTGCTGTGGCAGTTGTGCTGCTGGCTTTTAGTGATGAGTGCCTCTCGAATCACAAAGCACTCAGAAGTACTCTTTCATTAGATGCTTAGAATGGCTCTGTGAGGAAGGGGGCCAGGTAGGTATTACCCCGCCCCCCAACTTATAGATGCAAAACAGGCTTAGGAGGGTAATGACCTCTCCAAGGTCACTGGAGATATTGACAAATTCCAGACCCCTGCCCTGTTCCCGGGATTGACCTCAGGTTGCCTCTGCCTAAATCTTCCTCTTGGGACTTCATAGTGATCGATGTACCTGTAGGGGGCGACAGAGATCTTTCTTATGTGGCGGTTTTCTTATGTGGCGGTTCAGAAACTTTTGCTTCTGAACCCTTTGAACTTATCAATCATATAGCACATTATCTCACCAGGTTATAAGTATTTTCTGTGTCTACCTCCTCTAGTACCCTGGCACTCTCAGATTGGGACTCTTCTATTTTGTCTTGGCATCCAGGACAATGTGGGACCCAATAAATGCCTGTTGAGTTGAATTACATGCAAATGAAATTGGCCAGTGCCTCGTCCTGTGTTTCTTAGAGCATGAGAAAGGAAAATAAACTTATTTCCTGGTCCATAATAAAATTGTTGGTGGCGGAACTCCAAAGTTGTGCGGTGCCCCCATATGGCCACTAGGTGGCAGTGTAACCCCATGGGGACCTTGCCCCCTGCTTGCTCGCAGGGAGACAGAACTAGGGCACCTGTTTGGGGATCACCTCTGCAAGGCCATTCTGCAGTTGGCTGTCTGAAATTGACAAGTCTTGGCCCAAGTCTCGGCCTCCACCCCTCTTCGTAAAGCTTTGTAGTGTCATGGAAAACGCTTGGGCTTTGGAATCCTCCAGGCTTAGATTTCAACCCTGGCTTTGCCTTTCCCCAGGAACTTAGCCCTGGACACACTATTTCTCTGAGCCTCAGTTTCCTCATCCCATAAGATGGCAGTTGCACAGTTAGAAAGGGCCTAGTACATCACGGACTGCAGCATGATTAATTCTAGTTTTATCGCTGGAAATTCCTGTATTTGCCTTTCACTGCCCTCTGTCTGGCTCCATCCTGGCCATCTGATCTTTCTGACCGAATTTCCTGCCACATCCCCCAGCTGTGTAGGGCCATGCAGGGCTAAACTTGATGGCTCACAGAGATGCTAAGTCTCTCAGGGTCTTTGTCTGAATTATTCTGGCATTGGAGCTGTGCCTTCAGCAGACGGTCTGTGAGGGAAGTGACTGCTCTGGTTGTTGGGCATCTGACAGGCATCCTGCTCGGTGCTTTGCAGAATTGTTTCACTTAATCCTTGCAACAGATCTATCCCCTGTTTTACACAGGGATATACCTTTAGCTGTCCAGCCTTTGGCTCTGAGCAATAAAAAAACTCTGCTAAAAGCAGTTTAAATAGTAAGGAAAGATGATTATCTTGCCAAAAACAAATCCTGAGTGATGCTCTTTGGTGTCAGCAAGGACCCAGGTATCTGCCATATCTCCTGGTCTCTCTTATGGAACTAAAGTGACTGCCGTAGTTCCAGGTGCCAGGTGGGGGAAAGATGCTGCAGCTGCCTTGTGCTCCCTTTAAGAGGCTGCTAGCAGATTTGTTACAAAGTTCTCGAACGGTGTTGGATCTTAGGCTTGTTCCCAAGCTAGTCATCGAGTAAAGGAATTCATGGACCTGGCTTGGATTTGTCAAGATTCAGCCCCTGAGGCTGGTGAGGGATCCAGGTGAGGGATCCATGTTCCATTTGCCCCTGACCCCTGGTCCATGGAAGAAGGCACAGGAATGAGGCTTGTGAGTTCAAGAACTTGCTCGAGGTGGCAAACCTAATAAGAAGCAGCTTTCAGATCCCATCAGGCTGTCAGCTGGATGAATGAAGTAAATCACAGAGGCAGAAAGCACATTGCTTTGGATTTGGTGTGCTGGACTTTGATGGATCTTGGAAGTACTTTTTCTTACTGATTCTGAGTCTCTCCTTTCTCTAGGCTCCTTTCTGTAATGGTATTCATTTTCCTCAGTGTCTTTCTCCTCAATGCCTCCTTTAGCCCCCGTCTCCCAGTCCCCAACAGCTGCCTGCCTTCTAGAATAGACTTCAGACCCATAGCTAGGAAGGGCCCCCTAATCAGAATGGTCCAAGGGCTGATTTCAGTAAAGCTGTCAAGGCCCCATGGGGGTCATCTTAAGGTTTCTTTTAGAGCAGAGAAGGGAGCTGCAAAACTCTAAGTCAGGAAGGGTTAGGAGAGGCCAGAGGAAATGCCAAGGGAGCTGGTAGAGGCCAGCGGTAGCACGGAGCTTATGGTTCCCCAGCGGAGAGGTCAATGGGCTCCAGGGCCAAGGCCTTGGAACAGACCCATGCTGGGCGGCAGCTGGCTGTCCGCCTGCAGAAATGATGCACTTACCCAGGAGGCCTTTTGGCTTGCAGATGCTTCAGGACTGCCCCAAGGCCCGCCGGGAGGTGGAGCTGCACTGGCGGGCCTCGCAGTGCCCACACATTGTGCGGATCGTGGATGTCTACGAGAACTTGTATGCGGGCAGGAAGTGCCTGCTGATCGTCATGGAGTGGTAAGCAGCCCGGCCTGTTCTTGCCCAGCCTGTCCCCACTGCCCACTCAGGCCCCTTGCCCTCTGGGGACTGCCCAGGTCTGCACGCCAGAGTTTGAAATGTTGATGCTCCTCCATTTTTTTAGCGGGGAATGGAGAGGGCTGGTGGGGTGTTGAACCCGTCAGATCTGACTGTGGCTTTGTTTCAGTTTGGACGGTGGAGAACTCTTTAGCCGAATCCAGGACCGAGGAGACCAAGCGTTCACAGAAAGAGGTAGAAAGGGTCTGTTGTGGGGACAGGCTGCGGCAGGGCTGTGGGAAGGGGGCTCTGGGGCCCGCTGTCTGTCAGAGATGCCGAGGCCCACTGCCAGGCCTGCGTCCCCCGCTAAGACAGGACAGTGCCTTGTTTCTCCGTTTCTGGGGGGGGTGGGGTGGTGGGGGATGTAGAGAGCCCGGGGCTGCATGGGAGGGGACGGAGTGTAGTGAGTCATCAAACCTAATGGTGCCTCTTGTGCCTTTCTTTCTCCTGCCTCATGGCTCCAGAAGCGTCAGAAATCATGAAGAGCATTGGTGAGGCCATCCAGTACTTGCACTCGATCAACATTGCGCATAGGGATGTCAAGGTACCCCGGGGTTCACTGCTGCCCGTCCCCCCAACCGAGGTGTGGTGGGGGGCCCCCAGCTGTGGGGCCGCGGTGACCCTGTGTCCCGGCTGCCTGGCTCCTGAGGGCGGAGTAGCACAGGGTGCCATTCTCTGCCGTCTCTGGCCACACCCCCAGACCCAGTAGCCAAGGTGTCTGTGGCTACACCCAGCGCTGCGGTCCGTCGTTGGTCCCACGCAGTCACGCCTTTGGTTTCCATGTCCCTGTGGTGTTCGCTTGTGGTTCTCTGTGTTTGTCTCTTGTCTCCAAGGACTCTGTCAGCTCCAGAAGGCAGGGGCGCTCCTTATGGTGTGCCCATCGAGGGGGATAGATGATGGTTGGAAGGATGAGGGAAGGCAGGAATCCTTACCCTTCTGATTCTCATGGCTCCTCCCAGGCTCAGCAGAATTGCTGTTTGTCTGTCTCTCTCTCTCTCCCTGTAGCCTGAGAATCTCCTATACACCTCCAAAAGGCCCAATGCCATCCTGAAACTCACAGATTTTGGCTTTGCCAAGGAAACCACCAGCCACAACTCTTTGACCACTCCTTGTTATACGCCGTACTATGTGGGTAAGTGCAGGGAGGCCTGGGAGCTCGTCTCTCCCCAGAGCTGTTCTCAGGCACTCTCTCCAGCTCTCGGGCCACTGGGCCTGTTGTGTTTTCTGACCCTTCCTGGAGCTGATGCGGATGTGACCTGCCCAGAAGTAGGGCTCTTCAGATTTAAGCTGGGATCAAGGCATTGTGGGAGATTAATCTGTCTGAGATTATAGGCAGGATTTTGTGCACGCCCGTAATTTCCCCAAGAAGAGCTGTCATTGCGCTCAGATTCCCAGTGGAGTCCGGGGGCGCAGGTGGGGTTCTGGAGCCCCAGCTGACTGGCACAGGATAAACTCCTGTGTCCGATTAAATGGGCATCATGGGTTGGAAAGGCTCTTCAGTTCAGGAATTGTTTCATCTTCAGACTCCAGCCCCAGGGTTCCTTCTGGGGGAGGATCTTCTGCTCTCCCCAACCCAAGCCCAGCACTGGGTTATGGCTGTCCCCCTCCCTGCCCTGCCCCACAACCCCCAGCTACAGTACCATCACGATGGGCTGAAGGGTTGGGATGGAGAGCATGATCCACAGAGAAGCTGGGGTGTATCACAGTGTTCAAGGGCCGGACCCACCCATGCCTGACCTTTGGTTTGCAGCTCCAGAAGTGCTGGGTCCCGAGAAGTACGACAAGTCCTGTGACATGTGGTCCTTGGGTGTCATCATGTATATCCTGTGAGTGTGTCAGGGATGGCCTGGGGGAAAGGCAGGGCTGGGGCAGGGGGACATCCTGTGAGCATGTCAGGGGTGGGGCGGGGCTGGGGCAGGGTGCAGAAGGAGGCTGTACCTCTCTGTGACAAGAGGAGGAAGCCAAGGTTCACATCCCCTTCTGGATGGGGTATTCCCTGGGAATCCCCTGTATGTCCCCTTCTCCCAGTGTTCATTGGATTCTGTAGCTAAGCGGTGGGTATAAACTAGCTAACAGGAAAATGTGTTGGATTTCTGGGCCCTGTTACTCACTTCATGTATCGTGCCTGAAACCCCCACGAGTTGTAGTTTCTCCGTGACCTTTACCAGAAGCCTGTTTCCCAGCCCGTTTCCCACTCTGTTCCTGGCGGGAGGCCCCTAGTAACCCCAGCACTGTCCCCCCTCTTCTGCTCCTCGGTCCAGGCTGTGTGGCTATCCCCCCTTCTATTCCAACCACGGTCTTGCCATCTCTCCGGGCATGAAGACTCGCATCCGAATGGGCCAGTATGAGTTTCCCAATCCAGAGTGGTCAGAGGTGTCAGAGGAAGGTAAGGGCCCCACCCGTGCAGGTGTGTGTGCGTGTGCCTCTGGCCGTCCAGCCCGCAGTGTGGGTCTGTACATGTGTCCCTCCCTGCTGGGTGCGTGCTGTCTGTGTGAAGGGCCTGGCTTGGGGCTAGCTCCTTGGGCTGTCTGCCTCCCTGCAGCCACCCCCCGCCCCCACATCTGGTTTCTCCCTGAAAACTTGGGGAAGAAGCAGAAGGGAGAGCGTGGCCCCTGAGCTCTGTCTCCCTGCCCCACCCCCGCAGTGAAGATGCTTATCCGGAACCTGCTGAAAACAGAGCCCACTCAGAGAATGACCATCACGGAATTTATGAACCACCCCTGGATCATGGTGAGCCTGCTGGGCCGGAGAGACCTGGGTCCGTGGAAACTGTCCCTCGGGGGGGAGGGTCCAGCCATGACTCTGCTCCACGCCAGGCTTTCACTTGACCTCCTTTTCTCCCCCTGCACCCGCACCCCCAGCAATCAACAAAGGTCCCTCAAACCCCACTGCACACCAGCCGGGTCCTGAAGGAGGACAAGGAGCGGTGGGAAGACGTCAAGGTGAGGGAAGCACTGGCTGCTCCGGGGGGCGTGGGGGTCTATTGCAAGAGCAGTGGCTGCGAGCCGCTTCCCTGACCAGGCTGGGCTGGGGACTGTGCTCGGTGTGAACGCAGCCTTGGCCATTCCTTATAAGCGCACGGCCCACTGGCTCTCCAGAGGAACCTGGAAGGCGGTCTGGTACCATCCCATTTTGCAGATGAGGAGACTGAGTCCGAGATGGGGGGTGACTGACTCAAGGTCACAGCTGGTGATGGGCTGTGATGGACCAGAACCCAGGTCCCCTGACTCCCAATCCAATGCTCTTTCTGCTTCCAGTGGGGTCACTGGGGGGCCCTGCTGTCAGCTCTGGACCCACTGACCTGTCTGTTCTCTCCTGGCTCCCACCCCCTGTCGCCCTCACCCTGCCCTTCCTTGTGTTTCTTGTCTCCCCCGTCTTCCCCTTGGTGGAACCCTTCCCCTTCCCAGGAGGAGATGACCAGTGCCTTGGCCACAATGCGTGTTGACTACGAGCAGATCAAGATAAAGAAGATTGAAGATGCATCCAATCCTCTCCTTCTGAAGAGGCGGAAGAAAGCTCGGGCCCTGGAGGCCGCGGCCCTCGCTCACTGAGCCTCTGAGCCCATCCCGCTCCAATGGAGGACAAGCAATAACTCTCGACCTGAATATATTTTTTAAGCGAAGAGACACAGAACTGTCCACTTCCACCTCGCCTCCTTCTTGGCGGCGTGGATCCCGGAACCCCGTCAGGGCCCGTGACCCACCTTTGGTTCCGGCCACCTCAGAGGGAGAGGCTGGGAGGCCGGGAGGCTGGGGGCCGTGTGGAGAGAAGGGAGCAGGATGCTCTTGACCCTGTGCTCATTTTGAAATTTTATCAGTAATTTGACTTAGAATTTTTATGAAACCTTTTACTGTTCTTTCCCCCACTCTGCCTCCTCTTACCCAGACCCCTTCCTCTGTGGATGTGTAAGGGTTCGGCGTTGGTTCAAGGGTATTTGTGGAAACTGTTCTAGGGACTGTCCCTGTGTTGTCGCACCTGCCCTCTCTTTCCCTACTACAGCCCGAGGCCCCTGCTGGCCGAGGCATTCTGGGAGCTCCAGGCCCTGTGGGGAGCTGGGGTCAGGATGCCACCCACCTCTGCCGGAGCCCTCAGATGTCACCAGTGTGCTAGACGGACAGGCGAGTGTGATTGCGCGTGCGTGCGTTTTCGTCTGTGTGTGCATGTGTGCCCACACCTGTGTCTGGGACTGTGCATTTGAGGGGCCCGGGGCAGGCAGGGCTGCAGAGAGAGGGGCCCTGCTGTGGCTCAAGAACCTTACCCATCCTTGGGCCTGCCATGCCCATATCGGGTCTGCCAAAGTGCCTGAGAAGCCTGTCCAGATTCCCAGCCGGGCCCCTGTGCCTGCCCATTGGCTGGTTCTGGGAGGCAGAGAGGAGTGACTTAGGCACTGACACAGCGATCAGGAAGACTGGACCATCCCCACCCTGGCCCCCTACTCCCCATTCAGTGCTGGTCCTAGTCCTCTGAGGCGCTTATCCACCGAGCAGCCTCCCTCCTTCCTCCTGCCATTATTAACTGGTTCTTGTTGATTTTTCCTCTGTTTTTAGCCACTCCCACCAGGCCTTCTCTCCGCTCATGCAGGGGAGCCAGGGCCCTTCAGAAGTGACACTTCTGCATTTCGCAGTCTCTCCAGGGCTCTGGGGGCACTGGCCTGCTCCCCCTTGTGGACAAAGGCAACACCACGCGTGTGGTCCTGCAGATTTCCACTGTGGCCTAGTGGGTGGGTGGGGGAGTCTTCACACCAAAGATGTCCCGACTCTGCCCCTTCCCCATTAGCCTGTTCACCTCCACCCCAGACAACTCAGCTTAGCATGTCCAGGCCAGTGAGGGGGGCGGGGGCGGGGAGGGCCCTCCCCCTCTCCCTCCCCCTCCCCCGCTATGAACAACACGGGGAGAAGTCCTCCGTGCCAGGGTCTTTACAGGGCGGGGGGGTGGCACTAATACTACAGTCCTCTCCCTTGGGATGGGTTGCCAGAGGGACAGCCAGGATCTTCTCTGGGTGTGGGGGAGGGGCTCCGAGTGCCCACAGTGCCTCCCTGTCTCTGATGGTGTGCCCAGCACTCAGATTGTTGTAAACTGTTGTTGTTTTGTATGAGCGAAATTGTCTTTACTAAACAGATTTAATAGTTGAAAGGTTTTCTTGCTCTTCCTTCATGGGACTCAGTCTTTCCACCCCACCTTGTCTCCTCTCTGCGTCTCACATTGGTGGAGAATGGTTTTGTATATTGGAGGGCAGCAGCTGGGTGTCCTGGGAAGGCAGAAGATGGCAGGGCCTCCCAGGTGAGGGAGTGCCTGTCCTGTGCAGGGTCTGGATGGGACTTGTCTGGGGTAGGGGCAGGAATGCTACTCTACTTTAGAGCCGCATAGGGTGGCAACAAGGGGTGCGGAGCCCGTGCTCTTTTGTCAAATACTGAATCGGGAGCCAGGTGGCTTCTCAGCACATGATTCTTTGACCTGTTTAGCCACAGCCAGGCACTGGCCTTCTCAGCCTGAGGGGACCTGCTGGCGTGGGTTTCTGGGTTCAAATCCTAGGAGAGACCAGGGGAGCAGGGTGGTGTAGTTCCTGAAAGTTCCAGGAGGGGGCGCCAGGGGTTAGGCCTAAACCAAAATATTCTGCCTTGATCTGGAAGAGGCCTCAGTGTCCACGTGACCCGTTCTCCCCCATTCACAGATGAAAAGAGCAAGGCCCAGAGGTGGGATGTTTGGGATCACACAATGGATTGGTTTGCAGCAGGGCCTAAGGTAGACATTGGTCTACTGACCCCACTGCTCTTCCTTCCAGTCAGATGGACAAGTAGTACACTCTGCGGAAGTTCACATTTTCTCCCTGGTCCTCAGAGCTGACTGGGGAGAAAGGCAAGGCAGAGTGCGTACCCCTACTTTATGAGTGAAGGGGCTGACTGAGGGCAGAGGGGTGTACTGGAGGTCACACAGCTAATTGGTTTGGACTGGAACTCAGGATCCAAAGGTCTGAGGTGTTCTCCCTCCTCATAGCTGGCCTTCTGCCTGCAGGAGAGCCCTGCTCATCCCCTCCGTCGTCAGCAGTATCACAGGTCCCCTGCTCAGGCCTGGGGGCACAGGCAGGGTGACCCCTGGGGGCTCCGACTTCCCTGTTACAACCCTGCGTGGGTTGTCAAGTTCGGGTCCTAGCTCGAGACTCCATTCACCCATGTAGAAGCCTCTGCTCAGATAAGCCAGCTTGAGGCTTTACTCTCCGGGAAATCCAGTTGTGTTGTCTGCACTTACACAGGTGTGAGAAGGGACAAACTTGGAGGATGATCGAGCAAGGGCTGGTAGGAGGGGAGCCAGGGTGAGGGGGCAGAAGGGCATCATCACATTCCACTGTTTTGGGAGGCCATATTTCTATTGCTGCCCTAACAGCCCGTGGTTTACAGCAGCACAAGTGTAGGATAATCTCACAGGTCAGAGGTCTGATAGGGTCTCACTGGGTTAGAATCAAGGTCTCAGCAGAGTTGCATTCCTTTCTGGAGACTCTAGAAGATTCCATTGCTTTGCCTTTTCCAGCTTCAAAAGTCTGCATTCCTTGGCTTGTGACCCTCTTCCTCCGTCTCCAAAGCCAGCTGCCATCACGTCTCTCTCATGCTCCTGTGGTCACATCTCTGACACAGCCAGGAGCTAGGTCTCCACTTGGAAGGACTTGGGAGATTAGGTTGAGCCTCCGCAGATAATCCAGGATAATCTCCCCATCACGAGGCTCTTAACCTTAATCCCATCTGCAGTTCCTTTTGCATGTGAGGGACCGTGTGCCTTGGTCCAGGGATCCGGGTGTGGGCATCTGTGGCGCACCTGCTCTGCCACAGGCCTGTGGTACAGCCTTCTCATCCTCTCGCCTCACACGCAGACAATTGTTGGCCGCCTCCTGGGTCTGGGTCAGCCTGGCTCTGGACACTTGTGGCCTGGGACAGTCTGGCCCGGAGCTGGTGTTCAGGAAGATGGCTGGGGTGAGCGGCCACAAGGGACCCAGTTGGCGCATGGGGTCTTGCCATGCCTTTGTACTCCTCCCGGTTCCCCTGAGCCCGCATGGCTGGCTCTGTGATTCCCTGTCACTTAACCTCCATCCACTAAATTCCCAGGTGGGATGGGAAAGGGAACTGGTACCTAAAGGCAAATGCTGGCTTTCGTGGCAATGGAGTGTGATTCCTGAACGCCCTTCAGTGGCGTAAGATGTGAAAAGGGCTTAAGGACTTAACATTTCCAATTTACTGACGTGGAAATGCAGCCTCACGAAGGTTAAATGACTCTTCCAAGGTCTCACAACCAAGCAGAGGTGAATCTCACCTGGAGCTCCAGGTTCCAAGTGTGGAGATACTTGGAAACACACACACACACACATGCACACGCCAAAGGGTTCTTGGTAAGGAAGGGGTTGGGGGGGCCAAGAGTGAGACAGATTGGATTCTCCTCCACTGAGTGGAATTGTTTCCTTCTCTACAGAATGGAGGGGACATTCCTGCACCCTGTGGCTACTGTGAGGAATTTAGTGAGGTCATGGCTTTGACCCCCTTTCTAAGGGGCCGGGTGGCCTTTATGAGTCCCACCGTCCAGAGGGCACAGGGCACCCTAGGTTTGGAGCAGGCCCTGTGGTCTAGGGTGCGTCAGTCTGGCCCTCACTTGGAGGGCCTGTCTTTGTGCTTTGGGCTGAGGAGGCAGTTGGTTTGGTAAAGAGTAGCAGTAAATTTGGGTTTTTCCTTTGACTTGGTTGGAGACAGGAAGTGCCTGTGAGGGGCTGTGAATGACGAGTGGGCAGGGTGGGTAGTGCCTGCCCAGGGTGTGAAGGAAATTCAGTTACTTGGGGGAGGAGGATGGGGTTGGTGAGTCTGGGGAAAGTGGCTGTCCTACCCACCCTGGGAAACGTAAACAGACATACTGGCCAATCCCCAGGTGGGCCGGAGCCTGCGTGGGAGCAGCCTTGGGGGGCAGTCTCTGCGCCCTGGGGCCCCAGGAATACAGCCCCTCCCCAGCTTTGTACATTGAAGTCCACATTAAGGGGCTCCGCCGTCCCAGAGGGAGTCTGGCCAGGTTTGAAAGTAGCTCCTCTTTGGCGGGGACACCAGGCTCCAGCTCTGAGGGGCCTCTTGGCAAATTCATCTACTCTCCTCTCCCTGCACTAGGACAAGTGTGAAGAAACCACCCCAAATCCTGAATCACTAAATACCCAGGCACTTACTAATATGAACTACGCTTTGGCAAAAACGAAGCGTAAGACCAGTTCCTGGTCGGTGTGCAACCTTCAGAGGCCTCGTCTCTTCCTTTCTCTGCCTCCACAGGCCTGCACACCTACTCCGTGGTCTGAATCTCTGCATTCAGAACTGCTCCAGACAGTGAGGGCTATGTCCTCCGAGCCCAGGTGGCCCGGGGCAGCCTTGGAGAGCCCTAAAGGTTTTGATCCTGGAGGGATGAGTGAGGTCACAGAGCACATCCTGGATCCTTGCCCTCTGGACAAGCCCTCACGTCCGCGCCGTCATAATATCGGTGCTAACCCCCATCCAGGTGTGTGAAGATGAAATGTGGCCGTGCCAGCACTTTGAGAAGGAGGGGGGGGCACTATTCCTGGGTGAGCCAGGGTGCCCCTCCCCCAAGCTACAGGCCACCCTGCGAAGGAGATAAGTGCTTTGGCCTCCTTGGCTCACCCGCTCTTGGACTTCTCCAGGAAGTCAGCCTCCTGGCAAAAGTTCAAAGGCCACATTCTGCTTCAGCACCTACTCGGTGTCACGCCCAGTGCTCAGGGCTTTGGGGGAGACACGGATGAATTGGACGTGGGTCTAGCCCTCATGGGGCTCAGTGTAGAGGAGCCGGTGGACAGTGACAGAACAGGAAGCAGGGAGAATCAGCACTTCTAAAATAGGGGGTGCTGGTGCATATGGTGGAGCTCTCCCAGGCAGAGCTCCCTGAGCGCCCCCCCAAGAGCCCCCCAGGGCAGATTCTCTACAGTAGACAATGACGGACGACAGGGTGGAGATGCTCCTATCAGAGTTCCACTCCTGTCTCCTGTCTCTCTCTTTCTTTTTTTTTTTTTTAATATTTTATTTATTTATTTGACACAGAGAGAGAGAGAGAGAGATCACAAGTAGGCAGAGAGGCAGGCAGAGAGAGAGGGGGAAGCAGGCTCTCTGCTGAGCAGAGAGCCCTATGCGGGGCTTGATGCGGGGCTCGATTCCAGGACCCTGGGATCATGACCTGAGCTGAAGGCAGAGGCTTAACCCACTGAGCCACCCAGGCGCCCCTGTCTCCTGTCTCTTGAGTCTAGGTTCCCCCTTCTGTCTTTTGGTCTGAACTGCTGTCTGCACAACCCCCACCCCCACCACCTTGCTTCTTGACCTTTGACCCCCATCAGTTCCTCCAAGGGAAATGATTTACTCCCCTCAGTGGGGCGTCCTCGGTGTTTTTCTGCCTCTGTTCTCTTTCCAGCCCCTCCAACCTGCATTCCTCTCGTTCAACTGCGTTTGTTTCCCCGTCAAAACCAAAATTTGGGAACAGAGCCTGACTGGGATTTCCCCTCTAATCTTCAATTCATTAATTTTTAAACAAACCTTAAGCTTAGATCAGTTTCAGTTATGCATTTTACAAGTCATTATGGCACAGGATAACATTACATGTAGCTGGGGGCTCTTGGAAAAGTGGGCTGAATGCTTGCCCAGGGTTCCCTTGCCCCCGGCTCCCCACCCCGGGATGTCACTGAGACGCCATAGCTCTGCCGGCTGTTCTCACCTCCTCACCGTGGGTCCTCACACCGCCAGTCAGTATAGGAAATGAGGGCCTCTGAGAGCTTCCCCCGTAACAGATACAAATTTTTAATGTACTTGAGCTTCCACACTTTTCATTTCTTACACCTCATCGTACTCAAACATCTCAAACCTACGGTTCTCTTGGAATGTCCATGCACCCTCTGGCGGGGCGGACGGCAGGTTGGGGGCATCATTATTGCTCTGGGTGGGGGAGGGGGGATTACTACCCAGAGCCTGGGGCCAGGAAGTTGCCGCTGTGAGGTCTTGAGGGGTGAGCGGCTACTGAGAGGCCTGGAACCTGTGTGTGGTAAGTCATTTTTAGGGGCCAGGGCTGCCATGCAAATGCATTTGTTTGCATAACTTTCTTGCTCTACAGGACAGTGAAGTTTCCTACTCCATGGGACACTGCTGCAGGATTTGCAAGTGAAATTTTGGGACTGGCTTTCCCCCTTTGCTAGGCCCCTCCCTTCATGAGCCTTCTCCTCCCCCCTTGGGTTTTGTTCTGTCCCTTATGACCCGTGTGACCAAATGCTGGTCTTAACCTTTCTGATCCTAGGAGTGTAGTGTGGTTGGGGCCCAGAGATGCAAAGTACCTACAAAGGTTATGCAAATGAGTCCCTGGCCTCGGTGGCCCAAGTCCAAAACTGGTGGACAGCTCAGGCCCCTGCTGTCTGAGCCCAAGTGAAACGTGATCACTGTCCCTTCTGCCCTTTACCTGTCCAGGCACCCATGGCATCTTGATCCACAAATAGCTAGAGGCTCCTGGGGCCATAAGGCCTCAAGTTTCACAATGAGCTGAGTTCTCCCAGCCCTTAACCTCTGATTTGGAGACCTTTGGTTCCAAATTCACCAGTCAGAGGTTTACTTTTCAAAGAAACCACAATCACATCTAAGTCTGAGCCCCAGACCTTGGTTAGCTGTGCATAGAGCCTGCGGTCCAGGGAGACCTCGTATTTGCAGTAAGACCTAGACGGTCCTATGGTTTTCTGGCACTCAGCTGTCTCCTTTTCTGGTCAGAAACCCTTTCTAAGGAACTGTCCTCATAGCGAGACTCTGACCCTACTCACTGCACCCACAGCCGCCTGCGGTCGGGACGAAGGCAGGAGGGAAGGGGACGGGGTCAGGCCATTCTCTGAGCCACTCTGCAAGGAAGAGAAAGAGATGAGAAAGCCAGTCTGACCCACTTATTCCAAGTTCTAAAAAGGGCCACTGAGCACTCATAGTGCTCAGTATCTGTTGGATGGATGAATGTTTTCTAAACAAAGAACACAAGTAATTTTAGTAATTCAAACAGCAAAGAAACCATCCACACATCATTGTACACACATTGAGAGTGACATGTGCAAATTCTTTACAACATTTCTCTCCTCACCCAGCCATGCCGGCTCCCTCTCTGGGAATAACTTTGTTTAACAGCCTGGTGTGATTTTGATTTTATCCAGCCTTCCAAACATTTCTATTACTTTATCCACACACACATTTGCTTATGAACACAGGTGAGAAAATTCTTTGAGGGTTATAACAAGTACAAGTGCCATCATTAGGCATAGGGTTCTACAACTTGCTTTTCTAAAAAAGTTGTGTTGAAGCACCCATACCATGAAATTTGCCATCTTAACCATTCCTGAATGTGGAGTTAAACAGTGTGAAGTATAGTCACATCATTGCACAACCCATTTCCAGAACTTTTCCATACCCGTTAACCGGCACGCAGCTTGCTTTTTTAAACTCAATATATCTTAGTGAGTGTCCATGACTGAACTCAACTATCAATTTTTCCCCTGTATTTTAAAGGTTTTTTGTTTGTTTGCTTGTTTGTTTGTTTTTTAGTAACCTCTACACCCAATGTGGGGCTCAAACTCACAACCCTATGATCAAGAGTCACAAACTCTCCTCACTCAGCCAGCCAGGTGCCCCAGAACCACCGTATTCTTAACAGCTGCAGGCTATTCCATTGCACTGATGCACCATAATTTATTTAACTATCTGCTTTCGATGGATATTTTGTTTCCTTTTTTTTTTTTTTTAAACTGTTAGTATTAATGTTGCCACCATCTTGAACAATATCTCTGGGCACATGTACAGGACAGGTTCTTGCAGGACAGGTTCCAAGAAGTGGAAGTTAGAGAAAAAGGCTTGTGTACACTTTATGTTTTGGTGGGCACTCCCAAAAAGACAGTATCAATGTGTGAATGAATGCATTTCTGAATGACAGGTCTGTGAGCGGATTTACTGTCAGCAGTGGAGCAATCTGGGGATAGAATAAGTCAGCTGAGAGTAGGAGGACAGAAGCACTTCCCAAAACATAGATGCCTACCCTGGGTAGCCCTGTGAGCGACTGGAAGAATCAGATGTGGAAGGGCAAGGGGGATTACTTCGGCTTCTCCCCGTATCAGTGGCTCTGCTCACCCAATTACAGTTATTTGCATATATTTTGGGTGTGTAGGCAGAATGGCTCAAAGACAAGTTTGAGGGTCAGCGTTGTTCAGCTTTCTGCTGCTGTTTGATCTTGAGCATGCTACTGGGTCTGCTTCCCAGACTGCGAAGCCCCTGGTGGGAACACCAAGGGGATGACATTGTGCAAATGACTTTGACATAAGGCCGACTGGTAGGTGCTGTGAGAAGGCCCAGAGTGCCCCGGGAGCTTACGAGGGAGGGCTTCCCGATGGCTGGGGAGACTATGAAAGAAAGGCACGTGCTGAAAGAGGCTACTCTGGCTCGGGGTTCTAGGAGTTACGGGGGACACAGGCAACTTGCAGGCATTTTCTCTTACTCTGTGGGGTCTCAATCATGTTACCCCCGAAACCCAATGGGACACTGATTGCGTACCCAGCCCTCTACTGAGTGTGGAGTCTGAGGAATCGGACTTGTGATGTGGTCGATAGCCCAGATGCACACCGCAGGAGAGAGCTCTGCAGTTCTGCTGGATGTATGTGCAGGTGACTTTACAGAGCCTCAGTTTATCAACTAGTACGTGGGGATAATAATTGTGGCACTCCCCAAAAATTTCTTTTAAGATTGATTTGTTTCAGGGAGAGAGCGAGCGGAAGTGCCCGTGTGCAAGTGATGGAGGGGCAGAGAGAGAGGGACATAAGCGGGCTGGGGGGAGCCTGATGTGGGGCTCGATCCCAGGACCCTGAGATCACGATCTGAGCCAAAATCAAGAGTTAGGGGCTCAACCAACTGTGGTCCCCGAGGGACCCCCCACAAAAATTATTAATAATATTTAGAATTATAAATATTAACTATGAGAATGTGCTTCCTAGACCCCCAATTACAGCAGCAGCATCCTAGGGTCCTGGGGGCTGTTCTCTGATATCCACTGTGGCTTCTGCACTGACGCCATGTTTCCCTCCCACCGCCCCCAGGCAACCACTGGGCCGGGTAGGGATGCCAAGGACACCAGATCCCGGGGGCAGTAGGTCTCCAGGGATGGCTGTTTTGGGTTTGAGGATTCCCTGGCTACTCTGTGGAAGCTTCTTCAGACTGTCCTGTAGTACAGGACACTCGTGCCCAACCTTCTCTCTTTCACTCCTCTGTGGGGTCCTACGGAGTCTGAGGGCTCCCTCCACCAACCAGCCTCCCTCCCTCTTTTCTCTCAGAAAGACATTTCCCCAATCCCGTTTTGGCATCTGCTTCTCAGAGCACCCAAGTGAACGATGGTATTGCTTCCCTCCTAGTTGTTGCAAGGAACGGCTGAAAAGGGAAAAGCTTGAGCACGCTGCCTGGCACGTGGTCAGTGCTCATCGTTGTCCCACATCACAGGTAGAAGTCCTGTTACTGTATCAGTGTGAGCCGACTGATGTCGGTAAAAAGGAGAGTAGAGGTGATGAATGCTGCATGACCTCAGTTGAGAGAGGGGGCCACTGCAGTGTCTGCTGCTGGCATGTTCCAGCCACTGGGTTCATGGCTCGGGAGCCCAGCAGAGAGGACCCCCACTCACGTGGCCCTGGGTGCGGCTCGGGGGCGTCAGTGCCCGGCAGAGTTGGGGGGCCAGGGGAGAATGATGGGAAGACAGCATGCCTTCAAGTAAAACAGGGGCTATGGGAAGCTAGGGTGACTCACAGGATTTCTCTCAAAACCCCCGAACCCATGGCATCTAGAATGTGCTGAGTGTGGGGCCCGCCAGCCCAATCTTGCCTCGGTTCTAAGAATATGTCCCTTCCCTCCCCTCCCACAGTTGTCAAAATTAATCAGGCCCCTGATTTCAGCAGTATTTCTCTCTTCTCTTAGAAGAATTTGGCAAAGAAAACTGGGTTATATCCCCGCACAGGAGGCCACAGAGATCAGGGCTGATTGGGAGGAAACGTGAGAGCTGTTATCTCTAGCTTGGGTTTCAGAACATGGTTCTCCCTGCTTACATGTGCGGAGACAGCCCGGTTAGGTGAGGCAGGTCAGGCACGTGGTGTGGAGCGGGCAGGAACCCTGGACTCTGACAGCTCCATACCACGTTCTGCCTCTTCCCTGGGCCGGCTGGAAGTCTCTAACTTCTGTAAGCCTCCATCTCCTGCTAGTGGGTCGTGACAGGAGAGCATCTTTCTCGTTACATTTTGGGGAGAATTAAACAACTAATCAGTGGTAAACCCTCAGCCCGGTTCCTCGCACCCAGTGCCCGAAGCCCAGTGAAGACACCGCCAGTCCCTGTTTGGAGACCCCTGGTCCCCTTGATGATCGTCCCTCCTGTTTTCTTTTGAATTCTGACCTCCAACAGCCCTATATGGTAGCGGTATCATTATCCCCATTTTATAGATTTGTAAACTGAGGCTCAGCTTACGTACCTAGTGAACAAACACTTGCGGTACAAGACCTTAATAGAGCCTGTTGGAACACTTCCCAGAGGCAAAGAGGCAGTGAAAGCAACTCAGGCCACATTTAGAGGCCAACAGCCTTCATGGACTGGAAGGACTGGAAGGGCACAGCATAGGCCCTGTCCCTCCCCGCCCCCAAGTCCCCAAGGTGGAACATGACCCCTGCAGATGGGGGGCACCATGCATTTCCTCTTTGTTCACGTGTCACCGATGCCTGCCCTTACCGCTCTTCTTCAAACTGCCCTCTTCTCTCCTCCTACCCCTGACTCCTCACTCCGGGCACTCTCTCCTCCGCCCAAGGCTTTATTTTTAAAAATTGTTTTTACCGAAATATAATGTACATCCCCAAAGCGACCCTCCTTAATGTTTTCCCCACAAAGAGCTGATCACATCTAAGAGTCTGCATAGCTTACTTATCATGAGTGGAATCCAAGGTCCACAAGGGCAAGGTTTTGTGTCTGCTTGGTTCACTGCTCCCCCCAATCCCCACCCCATGCCTGGCCTGCAGGAGCCTCGCAGCCTCCTTGCTGCTCACAGAGGAGGAAGAAGCACGCGACTGAGCCCCGCCTCCCTGACTTGAGGGTTTTGTGCAGAGCAGCCTCAGCCACGGAATGAGTAAGCGCCAGAGGGCGTGGTCGACACTGGCGGCACGTGCTCTGGGTCAGGAGCGTCCCCGGTCCGTCGTCTGAGAGCCCCTGAAGGCCTCCTGGAGGACATGAATGGACACCCTGATGCTCATAATTCTCCTGTCACCTGAGCCAGGGGCTCCTTCCCTGATAAAGGGGAAGCCTTCCCTCTGTTAAACCCCAATCCCTCCTGTTGCTGTTTCAACCCATTTCCTCTTGTTCTACCCTCAGCGGGTCCTGTGGCAGTAACCGCACTAACCATTCCAACCCGTCTCATTCCTCAGCCTAGCGTCCCAGCAGGTGGAGCAGGGCCTGCGCCAGACACATTGCCCACACCCGTGTACAGCCCAGAGGGGCAAGCTGACGGCGCGGTGCCCTTGGAGGAGGGCGAGCCCAGGGAGGCCCTACCCCAAGCACCTGTCGGAAAGCCGACACACGGAGGAGCTTCCGGAACTAAGGCTGAGTGGGTGGGTGAAGGGAGGACTACAGGATGCCCTGAGAAGTCCTAATGACCCAGCTTCTGTCTGGACTTGGTGATGACCTCATCAAAACAAATTTTTGCTATTTCACTTTACTATTTATTTCTGTTTCGTGTTTTATTTTTGGCCACTTTTCCCCAAAGAGAAGCTTCCGAAATTGTTTTCAATGTGGTACAACAGAGCTGAATAAAAATGTGAGAAAATCAAAGAAAGAAGGAAAGAAAAATGAGAAAGTAAGGAGAGGTGTGTATGCCCCCAAGAGCTCTTACACAGTGGGGCTGAACTCTTGTCTGTACACGCGTGTGTGACCAGCCTGTAGGGAGAAGCTTTGAGTGTAGTGCTGGGCCCCAGTCTTCTCATGGGTGTGGGTGGCATGTCTCTTGCTCACGGGGCCTTAGGGGAAGTGGTACGTCAGGATTCTTACCGGGTCCTAGCTCTTCTCTGGTTTCTAGCCCATGCTCTCACCCAGACGAACCAGAAAGCAGGCTGAGTGAGTGATGTCCGGGGGACGTCTCTGAATTGGAATTTCTAGGCTGGAGGCCTGCCAAGGAACAAGGCTATTTCTCAAACTTGTTCAATCATGGAACACCAAATCATATTTTTCATGTTTCACTCCTATAAATCTTTTGCTAAAAAAGTATGCCTGCTCCAGGTGCACTTGGGTGGCTCAGCTGGTTGTGCGTCTGACTCTGCGTCTGACTCCTGATTTTAGCTTGACCCTGCCCTGGGCTCCGTGCTGGGTGTGGAGCCTGCCTAAGATTCTCTCTCTCCCTCTGCCCCTCCCCCTGTTCATGCTCTCCCTCCCTCCCTCCCTTCTCCCTGCCCCCCTCATAAATAAATAAACCTTGGGGAAAGAAAGAAAAAAAAAGGTATCCCTGCCCCAAACCACTGATTAGCTGCATATAGAGCAAAATGCAAGGGGATGAAATTTTTTAAGGTATTGTAGTCACCAAGAAGTAACATTTTATCAGTTTTCACTAACAGCAAATTTTGAACAGTATTCTTTTCCCTGGTTTTCATGGCCCATTTACATTCTCTCCCAGGCTCTGGACTGGAGTTCTCTGAACTCAGTGGCTGGAGTCACCAGTGGAGGGGTGCACCCCCTCCTGGGAAGGAGTTGGTAGCTGTGTAACCCTGTAACCGCAGCCCTAGGCCAGAGACCACGCTCCTTCCTTTCTGCTCCTCCGGATGACCCTGGAGAGGGGCAAGTGATGGCCTCCTTGCAATTATTTCAGAATGACTTGCAACGAGAGAACTTTACACAGTGAAACTGGTGCAGCTTCAGCTTCTGAGTCCTGATGTGCACGAACCAATTTTCTCATTTGGGATCTGTAAACTCTAATTTATTTTTTCTGAAAGCCTTTACATTATTGAGGCTTTGGGCCCTACAAACCTAGATCCATTGCTTCCTGTGTTCCACTATGGCAGAAAATGCAAGCCATACACTAAAAGGTCTTTCAGTTTCCATCATTGTTGCTGGGAAGTGGCCATCCAGCCAGGGTCACACTTCCGGCTCCTCTGTGACCGGGTCTTATCAGTAGAATGTGGCAGAAAGGATATGTCCACCATTCCCTGGCCTGACCGCTTCACACCTTTTAAGCCTATTAAAATCTATAAGAACATGTTAAAACCTACAATCCTTTTCCCCTTCCCTTGTCTTCTGGCTGCATCTGGGACAACAATGGAAGCCACATGTGGAGGGCAGCAAGGTGTAATAAAGAGTTTGACTCCATTTTTGATGTTTGCTTACCAGCTTTCAAGCCCACTACTCCCCTTTCTCTTTCTGCCCCTCAAAACTGACAGGAAAGCTTGAGTGCTCCCCCACTTCAGCAGTGGCTGGAAGTTCAAACCGTTTAAGTCTCAGCCTGTGCCCAAGCTCCATCACCAAAAGAACCCCAAGCCAATAGCCCCTCTCTGCTTTCTCATAAGCCATTTTTGGAACCAACCCTCCTCCTCCCAGGAAAACCTCACTATGTGAGTAATAAACCTTTCCATGCCTTCCTGGTGTGGGGTGTGTGTGTGTGTGTGTGTGTACACCCATGTGGCATCATTAGTCTTAATGTCCAAACCACATTTTGTTGTGAGGGGGAACCATCCTGTCTCAGGAGTGATGATAACACAGAACCTCCTTCAGCACGAATGACAGTGGGACAGACTTCTTGCCTCTCGTACCTCACTGTTGCCCTTCCATACCCATTCTTTCTGTGAGTGAGAAATAAACTTCTGTTAGGCCACTGAGATTTCAGGATTTATCTGTTACAGCAGCTAGTGTTATTTTAACTAATATACCCAATGATAAAGCTGTCTAATTCCAATATCCTAAGTAGATTTGGGGAAATCTTAAAAAAAAAAAAAAAAAAAGACTGGAGGCACCTGGGTGGCTCAGTCAGTTAAGCATCCAACTCATGATTTTGGGTCACGATCGCAGGGTCATGAGATTGAGCCCAATCAGGGTCCATGCTGGGTGTGGAGCCTGCTTAAGATGCTTAAGATGCTTAAGATTTGGGCGCCTGGGTGGCTCAGTGGGTTAAAGCCTCTGCTTTCGGCTCAGGTCATGATCCCAGCGTCCTGGGATCGAGGCCTGCATCGGGCTCTCTGCTCAGCAGGGAGCCTGTTTCCCCCTCTCTCTCTCTGCCTGCCTCTCTGCCTACTTGTGGTATCTCTCTCTGTCAAATAAATAAATAAAGTCTTTAAAAAAAATCTTAAAAAAAAAAAGATGCTTAAGATTCTTCATCTCCCCTTGTCCCTCCCACCTCCCCACACACTCTCCCTCTCCAAAGAGAAGGAGAAGATGGTTCAAGAGAAGATTCTGGCTCAAGAAAAGATGCCAACTCTTTATCTGGCCATTTGATTCAGAATATAGGAATAAAGATGTCATGATTCTAGAATGATAGATTACTTAGTTGTTTCATAATATTAATGATTTTCTTCATTCTTAGTATTTTTCCATGGAAAAAAGAGGAGAGGGAAGAGAATGTTATCATCGTGTGTTATGAAACAAAAGGAGAAGGGGAGGAAAGAAAGAACCCCATACAGCAAAATCAGCCATCAGATAAACATATTCCAGTCATGGGGTCACCAAAGTCCAAGGGAGATGTAGGTCAGGAACTTCCCCACCCTTCCTCCTCTCTAGGCATTCAAGATTTCACCCCAAGCTTTGGTTTCTGACAATAAACACGGAGTTGCATTTGTCCTGTCTCCTACTTACCAAGCTTCGGCCTCTGTGACACATGCTGACCCTGAAATGTGTGCATCTTTCTTTTCTCAGTATTATTCTCACCTTAGTATCTCTGTGCAAGGCTCCCCACTACTCCTCTTTACCTTAGGAGTGGAAAGAATAGCAGATTATGAAACCTATGATGTGTGAGCAAGTAGAAAAGAAAGCGATAGTTGCTAGGATCCAGTCAAGATTCACTGTTTGGGTCCCACCCTCAAAGCTCTGGAAGCCACTTGTCAGGACTGAGTTTAAGGGGACACCTGCGTCAGGAAGAGTCTGTCAATGGGGGTGCAGAGTCGGATTTTAGAGGACTCTCAGAGTCATGCCTGGAGACAAAGTGCCTTGATTCTGAAGGCAGAGGCAAGAGCTGAACCAGTAGCACAGTCAGTGGGCCAGATTGCTCACGGTAGAGAAATTCAACTTCACTCAAGAAAATTAACTGAAGGGGCGCCTGGGTGGCTCAGTGAGTTAAAGCCTCTGCCTTCAGCTCAGGTCATGATCTCAGGGTCCTGAGATCAAGTCCCATATTGGGATCTCTGCTCAGCAGGGAGCGGGCTTCCCCCTCTTTCTCTGCCTGCCTCTCTGCCTACTTGTGATCTCTCTCTGTCAAATAAATAAAAATAAAAAAATCTTAAAAAAAAAAAAAAGAAAATTAACTGAAGTATTTGCGCAGTGCCTGTCTTAAGTGAAGAGGTCTTTCTAATCTAAACGAGCTACTTGTTTTGTACAATCGCTGCACTGGCAGATTCGGATATCGGGTAGATTTGGTGTGTCTTGATTTCATGGAGGCATCTGAGATAGTCTCATGTGATCGATCTGTGGATAAGATGTAACTGTCTATTATTTCTGGCTAGGAGGAGGAGGAGGACCTTGACTGGAATCTACGGTGCTATGACCTCGACCCACCACATTTAATGTTCTATCAACCTGGACAAAGGTATTGAAGCTAAGTTTATCGGAAGCTAGATTAATTGCTCCAAACATCTAAGAGTAAAGCAGACAGAAATAAGCATGAGTCATACATTTAATTTCTAAAAACTTCAGTGTACAACACAGAATGAGAATGAGGTAACTTGATAATTATTAAAGTCAAAAGGACTCAGAATTTTAGCTGGGCCCTGGGTATTAGTTTCCTAGAATTGCTGTAAAAAACCACCCTAAACTGGGGGGCTTAAAACAGTGGAAATATATTCCCTCATGGTTCAGAGGCTAGAAATCCAAAATCAAGATGTCAATAATACCACGCTCATTCCAAAGACTTTAAGGGAAGCATCTGCTTGGCTTCTTCTACGAGTTCCTGGTTGTCGTCAGCCATCTTTGCTGTTTGTTGGTCTGTGGCAGTGTGGCTATAATTCTGCCTCTGCCTTCACACGGTCATCTTCCCTGCGTGTCTGTGTCCTTGTATCCAAATTTCCTTTTTGTTAGAAGGACCCCTGTCACTGGATTAGGGCCTACCCTACTCCAGTAGAATCTTACCTTAATGAGATTACATTTCCAAAGACTCTGTTTTCAAATAGGATCACATTTGCAGATACTGGAGAGTTAGGACTCGAACATACCTTTTTGAGAGACAATTCAACATGCAGCACCCAGTATGGCCAGCGGTGTGGCACGGCTGCTGCTCGAGCTTCCGCATGATGTTGGTGAGGCTGTATCATGATGAGTGATCCTGGGCAAGGCGTGTGAGTTGTACTAACTTGCCTGGGGGGCCCTTCTAGAGGATCCTCAGCAGCACCAGGCTCCCCTAGCTCTCCTTGGCTTCCATGCACCACACTCTGTTTTCCCTTTTATTTTTCTGGCAGTTTCTCCTTATTCTCCATGGCGGAGATCTCTTCCTCAACTCACCCATTAAATGACTGAATTCCTCCATGTTTCAAACCTTCTCTTCTCCATATTTTTTTTTATGAGTGAGTTGGTGTCCTTTCTCATGACGTTAGTTACCATTTATATAACGATGAGTCCAGAATCTGCTGGAGGCATCTCCTGAAATCCAATTAGCCATCCCCACTTAGGTAGCTCCGAGTGCCACAGCTGGAGACGTCCAATGCTGGGCTCTTCATCTCCCTCCTTTGCTAACATCCGGGGCCCATCCAGGGTCCAGTCTCAGCCCATAGCCTCACCGTCTGCCCACTTGTCTAATATCTTTGATTTATCCCTTGCCTCACTCTCCCTGTCCAGGCAACCATCGCATCTAATGGACACTACATGTGAACTACTACACAAATATGTCTATATAATTTTCTTTTTATTTCCACTGCTGCTTCCCTTGTGCTAGTCACTGTCTGATTTTTATTTAATTTAATTTATTTTTTTGTTTTATTTTATTTTATTTTATCTTATTTTATGTTGGCCTAGACCACTCCTACAGATTCTGAATTGGTCTTCCAGTCTCTGGTCTTATCCTCCACTAGCACACAACAGCCAGAATGCAAATACAATTATGCTATTTCCCTGCTTAAAACCCTTCAAAGAAGAGGGTAAGGGTATGGGGTGGCTGGGTGATGGACATTGGGGTGGGTATGGGTTGTGGTGAGTCCTGTGTGTTGTGTAAGTCTGATGACTTACAGACCTGTACCCCTGAAACAAAAAATACATTGCTTGTTAATAAAAAAAGAAAAGAAGAGAAGAGAAAAGAAAAGGAAAGAAACCCTTTGATGGATTCCCACCCTCTTTAGGATATGAGTCAACCTCCCTAACATGGCCTGATAGAAACTGAGTGGCCTGACCTCTGTTTACTTCTCATGCCACATTCTCTCTATTCCCTCTTCTTACTCTCATACCCTTTCCCCTCTCCTCCACATTTTTATGCCTGCTGTTCCCTCAGTCCAGCACACTGTTCCTTTCTCTCTTTGCCTATTTTATGGCTATTCATATTTTAGGTCTCAGTTTAAATGTTCTTTTCTTCTAGGGAGGCCTCTCCTGACCCAGTGTGCTTGCTCCCATCGTTACCAATTTACCACATTGCACAACTCCAAGGGGTGACATTTGTAGCATATGGAGTGTGAAGAATGCCCCTGAAATTGCACAATGCAGTGAACAGGAACCTTTTGTTCCTCACTGTCATGGGGTTAGTTGTCTCCTTTATGGGGCTGCAAGCCCCAGATATGATTCTCTGCTGTACACCTGGCACACAATAGGAACACAATCAATATTGAGTTAATAAGTGAAATTTAAGAGAGAAATGACTCTCTAAATGAGCGCATATAAAGAAAAAAGTGCAGGAATAGAAAAGATTCTGGAAACCATACATCTTATTTTAGTTTTAAAAAGATTTTATTTACTTATTCGTCTGAGAGAGAAGAGAGAGAGAGAGAGCAGCAGCAGCAGGGGGAGCAGCCCACAGAGGGAGAAGCAGGCTCCCTGCTGAGCAAAGAGCTCTATGTGGGGCTTAATCCCCAGACCCCGGGGTCATGAGCTGAAGTGAAGGCAGGCGCTTAACTAACTGAGCCACCCAGGCATCCCTGGAAACCATACATTTTAAATGATAATTTAAGTAACTGAAGGTAGCTGGCTTGAAGAAATTAAGACTTAGAATAGATATAATAGCTGCTTTCAATATTTGAAGGGCTATCTATATGAAATTGGAATATATTTTTTCTATCCCAGAAAGTATAACCAAAACAACTGAAGGCAAGTTAGAACAAAGCAAATTTGAGCCTGATAAGAAAAGCAGAAGAAGTTTCCAATCATGTGAGCTGTTCCAGAAATGAAACGGGTGGCACACCGTGTAATGAGTTCTGTTTCACTGCAAATATTGAAGTGTAAGTATCACTGTTCTTATCCATCTGCTAAATGATTGTGAATGGGAGGTGGGTAAGAGAGCCTTTGAGTGCTGAACTCAAAATGTCTGTGATTTTATAACTATAAGGAAAGTTCTCTTTGTAGTTGAACTCAAGCATTTATATAATGCTTTCTCTTGACACTGGACACTATGAGGGATAAAGGACAGCAAGACTCCTTCCTGCACTCAGAGGTGCAGTCAGATCTGAGAGACAATGTCAAGCTCATAGGAAATGATTAGAAAGTAGAACCTTCCAGAATATCATTCGTTGTCTAAATGTGTGGGCCAGTGGTTTCGTCATTGAGTGGAGATAACCGTGTCTCTGGTCTCCCACCATGGTGGAAAGGCTCATAGGAGAGGACGCATTTGAAAAGGGAAGTAGAAGATGCAAAGGAAAGTCTACCTCAGGAGAAGGGTGTGAGAAGGTAGAGCCTTGTGAGGAAGGCAGATGTGGCCCGGATGCATAAGCAAGTGTTCCTCACACATTTCACTCAGTGCATCCGCACGCATGCGGCTCTACAGAGCTCTGGTTTCCTTAGATGAAACCAATGAGGAAGGTAGCACGGGGGCTGGCCTGAGAATTGGTCGAAACTCAGGAGTCATGTCCTGTGGTGAAAGGATATGAACTCCTTGACTATCCCGAGCTCCCTCAAATATTTGGGGTTCAATGGATGAGTCAGACATGACTCAGCCACTTGAAAGAAGGAAGGGAGTAGGGGAAACCCCAGGATTAAAGTTGTTTGACTGTTTATGGCCAAGGGCTCAGGCATATTTTTGTACATACTTTCGGCTGCAAGTAACCTGAAACCCAAAGTACAGTGACTTAGTCAAAAGGAAAATTATTATCTTATATATTGGAAATTCTAAAATAGTTCTCACCTCGGATCAGTTAACTCATGGGTTTGACAAAGTTATCAAGGACTCTCTTCTTTCTATTATTCTGCTTATTATTTTCCATTTGTTGATTTATCCTGAGGCTGAGTCCCCCGTTATCTCAAGAAGGCTTCAGGAATGCCAGGATTCAAATGTGGAGGACATCCAGAGGCAGAAAAAATGCCCAGTCTCCTTGGTTTTAAGAATAAGAAGAGTATTTCCGGGTAGCCCATCAGCCAACCTCTTGTTAATCTCATTGGCGCAGTTACAACTCAAACCCATTCCTAAGTCAGTTGCTAGATGGGGAAATGGAATTACCTTGGTAGGGGCCAGGCTCCCCTGAGGGGCATGGATGTGAGATATCTGAAGAAAATCAGGATTCTTTCTCATGAGAGAAGGGCAGAATGGCAGCCAAAAGTGGCTGCAACATGTCCCTCCTGGGGAGGATCCTAAATTCCTTAGGTATGATAGAGATGGGGGAGAGAGGACCTGGCTCATCCCACCTGACTTGCCCGAGCTGGGGTCTTGTCAGGACATGTTGCCTGTGCTAGGGTACCTGTGGTTGGTTCATCAGTGGGGCCTGAGAGTCTCACTGAAACAGTAAGTTGTGGGTTCAACCAAATGGTCTTTAACACAACTCATAGTCCTCATTATGGGCCTGGACTTGTGCTGGGCCAGTAGCATGGTATCTCCTGTAATCCTCATCTCAAATCTGCAACTCAAGGACTGTTATCTCTGCTTTTTTAGGAGGAATTGAAATTTAGTCACTTAGACAAGGTCAACAGTAATTGGTAGAGTGGGGATTTGAAATCAGGTAGGTCTAAGGCTATTGTTTCTACCAGTGGTATCTCACCACCTCTTTCTTCCAGCGTAGAGTTTCCATGAGTCTGGGAATAAGGACTGGGAGTATAATTTAAACCTGTGTTTCTCAAACTATCTTTGGTGAAGGACCAGATTTAAAACAAACAAACAAACAAAAAGGAATTCCAGGGGCACCTGAGTGGTTCGGTCAGTTAAGCGTCTGCCTTTAGCTTAGGTCATGATCCCAGGGTCCTAGGATGGAGCCCCACATCGTGCTCCATGCCCAGTGGGAAGCCTGCTCCTCCCTCTCCTATTCCCCCTGCTTGTGTTCCCTCTCTAGCTGTGTCTCTCTCTCTCTGTCAAATAAATAAACAAAATCTTAAAAAAAAAAAAAAGAATTCCAATCCATTGTGGATTCACATTTTCATAAAATATAATAAAAATAATTACTAGGAAAATAAATGGAAAAAAAGGTAAAAATATACAGAATACAAGCCCTTTGTATGAAAACTGTTTTCAGTCATTCGATCTAACAAAAAAAATGCTCTATCAGATTGCTATAAAGTGTTTTAAACTTCTTTTTGTGCTGCTTTTGCCCCAGATTTGGAACAGTTTGTGGACCAGCACTGATCTTTAGGTCACACCTAGTGGCACTGATTTAGGATTTTCCTCCCCCATCCTTCTCCCTAGACGGCAACTTAGGATACTTATGCTCGGATGCCTCAGCTGAGAGGAAGGTGAAAGAATTACTCATTATAATTATTAAGGCAGCTCAATTATAATTTCACAGAAAAAAGTTAGGTGGCACTGCTGTTTCCCTGGGGACCTCTACTGTCACCAATAGATGTCTGTTATACTTGGTGTAACACTTTCTCAATGGTGATTTCTGTCCTCCTGCTTAGTAACAAAGAGATTGAGGACAACAGTAATGCAGTGGTCACCCCTTATCTACAGGGGTTACTTTCTGAGACTCCCAGTGAGTGCCTGAAACTGTGGGTAGTACCGAGCCCTAGATACACTATGTTTTTTTCATATATATCTAGATATCTAGATAGATATACCTGGGCCAGATATATCTATATATATAGATATATATGAAAAAGTGTATTTTTTAAAAGACTAATATTTTTCATTTGAGAGAGAGAGGGCCTGAGCAGGGGGAGCAGCAGAGAGAGGTAGAGAATCCTCAAGCAGACTCCCAGCTGAGTGTGGAGCCCCATGTGGGGCTCAATCTCAGGACCCTGAGACCATTACTTGAAGTGAAATCAAAAGTTGGACCCTTAACCGACTGAGCCACCCAGGCACCCTGAGAAAATGTAATTTATAAATTGCATTTAGTAATTTATACTTACAGTAAAAGATAAACAACAATAACTAATAATAAAATGAAACATGACAATATGCTGTGATAAAAGTTATATGAATGTGGTCTCTCTCAAAATATCTTATTGGACTGTTCTTGTGATGAGGCGAGATGATGAAATGCCGACATGATGAGGTGAAGTGAGGGGAACGACATGGGCCTTGTGGTGGGGGCTCAGCAGCTACTGACCTGACAATATGTCAGGAGGAGGATCATCGGCTCTGGCACCACGGTTGGCCATTTGTAACTGAAACCGCGGAAAGCACAACAGCGGATTAGTGGGATATGCGGAGTAGAAGACACTCAGGGGATAAAGAACCTGCATATCATAGGAAATATCTGTTTGGAAATTTGCTGGAGGTTACCATTTGGGTGTGTCATCAGATGATGATTCATCTTGGCAAAAATCATAAACTTGATTTGAGTGACTCTAGGGTTGCGTGTGGTTAATGCTTGGATATTTGTTGTTTTCCTGACGTAAAAATGACTTCAATCTTTTTAAGATCTATTTACAACTATATAGATCCTTTTATTTACTATGAAATTCCAAGCAGTCCATATTAGGGAACCTTCCAAGAAATTTAGATCTGTACTCCTCTAAGATTTAGGAAATTTAAAATGATAATTTGTTAAGTGTATGAAATTTCAAGAACTTGTCATATCTGGGAATTAGAATCTACGAGAAGCTCTGGGATGCTCAAACATCTACCTCTCCCTTTGATACACAAATTATTTGAGCACCTACCTCATAGTCTTTTTTACACTGCCTTCCACTGGCCTTCCTTCTACTGCTACAAGCCTGATGGTCTTCATTGCCCTCATGGGTGGCTTCTTGAAAATGTGGCTTTTCAATTCCATGATCTCCACATTGCTGATGACTTTCCCTCTGCCTTTACTCAGCCGTTGGCTCCAATGGTTATAGCCTGGAATTCATCATCCCTCAAAACTGCTCACCTCCAAAATCTCTTCACTCAGTCTTTTCCCTGTCTGGTCCCCACCCCCTCTCCTTCTGATTCAGCTCTTACCACCACAACTGGTCCTTGACTAAATCGGAACCTCCAGTCTGTTGGCTTATCAACACTATCCCTTTTCATTGAGCTCTTTTCTGCCCTTCCATCATTATTCAAGGTTGAATCCTGGTTCCATCTTTCCAGTTGTGCTCCTATTTATACTCTCAACTTCCTCTCCCCCTTTTTCTTTTGTTATATTCATGGGTCAAAACCAATTCAGCCTACTACGTGTTCACTCCAGGCTGCCAGGGGAACCCTGGGAAAAAGGGTGCAATAATTCATGATTATCTACCTCAACTGGGCTCAACACTGCCTGGAAGTCTGCAATGTTTCTTTAGAGTCATTTTCTTTCCACATATCTGCAAGTATCATTTCAAATCTTTGCTTCTCTCCTCAAACCTTCTTTCATTCTTTCTTTCTTATTCACTCTTTTCAGAGAAAATAGAAACCATCTGATGAAACGACCTCAACTTCCTGCCAACAAATCTTCAAACCAACTTGCTTTTGTACCCACTGTCCCTACTTCCTTCCTGTTATTATTCAATGAAGGTGTTCCTCCTCATCTCAAAGGTCATCCTCTCCTCTACCTGCATCCTACCCCCTACCTGCCTTCTGGAGAAACTGTCTTCATCAGTTCTATCTCATTCATCTATCTTCAACTTCTCTTTCTCCTCTGTTGGCCCAATGTCCTGTTATCCCCACTTGTCATCCACTTTTTCACTTCTCATTTACTGTGCAATCCCACCAATCTCCACTCCCCTGGCATTCCCCTGCACTCTTCTCTTGTTCCCCACTCACACTCTTCTTGATCAAGTCACCAGTGCCCCCACTTGTTATATCCCGTAGAAGCTTCTTTGTCTTGATCTTACTTGACCTCCCAATAGTTTGACTTAGTTGACTATTCCCTCTTTCCTGAAATGGTGGCTTTCCTTATTCTCAGGGATGCCAATCTCTCCTGGTATTTCTTTCTACCACTGAGGCCATCCTTTACAAGTTCTGTTGTCAGGTTCTCTTGCTCTGACTTATAAATATCTGGGTTCTCCAGAGCTTGGTTCTGGGCTCTTTTCTCATTCAACACTCTTATCCTTGGTGATTTTCTCCACTCCCACGATTTCGCTCATCATCTCTATAGCAAGGACACCCATGTATTTATCTTCAGACTACATCTCTATGTCCAGCTGACCATTCTAGAAAAACTCACTCCAAGTCTCGGAGGCACCTCCAACAGAGTGGGGCCAGTGTAGAATGTATCACCTTCCCTTCCAAACCTTCTTCTTCTCTACCCAGTTGTTCAGGGCAGATCAGAGGGCTTTTGGGCCATCAACTGCTGTCACCATGCTCATCTAAGTAGTTGCTGATATTTGAAAATTTACACTTCTCTCAATTCCCATTTATTACCACCTTAGTCCTTACTACAATTTCCTCTTATCTGAATTAAAACCAAATGGACCCTCTAGGGTCTCATTCAGAAGATGTGTATTTTCCTCTTAGTAGCCTTCAATTGTTTTTCTTTGCCCTTAAAGTCTAAACTTTTCACCTCTGCCCATTTCTTCCAGTCCATGTTAAACCTCTGTCCCTCATGTATAATATGTCTCACTTGCTGTGTGTTATCTTTTATGTCCTTAAACAGTTTAACTCCCTTCCTACTTCAGATATTCAGGATAGGAGAGGAGATGGAGAAGCCAGAGGGTCCTGAAGAGGGCCAGGAGTCCAGCTATGTTGAGTACCAGCATAGATCTACTCTTGATTCAGAGACATTCCCTCCCCTCAGGCTTTGCCGTTCTAAGAGGTCTTTAAATATGTGGCTCTTTCTGCCTAAGGTTCTTATAATCTCCCTCTTCATTTGGCCAACTCCCACTCATCCTTCAAACCTGGCTGAATGTCACCTTTTTTTTTTTTTAAGATTTTATTTATTTATTTGATAGAGATTGCAAGTAGGCAGAGAGGCAGGCAGAGAGAGAGAGGGAAGCAGGCTCCCCGCTGAGCAGAGAGCCTGATGCGGGGCTCAATACCAGGACCCTGGGATCATGACCTGAGCTGAAGGCAGAGGCTTTAACCCACTGAGCCACCCATGGGCCCCTGAATGTCACCTTCTTGTGGAAGGCCCCCCACCCCCACCCGAGTCCAGGTTAGTTGCTGTTCCATTAAAACTTCCCACTTCTCATTTAGTAATTTCACAATTATAATAATATTGTGTAGTTAACTTTTTTTGCCTCTATGGATTTAGCTGTTAAACCCATGACGGCAGGTGTTATGTCTGCTTTACTCACTGTTTCCTCCCCAGCACCCAACATAGTACCTAGATCATAATAGGTTCTGAATGAATAAATGTGCATCTCATAAAAACTCTGATTTGAGGCAGAGGCCAGGGAGAAGCCAATTTCCTTCTGTTTGGATTTGAGTCTCCTCTTTTTTTTTTTTTATTTTTTTTTTATTTTTATTTAAAGATTTTTATTTATTTATTTGACAGAGAGAGATCACAAGCAGGCAGAGAGGCAGGCAGAGAGAGAGGAGGAAGCAGGCTCCCCGCTGAGCAGAGAGCCCGATGCGGGGCTCGATCCCAGGACTCCGAGATCATGACCTGAGCCGAAGGCAGCGGCTTAACCCACTGAGCCACCCAGGCGCCCCGAGTCTCCTCTTTATCAGATATGAATATAGAGATTATTCTGAGAGGACACATGACTAGTTATTTATGCTGCATACTAGTCTTAGTTTCTAATTTGGCTCTGGTAGAGGTATGATAGGTTTCTGCTGGGACATCTGCTCCCTCTAAATAATCCAGAAAGACTTCAAATAGGCATGAGATTCTGGGTTGCATATTGGATGAACTCTAGGGTTTGTTATACAACAACTTCTTGACTTTGGGAAAAAAAATGTATTTTTTTCTTGAATAATGCTAAGGGAAGAAGCAATATGTTAGACTGTCTCACTTTTTAGGCTGCTAACAGGTAAGTAGCAATGATAGATAATGAGCATGTATGAATAAAATCCAGTGTTGTAATCAATAAAAACTTCCTACATAGTTAACGTAATATTTACTTAATGGTATGTGTAACTATACTGCTCTGGGTGATACTTAGGCACCTCTGTTAAGCCTCTGCTCAGTGAACTAATGTAACTCTCATGGCTATAATGCATATTTATATAATTCATAAATATATATATTATGTCATCAAGCCATGTATTTTCTTCAGGCACTCGAAGAATGTCATATCCTTTCTGTCCTTCCCAAGTAGGGATGGCCCATTTTCTCTTTCTATCCAGAAATGATGGGTCCAGAGGCAGAAAATAGGATAAGGAAAGGTCCAGTTTTAGTGATGGGCACACAAAGTGTGTCCAGCTGTTTTTTATGGTATTAGCACTGATCTTACCATCTGGTCTCATGTGAGCATTTTCCAAATGTCCAAGGGAAGAGCCACTTTTACTAAGCCTTTCCTCTGTGCTTTACATGTATCCATGTCTTTATTTCTTATGAAAACAACACCTTGAAGGAACGATTATTCTCTCCATGTTACAGAGGACACTGAGGTAGGTGTTGTCTGTAGGTCACACAACTTGGAGCCGAGGTGCAACCCTGCTGGGATAGGGGGGCTGTTGAAGTTCCCAACAACTGGGAATCTGTCTGGAAAATTACCAGTGCAGACTCTGTGGATAGAATGTGTCCCAGAAGAGGGCTCAAGTGGGAATAGGCCTGGCTGACTGGAGGAATCAGATGCTGGAATTAGGAAGTATGGGCTCAAAGGGCACTTCGAGGTCATCTCATTTAGTGGTTTTGAAGCTTTTGACCACAAAGGACTGCAGCTATTAATTTTCCCTAGAGACTCTCTATTTTAAAATATTTCATCTGGTTAAAAAAAATCAAGAAATAACTCCATTTTCTGTTTTTATTAGTCAAAGATATAATAGATGACTCCAAACAGAGCTTCTGGTCAGCATGAGGCGACCTGTCTTTCCATACAAAGTGGCTATCACTCCAGTCGAGTGCCTAGAAGTGCCTTTTAGTGAGCCTGCGCGGACTTAGGAAAGGTGGGGATGGCAAATGTACAATTTCATTAGGCTTGTTCAAGTTTTGGAAATTGTTCAAAGACAGCCTCTCCACGAGGAGTGCTTTCAGAATGTGCATGCATCTTGTGGTCCCAGTTGAAAACCATGGATCCAGACAGAATGCTTTGCTTTATTCTCGAGGAAACTAAGGCTCAGACAGGGTAAGTAAAATTTCCAAAGTCACCAAGTGAGTTAGTGTATAAAAGGAGGAGCAAATAGTGGCACAATGCATGTCACCTGGACCCACTAACCACTCCAAGGCGAGTTGACTGGTTCATTCTGCAGCGACTTCTGCAACTTACAAAAGTTCAAAGATCATTCTGCCGTTTTAAATTCTGAGCGTTTGTTCTTATGATCCAGCTCCTATTTCCTTGGATGTTATGCCTGCTTCTCCCTAAATCACCCCAGGCCCATAGTGGTCCTCACGTTCCACAATCAAATCCACCCGATAAGCGTTTTGAGTGGGCAAGCTGTTGAGTGCGTAGCTTCTGCTCTCAAGCCAATTCTCTTTTGTCTTTCTTTACATCTCTGATATCATCCCCTTCCTTCCAGATGGTGTCTTCCTGAACCTTTTGATCTGTCTGATCTCTGTCAGTGGCTGGGTAGGGTGACCACATTATCATCACAGACTTGGGGAGCTTCTCTCACGGGTCCCACCCTCCTCACCTCAGCAGCTGGGACCACAAACAGAGATTCTCATTCTTCACTGCTATCCAAACTCTGGCGCGAGGAAAAGAGGGACATGGGAGATGAGATGGTTGATCTTATTACAGAATAAAGGCTTGTTGCCAAAAATCAGCCAGTCAGTGAGTCAATCAGTCAGTCAATTCCATCTAAGCCTCGTCTCTATATTTCCAATCCAAAACACATAGGTACCTTCATACCTGACATTCTATTTGACCCTTATATCAAGTCTGGCCTATTAGTCAGCTCAGGCTGCCATAACAAAATACCATAAATTGCATGGCTTAAAAAAAGAAATTTAGGGGAGCCTGGGTGGCTCAGTGGGTTTAAAGCCTCTGCCTTTGGCTCAGGTCATGATCCCAGGGTCCTGGGATCGAGCCCCACATCCGGCTCTCTGCTCAACAGGGAATCTGCTTCCCTTCCTCTCTCTCTGCCTGACTCTCTGGCCTACTTGTAGACTCTGTCTATCAAATGAATAAATAAAATCTTAAAAAAAATTATTTCTCATAGTTCTGGAGGCTGGAAGTCCAAGATTTAAGGTGCCAACATGGTAGGTTTCATCCTGAGGCCTCTTCTCTTGGCTTGTAACAACTGCCATCTTTCTGCATGTGTTCAATAAGATCTTTTTATTGTGCACATGTGGAAAAAGAGAGAGCGTGCTCTTTGGTGTCTCTTCTTATAAAGGCACTAATCCTATCATGATGGCCCCACACTCATGACTTCATCAAACCCGAATTTCCTCCCAAAGACCCCATCTCCAAATATCATCACAGTAAGGGTTAGGGCTTCAACATATGAATTTTGAGGGAACACAAACATTCAGTAGATAACACCCGGGAAAAAAGTTTCTGCTAGTTTTCCAGATGAGAAACTGAGGCTCATAGAGCTAAATATATTAGACTGAGTCCACAGGGGAGAGGACTGGAAGAGGGTAGTGTCCATCATGATGGCCTCTCCATGCACCCTGATGCTTACCCGACTCATTTCCTTACCCCCATCCACCCAGGAGCCTGATGTGCCATTCAAGCACAATTGAGCTATTTTTTTCTAAATTCTTTGAATTTAGAAAATGTCCACAAATTTTTTTTTTTTGAAACATGTCCACAAATTCTTTGAGACCCCTCCCTTCAAAAGGTGAACTCTAATTTATCTCCCCTTCAATATGGGCTATACTCACCAACTCACTTCTAACAAACAGAATGTGCCAGAAGTGTGGTGTGAGATTTCTGAGATTAGGTCTAAAAGACACTGTGACTTCCTCCTTGCTGTCTCTCATATCACTGGCTCTGGGGAAGACAGCCACTGTGTAGTGAAGATACTCAAGAAGTCCTAGAGAAAGGCCCATGTAGCAAGGAACAAAGACCACCTGCCAACAACCATGTAAACGTGCCATCTAGGATGGGATTTGTTCAACCACAAACAGGCGTCAGATGACTTGGCTGTCATCAACCTCCTCAGAGATCCTGAATCAGAACCGCTAGTTCTCTCTCTCAGATTCCCAACCAACAAGAAAAGACAAATATGTGTGTTGTTTTAAGCTCAGTCTCCAGCTTCTAAATTTTAAAGACATCAATAGGTGTCTTTACAAATACAAAGGGAAAGACATTTTATACTTTTCTCAGTTCTCCATTCTCCGTACAACCCCTGTGGCCAGGCCATACCAACATGTCTGAGCACCTGTTTCCTCTCACAGGAGATCACAATAATAATCCCACATGGCATGCCTGATACGCACATAACCAGCCCTGACTGGCTCAAACTAAGTGCTTGAGTAATTGCGACTGTTGTCAACATCTCACCAGCTGTGTGGCTTCTCTAGGTGAGTTGCTGTGTCTTGGTTTCAGATGCCCACTTCCCTCACATGAGGTGCCAACCTCAACCTTAAGTTGGTGCACCTTGCCCACCAGAGAGCCCTAACTGCCTAAACCTCACGGCTTCTCCAGTTCAGTGTAGACAGAGAGCCCTGGTGTAGAGAGCCTCTCTCCTCTCTCTTGGTTTTCTGTTAGCCTCCATTCTTAACCTTAACCTTTCATCTCAGAATTTCAGCTTTGATGCTTCCCACTTCCTTCCTATGGTTACTTTAACTGAAGTGAGTCAGGTCTTACTGAAAAACACCACAGCCAGTTAGCCTCTATCCTCCCCTGGACCAGGGCTGCCTGGTCAGACTGTGAGGGTGATCAGTGTTTACTCAGACTATTGTTTCCCTCTCTCTTCTCCAAGTCACGGGGTTTTGAGTAGGGCTTCCCCCGCCACCATGCCCCTCCCAACAGACCGCAATCAGAAGCCAATCTCACATTCTTCGGTGGCTGAAGGAGGGAACAGAAGGGATACCAGTGCCTGGAATCCTTGGGTAGTCTATCAAGTGGGCTGATCTGCTTATATTCTACTCTTTTGGGTGGGCCTCTAATCTCAACTCAAGGAGGATTTGGTAGGTTTTGCAGACCAGTAACAACCAAATGTATGTGTGGGGGCCATCTCTTAGTGCCAGGAGTCATGTTAGCTCTTTATCTGAATTTTCACGACAACCCAGATAGATTAGTATTCACCCAGACCTTTGGGGTTTGAAGAAACAAAACCAAGCAATACAGAACAAAACAAGCAAACAAACAACACCCCACCCCCCGCCACAAGAAAACAAAGACAAAAAACACTTAAAAAGTCATCTGCCTATCTTTCTAATTTTGGTATCTTTAGAATCTTGTCCTTAGTCTTGAAAATCAGCATTCTCTTTAAGATCTTAAGGATAATTTCTTAAAGGACAGAGTTTGTAGGAAGATCATGGCAGTTTTTGCTATTGGCTTTTGAAGGGAAAATAGTTTTTTCTCCTGATCAGATTTGGAACTTACTTCTTCTTTGGGAGAGGGTAGCTGGCTTGTTTTCTCTGGAATGCAGAATTCTTTTATCTACTCCCTCCTATCTTGAAAATATTGAGGGAATTACTTTATTTTATTTTTTTATTTTATTAAAGATTTTATTTATTTGTTAGAGAGAGAGAGAGAGAGAGAGAGAGAACACGAGCAGGGGGAGGGGCAGAGGAAGAAGCAGGTTCTGTGCTGAGCAAAGAGCCCGATGTGGGACTCGATCCCCAGACCCTGGCATCATGACCCGAGCTGAAAGCAGATACTTAACTGACTGAGCCACCCAGGCATCCCTGAGGGAGTAATTTTTAGTCAAACAGAAGTCAACTGACACCATAATATGATTTTAATGATTCTTTATTTATTAAAAATTAAAATCTGCTATGAAAACAGACAAACAATGTAACATTCCCAGAGGAATTGAATTGCTTCTAGTTAACACTGAGTTCTATTAGAACCAACTTTAGGTTGTTATAAATAACAAGCAGGCCACAGCTTTCAAGAGTGAATGGTTGGGGAATGAGGTCAAGGGAATTCCTCTGAGCCACTGGAATATTAATTATCAAAGGGCCTCCCTAGTTTCTCTTCTTAAGAGGGTAAGAGTCTTTATAACACTCTAGGAGCCCCAGGCCCAGGGACAAGAGAAATTATAGGAAGGTCAGGGAAATAGCTATCCAGTATGGTCAGCTTGAAATGGAAGCGTCAGTAGTCTCCCCAAGAAATATATTTTTCCTTATATAACTTATAGTTTCCCTTAAAATACTCAAATGCCACAGGGTATCACCCTATGAAAACAGCTTACACACAGGTAAAAAAAAAAAATAAATATTGAAAAAGATTACAATATTGGGCTTCTTTCTAAATAGTTCACAGAGAAGCTCAGTAAATAAATATAATGGGAGTTGAGGTATCAGAGGTAATAAATATTTTAAGAGAGAGGTACGACAGGGTTCTCCAAGGAGTTGTTCAGCTCTCCTACATCCCGGATGGGATTTTCAGATCTCCAACTTATGTGCTAGAGTTGAGAAGAGTCCTCATCCTGGATGTTTTCAGATCTTCATCCTCATTGTCATGTAGGTTTCTATGTAGTTGATGAAGATGTCAAACTCACTCATGGCTTTGTAGACACCTCTCTCTTGGAGCTGTGTAGAAAGATAAGAAATGTTTCGTGAAAGCCCCATCTGTGTGAGCAAATGGGTCCCTGGCTTGGATGGGTATGTCTCTGGGGCCCAGGTGCCACATTTGCTCTCTTGGGTCAGGAGGTGAAGGACAGACCCTAGGATGCTGAGGGTATGCCCGGGGCCTTGGGAAAGGCTACACATGGGTCTAAAGCCTGGCTGGCAAGTAACAAGAGGAAGAGTCTACAAAATGAGGCCTTAACAATTTTAAAAGTCATGCACTCACATGACTCTTATTCAGAATCTGGAGAGAAGACATTAGAGGAACCGCTTCGAAAGCAAGTTGGTAAGAGGAGAAAAGGGACCCCTTTTATGTTTATGTCCTCTCACCAATGGATTGAATAGGCCCTGCCCTGCTCCTTTGGCCTACAGTCAGGGGGCTTATGTCCCCCGAGACTGGAACCCTCCCACAAAGAGGACAGAGACCACATGGCTTCTGGGAAGTGGGTTAAGGAGTTCACGGACAGCTGAAGTGCGAAACCCCATGTGATCTGAGAGTTGACATTCTGAGGCACCTTGGCAGGTGTGAATGGCAGCTGGAAAGGGAGTACGGACCGACTCGAGATTAACGAGAATTTCCTACTCAGAGCTTTGGGGAGTTCCAGCTGAACCCCTGGGTGTGTTTGTGTGTGCACATTCACGTGTCGGCTTCCTGCACGTGTGGCTTTAGTCTAGATTCCCAACAAGCTACTTTCTGTTTCCTTTGTCACTCTCCCCAGCATCTAGCTCACTGCGTTCACAGGCCGGCTGACTGGCTCAACCCACAGGCCTGAAAAGGCGGGGAACAGTCATTTAGAAACCCCCAAAGACACTTCACAGAAAACAAATGTAATCAAGGCAGCAACTCCTCACTGGCTGAGGAGGTCACACCATCTGTTGGGTTCCCACACCCCCTTCAAGAGAAGGACGGGGCCTGCTTAGCCCCTGCCAGGTTGGGGAGCGGGTAGAGGTCACGGTCCCCAAGCCCCTTCTGCCGCCGTCCACGTACCTTACTGAAGGCGCTTTTCACCTGCTCCACCGCCTTGCTCTTATTCTCACAGGGCAGAAATCGATGCTGTGGAGGGAAAGAGAAAGTGTTAATGCCACTGGCTCCCAGCTCCAGTGTCCACAGCACTTGGGGGATGAGCCGGTAGCATGAAGAAGCGGCCAGACTCATCTTGGATACCTTTGGGAGAACGGAGCTCCACCTCCCCCTGGCCCACTAGACGGAGGAGAAACAGCCCTGGGGAATGAAAAGTGCTTCTCCAGGAGCCACTCAGAGACTTTGCAAAGCTTGCATGAAAACCCAGGAGCTGGAGCTTGGCGCTTCCTCTCTGGACGCCACAGTGCTGACACATGCTGAGCCAGCCGTTCTGTCCTTCCCTGCCTCCCTGTCCTGTCCCTCATCTTCAGTTCCAGCCACAGGGACCATTTCTAAGTCCCCGAGGAGTAGAGACGCAGTCTCAGCCATGTACACTGAAACCTTTGCCGAGTCCCATCCTACAGATAGAGAACAACTGACTGACTCCCCGATCCTCAGCGACAAAACAGAGGAAACGCGTGGCGAGGGGCTCATTTCAGTTGGAGAACATTTTTATCCTGGGGAATTATTTAGAGACACTAGCTTGGGGGTGAGTAGCTCCCTGGAGCCCTTCCAAAGTGCTTGGGGAAGTCCTGTCAGTCCGTTGGGCCCCACGTCAGAGCTCTGTTTTCAAAAGGTAGAGGATTAAGAGGTAAGTGGGGTTTCTTCTCCGAGGGACCCTATCTCCTGGCCCGTTTTGCTGGGCCCCGGGGTCTAGGTCCAAAGGGATGAGGGAGCCCAGACGGAAGCTCTGGGCCCCTTTCATAAAGAGAGACGGGAGTAGTTAATAACCTACAAATGACTCACAAATAACAGGAAAGCTGTTCGCAAACATGTAAATGCCAGCAGCCTCCCCCACTCCTTGCTCAGAGAGAAATGAGCACGAGATGGAACTCGAGCGCCTTCCCGAGAGTGTTCCTGCCAGTCTGTCTGTCTGTCTGGGTGTGAGTGGGGTTTCAGGAAGGGCGCCCCAGAGCTGCCCGCACTCACACAGCGCCGCAGCCTCAGCCGCAGGGTCTTCAGCTTTTCCCCCAGTGAGTTCACGTGCTCCTTGACTTCTGGGTCGTGGTTCTCAGCCTGGGGCATCACCTCCTCCAAGTAAAACTGGATCATCTCCGACAGGGCTTGGCAACCCAGGTAACCCTAAGGGCAGGGGCAGGAGGGGGAGGGGCGGTGACTGGGAGGAAGAGCTGCTGCCCTAGCTTGAGAGGACAGCTTTGTCCCCAGGGACCTTTCTTAACCAGCCACCTCCCCCTCCCCCACCCCAGGACAGCCCTTTGGCTATGTGCTGAGTTAAGATCTTTCCACTTCTCCTTTTCAAAGCAAAGGAAGCAGACCCTGGTCCTAGCGGCCACTCTTCTCTGAGTCACGCTGCATCCTCTCCTCCCACACACCCCCTTGGGCTCTCACCTTAAAGTCCTCCAGCAAGGACCCAGTCAACAATATGCTGTCCAGCTTGTCCTTCATTTGCTGCAAGAAGAACAAAAGGAGAATGAACCTGACGTTTGAGGAAATGTCTTTCTGATGCCCTCTTATTTATAAAGCTTCTGACTTTTAATCAGAACAGCCTGGCCCCAAAATAGAAAGGAGATTTGCAAAACAGGACATTCAGTAGTGCTGGAACCCTCAGTTCAATCAGGTCCTTTTCCTCAGGATCAAGTGATTTTTAAAAAATTCTGCAAGGCTTTGAAGCCATGGCAGAAGCTTGACCTGGTCCTGGTTTCCTTTTTGCAGACATGAATCGGGTTCGAAGGGTCCACCCATGCCCACCCACTCTTCAGGGGTCCTTGCTTTTCTTTCTCCCCCACCCCTGCATGGCACCTTCCCCAGCCAGCAGGCTTCCAGGATCCAGAAGCCTGCTCAGCTGAAGCCACTTATGTTTCCCTGCAACAGGGCATGGGAACACATCTTCATCTTCAGTCAGACCCTTTGGGATTTCTCCCAGCCTACTGAGCTCTGGTGGAGTCTTCATTAAAAGTTGCTAAGCATGGGGCGCCTGGGTGGCTCAGTGGGTTAAAGCCTCTGCCTTTGGCTCAGGTCATGATCTCAGGGTCCTGGGATCGAGCCCCGCATCGGGCTCCCAGCTCCATGGGGAGTCTGCTTCCTCCTCTCTCTCTCTCTGCCTGCTTCTCTGCCTACTTGTGATCTGTCTGTCAAATAAATAAATAAAATCTTTAAAAAAAAAAAAGTTGCTAAGCATAGGATTCCTAGTGCAGTGACCTGTAAGGTGGCTTTTTCTGCACCTTTGCTGCATCCCTGGGCTTAGATGAACTCACTGAGCCTCTGGCTTGACCTGGGACTCTTAAAGAATTTTTGTTTGAGGGAAATGGATGCTAGGGATAGAGGCGAACAAGAAGGAGGAGGGTTCTTAGAGCTCTAGCACCATGCCTAGTAGAGGCAATTCCAGCAAGGAAGGACAGGAAGGCATCATACTCACAAAGAAAGTCTTCACCCTGCCGAAGGCTGCTCGGAGCTCTCGAAGCATGTGGGGCAGGCTGGCTGGGAAGTGGGTGCAGTTGTCCTCAGACAGGGCACTCTGGTGGCGGCTGGCTCCTACCCCGGCCAGCAGGACCAGGCAACACAGCAGCGCTGGGCTGGGCATGATGAAGCTCTGCCTTCTGAGAGCCGGTCTTGTGGTTTGGTGTTGCAAGAGCAAGTCCCTGGTGTGTAGACCTTCACCTACTGGTCCCCCTTTTATATTGTGGGTGCAGTGAGGCCTCCCCATTCATAAAAAGCCACAGAGTCACAGATTTCCTGGCAAACGTTTTCTTCTGATTAAAGCCCCTCCCTTCCCCTAGATCTCTCCAACTTTGCATTCGTTGAACTTCTAAAAGTTGTTAATTTTTTGCATTGTAAGCAAAAGGGATTGTTGAACAATGAACTTTTGCATTACAGCTATTTTAGGATGAGCTACCTCTCTCTCTGTTTTAAAATAACTTTCCAGCTTTTCTTAAAAAAAAAAAAAAGTTGGTTTCCTGGGTGAACAGCTGTTCTGTGCACAGGGACCCACAGTTGTGGGTTCCATTCGCGTGTTCCTAGGTCACAGTGACGTGGACAAATTGGCCATTCCAGAATGCACTGGAGTTGAGAAATAATCAGATCCCCTCCCCAACCTGGGTTTCCCTTGTTGAATTGTGGAGAGCCTCAGAGCCTTCCGCAAATAAGAACCCGGGGTGGGCTATTTAGCCCAGAGATCCCTCCGGCTCTTTCATCTTATGTTCCAAGATGTCCTCGTGCAGAGGCCGGCTTCTTGCAGGACAAGCAAGGACACAAGACGTGCTCCAGGCTCCTTCTCCAGCCCTGAGATCGCTTCAACTCTCGCAGCTATGTCTTTACCTCCTCAGCTGTCCCAGTACTTGGGGGAGGTTAGCAAGAGTAATCCACACGTTTGATAGCTCGGCACCTGCCAGCCCCTGGGACCCTTATCACCTCCATTTTATAGCGAGTAAACTTTACGTCACCTGCCCAGCTGCCCACCTGACTCTCAGACTTTGCACCCAGGCCTACCTGACATCACAGTCATGCTCCTTACTCCGTCTTCTCCACGCTGTCCCAAGTGTGTGGAACGATAAGGTTGGATTGAAGAGTCTTTATGATTTCTTTTAGTTGTGAACTTCTGTGGTTGGACACTTGTGCTTGAAAGATGGGGTATGAAGGAAATAGAAATAACAAGGAAATTAAGGCAGGATTCCATGAAGGCTGGACAGAAGGCTCCTTTCTTTTCTCTTACCTGTCCCTTCCTTCCTTCCGAAGAAGTCTTAGCCAATAGTCTTGGACTTGAACACGTGGACGTGTGTGTGTGTGTGTGTGTGTGTGTGTGTGTTTGAATGTGAGCGGGTCCGGGAGCCAGAGAGTGAGGAAGGTTGCTGTACTTCCAATAAGGAAAGGACAGGGGGAGTGAAATCACCTTTTCAGATATCTGGAAAGTCCCTGGGGGTCCCTTGATGTGCCTTGATCTTCTCCTTCCATAGGGTCTTTTCCTACCTCCCCAGGGAAGACAGTAACTAGGAAAAGCAGTACCTGGTCTCTGTCCTGGCTCTGTCAGTCTTTAAACCCAGGGAAAGTCACTTGACCTCCCTGTGTCTATAGTTTATCTGTCCCAAGAGGGCAACAGTCCTGCCCTCCTGCCTGCCAGGGGCCTTTGGGCTTCACCTGGGAGGGGCTTGAGGAAGTAACAAGTGGACCCAGATATAGGATTATCTCTAGTGTTTCTGTTATTTCGTTGTCCTCCTGTATCAGCACTGGGACAGCTTAGATGGCCCTATGTCCTAAGCCTGCCCCATTGGAGAAGGTCATTGTGCCAGTGCAAATGGGGCAGACATACTGGGGCCAGGCCAGTCTGGAATGAGTCTGGGGGGGGGGCAAGAAATGACAGGGCACAGCCCCAACCTGTGGGTGTACCTTGTGGGTCAGGATCGGGGGGCTGTGGCCTCCCCTTCCAATACTTTGGGGAGTGTCATGCAAAAACCTAAGGATCATGAAGGAAGAAAAGAACCTTTTAGAAACAAGAGCGGAGCTAAGGCAGAAATATTTGCTCTTGCTGATTTACCCTGGGCTTAGAAGGACTGGATTTTGCTGCCAGGAAGCAGAGAAAAGAGCTGAAGTTTCCATCCCTTCTACCCTTCTCTTTCCCCCTTGTCTCCTGGGTTTCCTGGGCTGTGCTTGCTTTAGCTCCTAAAGCTGATCGCCTATCTGAGTTGGGTGTTCTGGGTGCAGACTCCACATGAAAGAGTCAGGCCAGAGGCATCAAACCCCAGGCAAGGTTCTGAGGTCCTTCTCCCTGACCAGGCAGCACAGACCCCTCCTGTCTTTCTCTGCCATCATGCCCTGTACTTGCCTCCACTACCAAACCCACAATCTGACATTGTTGTCATTTATGTACACACCTTGCCTCCCCCTGTCAGCTGTGAGCCCCCTGAAGTAGGATGTTATTTTATTATCCTTTGTGTACCTGGTGCCAAGCACAGGGTTTGGTCCATGGAAGAAGGTGCCAGCTATCCAGCTTTCTCTTTTCATGCTGGGATGGGCATAGCAGAGTACATGATGAGCGTGTACCAGGGCTGGAGGACGTAACCTGAAGGAGGCTGGTCTGGTCTGGGCACAGGCACTCAGAAGGATAGGGAAGCAACCTAGGAAGGCAGACCAGCGTCTTTCACACTTTCTTCTTATAATTTGAGATCTATGCATAAACGCACAAATACTCGTACACATATACACGTGTGCAAGATGGCAGGGTGAAGGGAGGTGGGCAAAAGCCACTTCTTTCTTTAATCCATAAGCCATTAGGTAGGGTTAGGTATGGACTCTGACTTCTGTGTTTTGGAACATGTAGGCAATTACCTCAAGCCATTTGTTAAATAACTGATCTTTCCCCCACTGATTTAAAATCACTGTCCTCTCTCATTTCAAAATTTCAGAATCTAGGGGCACCTGGGTGGCTCAGTGGGTTAAAGCCTCTGCCTTCGGCTCGGGTCATGATCCCAGGGTCCTGCGATCGAGCCCTACATTGGGCTCTCTGCTCAGCGGGGAGCCTGCTTCCTCCTCTCTCTCTGCCTGCCTCTCTGTCTACTTGTGATCTCTCTCTGTCAAATAAATAAATAAAATCTTTAAAAAAAATTTCAGAATCTAAAAGATCAAGGATAATCATAGCAAAATTTCTGATGTAACTCCTTAAGTAACAAATCGAGACACCAGTATCTTTCCTATCAACATATAGGATTGACATCAAGCTGATAGAAGAAAACAGGGATGACCATTTTGGGAAAAGTTAAGAGCATCTGCTATTATATTGACAAAACAAGAATAAGAAAAATAGGCATCGTTCTATTTCTCAAGTTCATTTGAAAAGTCATTATGATCCATTGGGAAAAGTCTCAAACTCATAGTCACATCTGAGACATAAATGTCAATAGTCTGCACATTATAGGAAGTTTGAGTTTGGGTTTTTGTACAAGGGAAGAGCCCTTGTAGGGGAGGAAGTGAGAGAGTGGGTATCCATGGACGATCGAGTGTCAGTCTGGGTGCCATTTTGTTCTGCGGCAGATTTCAAGAGGACTCAAATGCCACTGATCACTGTGAGCTCCATGAAGGCAAATGGCCTGAGTCCAATTTTCCCTCAAGTTCAGATGCATAGCAGGGCCTAAGAAATTATCATTAAATTCAACCTAAATGACTTATTCCAGTAAGGACTCTCTGGGGAATCAGAGGAATGTTGTGGGAGAGGAAATACCTCCTCCTTTCCACCCCTGCTGCAGAATATTCCCAAATTTCTATATTCAGCTGCAAATAAAAAAAATCTGATTAATTATACCTTAAAAAAGAAAAGGATTGTATTTTTTGCTTTCACTTAACATGAAGTCAGAGACAGGCAGCCCGAGGCTCATGTCAAGCACAGCACTCATGTCATCTAGAACCTGCTTTTTCTTGCCTCCCTGTTTTCTTCTCCATTGTTGCAAGATGCCAGAGAGAAGGGACTCGGGCAAAGTCCAAAGACATGTCAATCCAGGAGATCCTAACAATCTTTCCAGAAAGCTCCCCTCAGTGAGTTTTGCTACTTTAGCTGCAGAGGGGTCCAGGCAGATAAACACTGCCAGTTGTGTATGTGTGTGTGTGTGTGTGTGTGTGTGTGTGTGTGTGTGAGAGAGAGAGAGAGAGAGAGAGACAGTGTGTGTGTGCTGTGTAAATACATTTTGAGGGTCCCATCTAAGGGCATAAGAACTCATAAGGAATCTTCCAACTACCCTCATGCTCAGCAAAATGGCAGTCTTCCTGGTGTCATTGCTCTGCACCTTGCCAAAATCCACGGTTCAGACCCAAGAGGGAGGAACAGTCCTGTGGGGCTCCACTGGAACTGCAAATGGAAGGCTAAGAAATGGGGGCTTGCTGCACTCAGGGTTCAGCTACCTTGCCTGGCAACAAGGGCCTCTCATGAAGGAGCAGGTAGGTCAGTGATACAGGTAGAAAAGGTGGAATGGCACCCAACTGAGCCAGGGGAATGACAGTCCCGATGGAGAATTCCCTTGGGGTTGGGCTTCTGCTCACTCATTAGCAAGTTGTTATTTTAGAGCTGATAACAGGAGTTTCATTTCTTCTTACTTGGGACATCAAGTATGTATAATGTTTTCCCCAGCTTGAAATTTCTAGTATCCCCTTGAATAACCTTCCTTAGCATCCTGGACAGAAGCTTCCTCAGCTTCTATGCCGCAACAGGCCTGGTCAGCGCATGGAGTCCGGCAACACAATCCCAAGTGTGGCTGGGCGGGCACAGGGCTCTATGGCCCTGTCTGCCTCTGGGCTTCTCTGACTTTGGTGTTGTGGCTGGACTGCTTCAGAATATGGGCCAGGTGGATCAGAAGTTTCAAAGAGCCCAAGGAGGGGCCACCCCTGGGGCAAATCAAGCAAGGGTTATGCAAACTGGATTGGGCGCCCGTCCTAGGATCGTGGCCGGCAGATGCTGCAAACCACAGCGGAAGGGCTGATCTTTGGACAGCCAATGTGGAATTCCCCTTTGTGCAACTGGGGTGCCAAATCAAGCAATTTGGATTTTCCTTAGTGGACAGACACTGTGATCTGTGACTTCTCACATGAGAAAATGGGCATACAGGGGCCAGGACACACCAGGTGTTGGAGCCTTTGCTACCCAGAGGACACAGCTGTTTCTGCTGTCTGCATGACTCTCTAGAATAACTACTGTGGTTAATAGAGTACTAGCGTCGTTATTATCAGTCCTAGTGTGGAATAGCTGTGTAGTCGCACAGGGTCCCACACTTTGAAGGGCTCTTGCTCAGCTGTTCTGGCCTTGAGATGCTTAGTAATTGTTAAACAAGTGGCCCCACATTTTCATTTTGTACTGTACTGGTTTATGCAGTTGGTTTTGTAGAGGAGGCTGAAGTCATCTGCATTCTCTGGTCTCACCTTCACCTAGTGTTCCCTAATGCAGTAAATGATGTGACCATCTAACCAACATATAAGACAGAAACCTAAAAATAACTTTCCGGTTCCTCCCTCTCCCTTGCCAACCATGACCAATCTATTACCAGGTGCTCCTGATTTTTCTTTACAAACATCTTCCTAATCTACTTACTTTTCTCCAATTCCATCATCATCAGCAACAACTGTCAACTACCATCTCATCTCTCCTGGGCTTTAAAATAAAGGCCTAATTGATATTCTAATATCCATTTTCCAAACTGTTCTGCACTTTGCAGGCAGCGTGATTATTTGCAAACAACGATCTGATCATGGCTCTCCTGTTTGAGCCCGTCTATGGTTTCCCACTTTCTTTCTTGGTAAATAAAGACCCCTATCCTTCACACTGTCTACAACTCCTTTCTCATCTGACGCCTCTTCTGTCTCCACTTTCCGCACTCCCCACTTCCCTCTGCCCTCCAGCCTCATTGGCTTTCCTCTTTTCGTTTTTTGTTTTCAAATAATCCATGCTTTCTCTCTTACTACAGGGCCTTTGCACATGTAGTTTCCCCTTTCTGGATTGTTCTTCCCCTTCTCCTCATCCTTCAGTTCTCAGCTCAGATGTTACTTTCTCAAATGAGTTTTTCCTTATTCCCAGTTGGATCTTCCGGGTATATCTTCTCACAACACCTCGCTCCTTTCTTTTATAGTACTTATGCCCAATTATAATTATACATGTGGCTTTGTGGCCATTTGATTGAGCTCCAGCCTTGCCATTAGACTGTCCTCCACAGGGCAGGGCCCTCTCTGGTTTTGATCATCATTGTTTGCCTAATACTTAGCACGATTCTGGGCACATCCAAGGTCCTGGCTAAATATTTGTTGACCGAGTGACTGAGTATGTGCTTCCTAAACTTTTTGTGGCTATAACTGGCTGCATTTGTCTTCCATCCCATGGAAAGTAGAGAATGAATTCACCTGGGGAAAGAGCTCCCCTCACAAACTATATGCCTGTTCCCATTTAACTTTTTTTTTTTTTAATCAATCTCACTATCAATCAACACTCTTCAAGGCAAGTGTGAACCAAGTCCCTCATGGTTCTTGGAGTGTTTAAAATATCCTCTGTCAGGGTATCAGGGGAAGAGAGAACTTAACTGTTATGTAATCCTTACCTCTCATTTTACAGTTGGGCAAACTGAGGCCCAGAGGAGAAACTGATTTTCCCAGGCACAAGAAATAGTTAATGGCAAAGGTGTAATCTGAAGTCTATTCTCTTTGCGTTATTCTTCTCAAATCAACACCTAATTCCTTGACTCAGAGGAGTATTAAAGCATTCTGAATTCTTATGACTGGCACCAACCACTAGAGGGCGCTAAGATGTGAGCAGTGTGTGGAATTGCAATGGTGAGAAGTTGAAAGTTGTGGAAGTTTCCATTTATAAAACAGTTGTGAATCTATTGTGTACTTGTGAGGTATGTGGCTCTGTGTTTGGGAAGTGGCGATGGGGGTAAGGGTTGGTTAGATATTTTTGTCCTAGGGAAATACTTAAAGCTTTAGAATATTTGCAGACAGAAGGGGGTTTCTACTGTTATTTTATCTCAGAGACATGACTGCAGTAGTATTAAAAGGCATAGTTTGGCATGTCCTCCCACCAAGGAACCCTCAAGCACCATCCCTCTGCAGAATCCTGATTCAAGGGAGCAGAGAACTGAGTATTTCCCTTCATCTTGCCTATTCTGATTTTTATCTCCAGAACATTCTCCGATTCTAAATCCTCAACCACACTCTATATACTTCCATGTGTGCTTTAGATGCACATCTGTATTACATGTGTGGAGAGCCAAATGCTTCCTCCATCCCGGTTTCATGCCACTTCTGCTGTGACTGGGTCATTTACATGAAGTCTTAGGTCATAAACTCTTTCCAGAAGGGAGTAAGAGAGTGCTCTAGATCCCCTAAGTCAGCTGTTCTCAAGCTGTTTGCATTCAGGACCCCTTTACATTCTTCAAAATGGTTGAAGATCCCAAACAGCTTTTACTTAGGTGAATTCCATCCATTAATCTTTATTGTATTAGTAATGAAAACTGAGATATTAAAAAGATCTCTGTATGACTTTTAAAGTAACAACAAAAATCACATGTTAACATCTTTTTGTGAGAAATAACTCTCTTTTCCAAATCAGAACACATTTGGTGAGCAGAGTGGCCTTGTTTGACATTTATGCCAAATCTTTTCAAATATCCAGTTTAATAGAAGAGCTCGTATTCTTATATCTGTTTCTATATTGAATCTGTTACAATCTGTTGTTTAGTTTGAAGTATATGAAGAAAATCCAGCCTCCCATAGATGTATAGTTGGAAAGAGTAGGACCCCTCATAAGTCCTTGGAGCACCCTTTCAGAACCACTGGCTTGAGTGTTTAACAAATATCTCTGAGTGAGGATGAATGGGAAGAGGGTGGTCAAAGATTGGTCTCAGAGGAAGGCGTGGGGAAAATACCAGCAGGACAGGGGCCTGGATGGAGAAGGGAGAAACCCACTGCTTCACGGCTTTCTTCCTTATTCAGAGTTTCCAAATAGCCAGTGTGGTCCTTCAGCACAGCAGCTCTGCTCCTGTGAGCATCACTGTATGTCATGGAAGCTGAAAGGCTTCACACGCAGTGTTTGTGGTTTCAAGTCAGAACCCATGGGAGTTTTGGGGCTGATTTGCAGTGCTCTACCGATTACCGTAAATCCCCTTCTCCAAGGGGGCCCTGGGCTTGGGACCAGGTCATAGGGGCTGGGTGCGGTCAGGGGGCACAAGGCTAGTAGAGGGAATTCACTGCAGCCTTATGTGGGGTTCCACTTTCCATTTCCACTTTTAGTTCTTTTCTCTCTTTCTTGCTCTCTCTGCTTTCTCTTTGGTTAGTTTGTGCTTTCTCAGTTTTCAGAACAACCTGAAAATAATGTCAGATATTTTCCAGTCTGATGGCCAGGATTTATCCAATCAAAACAATACAATTTGTTTTCTACTCTCTCCTCACTCCCTGCAAAGTTAGTGGCACACACAGTCAGTGGGCTCTTATTGATCTGCCTAGTTTAGCAATCACTTTGGCAAGATGGGCACCCTTTTAGGAACTGGGTCAGGCGTGGTGGGTTCAAATTAAAACTTGATCCCTAGCTGCCCTGACTGTGGGGGACTCTTAATAGAATGAGCAGAAGCAGAATTTCTTTTTTTTTTTTTATGGAGCTAGACTAAGAACTCACAATGCCCTAAGATGCCTCAACCTTCAAAAATAGTCTTAAATAACATATCACTAAACAGTAAAATGTATTTAAGGAAGTCCCACAAGGTTCTGATACTTTCGATGTATCAATGCTTTTGCAATTATATCAGTACTTTGAAAAAATATTGTTCTTTCAAAAAATTAAGGAGAATTTGTTCGTGCCTTGGCTATGGGGTGATCTCAGACTGTTTGGAGGAGTAAGGTCAGGAGTCTCAAGCAGGGAATTGGATATAAATTGGGATCAAGTAATTGATAGGTTTCAAGATTCCCGGGCTGGCTGGGGATTGCGCACCCATGCCTCTCCTACAAGATATATGCTGTCCTGTATCTCTTCTGACAGCAAAGGCTGTATCTTTGGAAGCAGAACACCCCCCCCTGCCACGCCCCCCACCCGTGGGTCCAAGCGGTCAGTTACTGGAAACCACATGACGCTCCCTGCCTGCGGGCTGGTCTTTTGCAGTACAGTGCGGTTGGTTCAATGTGTGAGTCCTAGAGTCAGACAAAATTTGCCGCCCATCTCTGTCCCATATCAGCGTGCCCTCAGGCAGACGGCTGCGCTTCCCTGTGCGGCAGTGTCTATAGGGGCGCAGGAGGCCGGCACTGTAGGGGCTGGTAGGACTGAAGGGAATGGAGTATGTGCGCAAGTGCTTCGAGAGTTCCCAGCGTCTAACTGGCCGCGGGTGCTTCCGGGTTGTGGTGGTTGGTGCTTTGCTATGGGGATGCTCGGCGGCTAGAGCGTGGTTATCTCTTTGTGGACCGGACGCCTCCGAACAGGACAGATTCTCCACCTTCGTGTTCTGAGGACAGTACAGAAATGTCAAGCCCAGTAAAGAGAGCTCTGGCTCCAGTGTCCAGGAGAACCGCCTCCACCCTGGCCCTCCACTGTGACATCCTAGACCCATCCTTTTTCATCCCTTGCATTGATAAGTGGGACCCTGACAGAGTTGTTTCTCTAAGGTGCTTTCCAAACCTAACATCCGAGAATTTGGGGGTACTCTTCCCGCCCCTCCGTGTCCTTCCTGACAGGAGCTAGTTGGCAACATGGGCTTCTGATGCCTCGCTGCCACATCCACTAGGTCCGCTGGATGCCAGGCCCCTTATTCCGGTTCATAGCTTCTACCCAGGCAAGGAAGCACCGCTCTGTAAGAGAAACAAAATCTTCTCCTTGGGCAGGTTTTGCGTGTGTTCACCTGTATTTCCTTCTCGCAATCCTGGCCCCCAGTGTTCTTGAGGTTGCAGTTTCATTGTGAGTCAGGGCTGCTGAGAGCAGTGGAAAGCAGAGGGGCCTCCGCTTGGCGGGGAGGACGTGATGCTGCCTTTTCCTCAAGAGCGAGGCCTGGGGCTGTAGGGGGCGGCGGGGGCGTGGGAGGGAGGTGATCACCTTCAGGAAGTGGATTTTCACATTGACTGTCTCTGGGAGGAAAGAATATTACTGGAAAGCCCTAGAGATCTCTTCACATCACTTTCAAGAGGGCTTTCATGTTCTCAAGAAATTATTTGCACCTTGCAGTAAAATGTCTGTGTCATTCTGGTATCTGCTGTGAGGTGGGCCATGGCTGGGGGTGGGGGGAAGTGTTCATTGGCTCTTGCCATGAGTCTCAGGTAACAGACCTTCTTGATGGAGGTGACCATGCAGTGCTGGATGCCCTTGGCATAACACAGTGAAGCCTGTCAGAGTGCTACTTCAGCCCTGGGGGTGGGGGAGGGGTGCCGTCTGCCACAGGCTTTGAAGCAATGAGTGGAGTCCTTCAGCCCCTTGGTGGTATCCCACAGGGAAAAGGAGAAAAGGCAAGGGGGTGGATCAGATTTAGAGAAGCAGGGAAGAAGCTATTAAAAAGAAGAAGAAGGAGGAGGAGGAGGAGGAGAAGGAGGAGAAGGAGAAGAAGAAGAAGAAGAAGAAGAAGAAGAAGAAGAAGAAGAAGAAGATGAAGAAGAAGAAGGCAAGAACCTCTTAGGTGTGCTGACCCCAGAGGCTGAGTTCTTTGTAGGGCTGGAGGGGGTGGTGATCTGGGAACAGGGAGGAAAGTGAACAGGTCATCTGGGAGCTCTTGGTCAAGCAAGGCAGAAGTCAGGGGTTTCAATAGAGGACTTACATTTGGGATGCCAAATGAGGGTCCCCTCAGAGGGGAAAGTGGACAGATACCTCCCAGAAAGAGGTCCTAGCGAGAGGGAGTACAGTGTGATAGAAGGTGACCTGAGATCATTTTGTCTATTTTGAATGTTACCTAAAGCTGGTCAAGTGCAAGAGAATGGAATCCTCCTTTCGTGGAAAGGGAGCACATGAAAAGATACTCCATATCAATCATAGTCAAGGAAATGCAAATCAGGACCACCATGAGCTTGTACCTCACACCTGTCAGAATAGCGAGTATCAAAAAGACAAGATATAACAAGTGTTGGCAAGGATGTGGAGGAAAAGAAACCGCCCTGCCCTGTTGGTGGGAATGCAAACTGGCGCAGCTACTCTGGAGAACAGTATGGAGGTTCCTCAAAAAACTAAAAATAGGACTAGCATATGATCCAGAAATTCTGTTTCTGGGTATTTATCTGAAGAAAATGGAACTAACTTGAAAAGATATCTGCACCCTGACGTTCACTGAGGCATTAAATAGCCAAGATAAGGAAACAACCCAAGTGTCCAGTGTCCATTGACGAACGGATGAACGGATGAAGAAAATACACATTTGGGCTTTAAAAAAATGAAATCTCACCATTTGTGACAACATGGATGGATCTTGAGGACATTATGCCAAGTGAAAGAAGTCAGAGATAGACCCTTACCATCTCACTTATATGTGGAATACAAACAAAAACAACCCCCCCCCCAAACCCAAGCTTGTAGATACAGAGAACAGACTGGTGGTTGCCAATGATGGGGGGTGGGTGAAGGGGGTGAAAATGTACAAACTTCCAGTTATAAAATAAATAAGTCATATGTATACATAACGCATGGCATGGGGCATACGGTCAATAATATTGTATTAACCTTTATGGTTAAACATGGGAATGAGATTTATTGTGGTGACCATTTCTCAGCGTATACAAATGTTGATGCCCTGTGTGGTGAACATGAAAATAATATACTCTTGTATGTCAATTATACTTCAAGTAAAAAAAGAAGAAACTATCTTTTGTAAATCGTGTAGGACTCCAGTTCCCAAAAACCTGAACCGAAGTGGGTCTTATTTATATGGAATAACCCAGTTGTGTTGTAGGCTACATCAAAGACACGCTTACACAGTGAGTGTCTCCAAAGACGTTGTTCCAGGTTCCACAAAAGTGACGGAAACATCTGTATAGAAGCTGAAAGCTACCCACAGGGCAGTGAACAAACATGAAGCTGACCAGGGAGCGGTGAGGATCCTCTGTGGGGGTGGGGGCACGGTGCTGCTGGGACTTGGGCCTGGGGATGGGGAAGGAGAGGGGTAACAGGATGCCCTCAGTGGGGTGTCACTGCTTGACTGGTGTCATTATAGCTCTGTCATCGGCATCCAGAACCCCACAGGTGCTCCCACCAAGGAAGCCCTATCATATCTGTCAAAATAACAGCCATCTCCTGGATGTGCGAGGAAAATGGAACAAATGCTTGTCATGGTGCCTGGTACATAGCGCTACTTGATGACGCTCACCTGGCCATGCACTGCCTCCAGGACGCAGGCTCTGTCACGATGCCACTGTTCCAACAACCACCACGGCCACTAGTCGATGCCACCACAATTTCCCTTTCCCTTCGGGGCCTCCTGAAATGACTTTGAACATCCAAAGGGTTATGCAAGGGGAGGAAGAGCTAGTCTCCTCGACAAGCCCTTCCTGCAGGGGTGGGGGTGGGGTCGGGGGTGGGGGGAGTGCCAGGGATGAAAGGGGCAGGGCCCCTCGGTGGTGGTGGGGGCAGATGATGGCGGGGAGTAGGACACGGGAGCTTCTGGTCACTATAACCGCAGCTGGGGCTTCTGTTTCATTTCAAGTAAAGTCAGAGGGCTTCTGAGTAAAGTGGGGATGAGGAGGAGGGCCTGGGGTGCTCGCAGGAGACCACACAGAGCCAGAGGTTGTTCTGTAGAGGCCACCGTGGCAGGAAAGTTGGGGTTGAGGCGCTGGGGCAATGCAGCCGAGGTCTGGGGTTGCAGAAATGGTGTGAGGGGTGCTTCACATCGACCCCACCCTTGGTCCCCTGTACTTCCCCTCTAGCCAAACTAAAGGCCACCAGAAGGTTTACTGACATTACCGTTCTAAAAACAACCGAGTTAACTCTTTACACACATCATTCCCTTCAATCCCGGCCTGCCAGAGAACAGAATGCATTCCTTAAGTCGTTTGGAATGCTCAGAACGAATCCAGCCGTCCGAGCTCCGCATTCATAGTCCCAAATGTCTTTGCAGCCTTCTGGCCCAAAGATTTTCTGCCCAAGGTCTCTGGCCCAAGCAAGAGGGTTCTCAACCTGTGGTCAGAAGACACCTGATACCCTGTTCTCTCACAACTCCTTTGCCTCCTTAGCTCATGGCTTTAGGGACCCACAGTGGCCGGACCAATCCCCGTCCCCGCCCGCCCCCAACAATGATCCCCTTCCATCCATCAGAGTCCTGCCGTGCCACCTCCTCTGTGAGCCTTTCTTTACCAATCTCATCCCACTGAGCTCTCCCGCGTTTTAAAAAAACCCTCCAGGACTTATGAGTGTGTGTGGCCATCCTTGGTGTGCACCGCCTGGAGCTGTGAAGCGTCTTTCCTGTGTTTGTTCACGTGTGTGTATACATGCACATGTTGTCTATGTGTGTACGTGTGTATTTTATTCTCGGAACCTGGGCCCATGTTCCACGTGTGCCAGGGATGGAGGAGACACAATGTATCCCAGTGGGAATATTTTGCTCTTTTTGGCTAAGGGGAGTTGAAGATTCTGTGACTGCGAAGACCTGCGGCCCTGAGGAGGAGACCACGGTAGTTTTGTCTTTCCTCCGTGTGGCTGTGGAGATGCCCTCCGACTTCAGCGAGCCTGGGTTTCTGTCGCTGTGAAATGGGGAAGACTCCTCCGTGTTTTTCCTCCTTCTCAGAGGATCAAAGAGGCTTACAGAGAGGTTGAAACACATGAAGGCCACAAAGTAGTTCAAGACATGAAGGAGTTCCGTTGTGGTCTTATCCTTGACTCAAGGAGGAAGGCCTTGGTGGCTTTTCCCAGAACCAGCAGCAGGAGGAAGCTCTAGGAATTTCTCGTGCCTCGCCATGCCACAAACCCCCAAGGCACGCAGGCTTTCCCTAGGCTCATCCTTCCCACCGCTCTCTGCGGTGTGGTCCGTCAGGCCTCACTTTCCTTCCTACCAACAACATCACAGCCATGGAGATCTGAGCTTTTCAGAAAGCTTCCTTCTAAAATCCCCCTCTGCCAAGGGTTCACAGGGAGCCTGCAGACCTTCCTTCCTGTGACATGTCTGGGGAAACACACTGGTCTGCAGATCTATTATTCATCCTTTCAATCCAGAGATGGCAAGCTTAAGCAATCAGATCTGGTGTGAGTGGGAGTGTGCGCTTGGTGTGCGTGGGCCTGTCACTCGCCAGCTCTTCTAGGAATAGTTCCTGCTATCTGTCTGCTTCTAGATGATGTGTGTCTGCTGTGTGCCATGGGCTTGACATGGTCTGACCCAAGGCTGAGCCCCCCAGACCTCTGCTGGTGCCCACATTCAACTGCTACCTGGCTTAGTGGTTTACCTTGACCCTCTTTGATTTCTTTCTTCTTCTTTTTTTTTAAGATTTTATTTATTTATTTGAGAGAGAGAGCGCATGAACAGTGGGAAGGGGCAGAGGGAGAGGCAGACTGCCCTCTCAGCAGGGACCCCGATGTGGGGCTTGATCCCAGGACCCGAGATCACGAGCTGAGCTGAAGGCAGACCCACAACCGACTGAGCCACCCAGCCACCCTTTGATTTCTTATTATGTGCCACATTGGACCCCCCCAAACTTAGACCTTTCGAGAAACTAGGGCATGGAACTTCCTATAAAAGCAAGGCTTTTCTCAAAGTAGCCATCCCTGTTCACTCAACTCTCCTTCTTGGAAACTACTGAATGACTCCCGTATATTCCTTCTACACTGCGTTCACTCAGAATTCTGCCCATCCTCCCAATCCACTGCTTTGGAGCTCACTGCCATGCACTAACGCTCCAGAAGCATCTTCCAAGAAGCCACCCCCAGATTTGAGGAAGCCTTTAGAGATCGGAAATGGTCCAGTTTAAGTCCAAAGGGCTGTCATCCGTGCAAGCTGTCTTCCCGGTCTAGCTCTTCCATGGAGACCTAAAAGAGAAGTTGGAGTCATCTGATTTGAGTCCTTGCTTTCCAGACATGAGCACACGGTCTGGCGCCAAGCTTTGTCCTGAAGCCTTTCAGTAAAGGGTCCTCACGTCTAATGATCTTGGCAGTCAGAACATTTTCTTCAATAAAACCCTGCCCGGCTTTCCTCTAAGTCTGCTGCTAGCTTCCGGGAGCACCCACAATTCCAGAGAGTCAAAACCTCCTTCCATTCCCATTTGCTCTGATAGAGGGAAATTACAGGAATAGTTTCTGTGGGTCTTGAGCGACTTACTTACATGCACTGTGTCACTTGGTTCTCCCAGCCACCCCGGGGAGGTGGGCAGGGCCCACCTTGCTGTGGTTTTGCAGATGAAGAAACTGAACGGAGAGAGGTTAGCCGACTTGCCCAAAGTCTGGTAACCAAAAGATGTGGGGGTTAAGGGGGACTCCAAGTGTTTACAGGTCTTGGAGTTGGGAGGGATTTGGGAGTTTTTTAAGAAGTTAATTCCGCATTTTTCAGGTAACTTCCATATTCACTCTCTCTTTTTACCCGTGAGGATATTGAAGTCCAGAGCCTTTAAAGAATTTGCCTGAGTGATGGAGTTGGAGTTAGAACTTTGGTCTCCTGCTAATCCATTCATTTCTTTTCCCTCATTGCCATACTGAGATGAACAATGTGGCTTTGATAATTTTTAAAATGTTAAAAATTGGCCAAAACAAATGTAATGTTATATGTCAATTACATCTCAATGAAAAAACGACACTGCAAGGGTGTGGTCCTCCTCCCTATCCTTTCAGTATCCCAGAAGAAAACCCTGAGACCCCTGAGATCCCATCATTGCTGATCCTGAACCCCTTTTCCTCTCTGTAGCCTTCCTAAGGGCATCACAGTGAGAGAAAAATACCCACCACTTCCCAGATAGAAAAAGAGGAGAAACCCCCACCCCCTAAGGTTGGCAACCATCGAAGATAAACAACATTGAGTCTCAATATGGTTCATTGGCAGAATTTTCCCCAGAGCCAACGGCATGTGTCAGAGCAACATTTTCCACTCTGGCTACTATGATTTGTTTGTGGCACACTTGCTTTCTTTCCTTTTGATTCTGCAGACTCTGACGCAGGTTTAGGCCTCTGGCAGGTGTCTGGGGGTTTACAAGCTCATCCCTGGCCTCTGACACCTCATCTCCTCACTCCCCCTCCCTTCTCTTCCCGCCATGACCAGATCAGCTGGGGGCAGAAGCAGGGGCAGATAGGGACTAAGGGTTTTGCCATCCCCAGAATTCCCTGCACAGGTGCCTGTAGTCTGAAGGGAAAGCAGGTAGGACACAAGGCAAGATCTTGGATTTTATAGGGGTTTTTCTTAGAATGAATTCCAGAAAGTTTAGGATGACATTTGATATCTTCCCCAGTCCTTCTTGTGGCATTGTTCTCTCCTGTGGGGCTCATGTATGATACATTTGTGGAGAGTAGGGCTTTCCCAGGGCTAGTTAGATTTATAGTCTCATCTGCTGAGCACCCCATGAAGGACGAACGATGCCTGTCACCGCCACTAATAATCAGATTCCAATCAGAGGGCCAGAGTAACCTCTTCCACTTCTTCTTTGGGAAGGACGTTGTTTCTGGGATGGCTATAGGACTAGATAGAACTAGTCAGTGAACACAATTTGTTCATTATGAGGGCAAGGCCGGGAAAATTCCCAGAGGTCTTGCTCCTTCCTGGCTGAGCCCAGATGGTCCCCAGGATTTGAGTTTGGCTCTCTGCATACTGTGCCCAGCCCTATCTCTTCCTGTCCCCCAGGGTCAGCCCTCCAGGACCCTGTCATCAGCTGTTGGGCTTCTAAAGCCTCAGTGTAGTTTCCTTCACCAACAGCCAGGTGCTCTCTTCCCCACCCCCTGGAAAACAGCCAACTGTTTTCTTAAAGGTAACTGGCCGACAGAGTACTAAAAAGTAGGTCATAACTGCAATTTCACATCTTCTCAAGAAAACTTCTCTAGTTTTCACTGTAGTGTTGCAGATTGGGTGTCTAGGTAAACCAGAGCATTGCTGCCTCCCTCCTGTTGCCGTGCACATGCGTGCATTCGAGGGTGGGCGGGTGAGCCCGAGGGGGCAGGTCCTGGGTCTCTCCCAGGCTGGTTGGGTTGATCACCTCAACTTGGCCATCCTTGAAGGATGACTAGTTCCAGTGACAGGCAGATGTCCTCTTCTCTGAAATTACCCCATCCTGGCAGTACCTGTGACATCTAAGTGCTGAGTTTGAGATGTCTTCTTTTTATCCTAAGCTATTGAGGAGCCTGGGAGGAGCAGAAAAAGTCCACCCTGGAAATTCTATATAAGCGTGCCAACCGCCTACCCGCTTCCTGGATAAACGTAGCTGGGTATTCCTGAGGCTGGGGGCAGGTCTGAATTCCCCATGCCATCTTCTCCTTCCCCAATCCCAACCCCCTCCCCATCATATGAAGGTCTACATTGAATTAGTAGTGGTTTATGCTCTCAGGCAGGGTCACCCTAGTTAAAAATGAGTAATGACAAGACATGATTGCCCCGGTTGCCCCTTTGGGGTTTAGCCCATTCATGTTCCTTCCCTTTTTAAGAGCTGTTTTCAGGACATGTATTCTATAAACATCATATATTCTATAAACAATAGAAACAGAACAAGGGCTAACGGTTGGGATGTATTAAGCACTGTTCTAAATGGTGTGCCAAGTATTAATTTCTTTAATATTTACAGTAATCCTGCTATAGATCTGTGTCATTGATGGCGGTACCTCCATCGGCCCATCTTACAGGTGGGGGGAACTGAGTGCTGGAGAGGTGATGTGCCCAATCCAACCTCACAGAGCCCATTAAGTAACAAAAGCAGGGTTTGAACCTGAGCAGTGCGACTGTGGAGGCCACACGCTCTGTTGTTCCTTAATAGAGTTACGGAGCAGCCAGCAGCGCATCAGGAAAACCATGGGCTTTGGAATCAAAGGGGTTTCAGTCTGAATTCCAGTTCTGCCAACTTCTGCAGAGTGGTCTTGGGCAAACAAGCCACAGAGCCTCTTCTTGGAGTCATAATTATCCGTTTACAGGGTTGTGTGAAGATGAGCTGAGATGGAGTATTTAAGTTCACCAGGTGGTACCCGGGAAATGTCCATTCTCTTGTCCCCTTTCCTGTCCCTCTGTAGGGAATGGTTTGCATTCTATCAACAGTGGAATGAACAGTGTTCAGGACCAATTGCCAGGAGATTGGAAGCATCTTGGGGTTTGTAGGACACCCAGGCAGGCCTCGGAAAATCAACTGGGGAGATCCTGGGGTTGCGTCCTATGCATGACTTTCATATTTGCTGATAATTCAGCAAATTGTTCAGAGTCTCCATGTCAGGTGGAGTTTGCTGTCTGAGGAATTTGGGGGTGGGGGAGTCGGGGGTGGCTATTTTTAAAATAACGTGAGGCAGCTGGTGGTGGCTGCTTCAGGGGCAGCACGTGAGCCAAGTTCTAGGAGGGGAAAGCCATGAATCAGGAGTCATGTAGCAAGACAGGGTTTTCCTTCAGGCTGGATTTGGTCAGCATGGGTCCATGCTTCCCTTGAGGGATTCCCCGACTGTACGCCTGGGCGGCCACGCTTGAGTACAACGCTTCTGATTCCCCCATGTGGCCTGACTCACCCCAGCCCCCAGACTGCTCAGTGATGCTGACCTTCGACAAGGAGCTGCCTGGAGAGTCAGATAGGACCCCAGCAGGCATTCCCCTCACTCACCTCAGCCCGGGTGGGAGGCTGAACAAAATGGTGCATCTTTTCAGTTCTGGGAAAGGTTGGGTCTTCCTTTCACACTCTCCAGCTCGCACCTGGAACCTCAAAAATCAGAAAAACATGAAGACTGGAAAAAATAATTATAATAATTATCGATGCTTTCTGAATCTTTGACATTAGTCAGTTAGTCATAGCCGCAGTTTGGTGGCTGTGATGGTAACACCTCGTTGGCCTCATTAACAGTTAGTGATGATTAATTACCTCATCCAGTGGCTGGGCCAGGGAGGAGGATGCTTTTTGACAAGGTGGAGAAGCTGAGCACCAGAGGAAGGAGAGTGGGATATAGCTGCCACCAGGTGTGGGTAAAGGCCCTTGGGGCAGACGCTAATTTTAGTGCACCTGAGTCATGAGGGTGAAGCCCCAGGTTTGAGATCATCACTCAGTGTCCCAAAGCCATCTAGAGGGCTTCAGGGTCATGTCTCTTCTTGACCTTTCAAGTGATAGATAGTCAGACATGTTTTCCAATGCCCTGGGGACCACGGCCAGGGCATCTGTCATCATTACCATCAGGCTACTTCCCAGTTTGGCCACTGGCAGAGACTTCTCATGGACCACCAGGTCAAGTCTAAATTCATAGAAATGCCTCAGTTTCCGCATCTGCAAAATGGAAGTAAAGACACTACCACTTTTGTTGGGAAGACAAAATGAGATAACAGATGGAAAGTGCCTGGCACAGCAGGTGGTATACAGTAGGGACTCAAAGATGGTGGTTTATTTCATTCCAGTTTCTTTCTATCGTCTGTCCCCTCAAATGTGCCAATGTCCTGTTCCCTGCTCCCTAAACCACTCCTCCTGCCTTCCTGTCTCCCATACATTCACTGATTGCCATGTGATGGCGCCCTCTATGTCCTCCCACAACGCGCGCGGGGAAGCCTCCTCCCACTACTTCAGTTCTCACTGATAAACCTTTTCTAAGCTGCTGTATTTGGGTTTGCCCTTTAATCACTGTATACCCTCTTGGATCCTCCCTACTTGGGACATGGGTATAAGTTTCCTCTTCCCATGTAGACTGTAGTTTCTCAAGTTCAGGAACTGGGCTCATTGCTTCGTTTGTTTCCCATACCCAACAGGTCACTAAGTGAGCAACAGGTTTTTTTAGAAGGGGTGCGGGTGGGTGTGTGGCAATGGAAAGTTACCCAAAGTGATGGGGAAACCAGCTGGGGCACTTCTGTTTGGGGATTTCCCTGGACCATGACCTGTACCAAGCCCCTTGCTTTGTAATCCTGCCACACTCTTTGTTCTCTATACCTATCTCTTCTCTTGGCACCCATTTGAACTGGCAAAGGTGCTGTGGGATGCAGAATGTTGGGGATTTCAAGGCCAAGGCCAGCGAGTATATCCTTCAGGGCAGGATGAGGGGTCCTAAAGCCTTGTGCTCTACGGATCACTCAAGGCCTCCCAAACCCCACACCTATCTCCTGGAGCTCCTACTCTAGACAAGGCCTCTCTCTTGCAGGGGGCAGGGATGTGGGGAAGAAGTCTCTTTTCTCTCTGCAAACAGCTCAGGCATGGGGGCCAGTCTAGATCCAGACACATGGGCTATCTGAAGAATCTGAGAACACCTGGAAGCCAGGGCTGGGACTGTTCAGGCAGCAACAGTCCACGAGCCCTGGTCTGTTGTTAGAGGGGATGGGTGAGTCATCCTGAAGTTTTAGAACCTTTCTGGATGCAGCCCCATTTTCTTGACACATTTCACTCTCTTTTCATCCATCTGGGTTTATCCTGTCACTTACGCAGCTTGCCTTCTGCTCTGGGGCTGCTTTACAAGGACCAGCCCTGGATGATGCTTGGTCAGGGGTAGGCTTTGAGTTTTCTCAGCCCAAACTGATATCCCTGCATGGAGCTCAGATTAGAATGCCCAACAGCCTGGCCTATCCCTTCCTACTTCCCACCTGTTTTCCACTCTACCAGCTCACTCTTGGACTCTTCCCTATACTGCAAGATTCTAAAGTTTAGAGTGCTAGAGCTGGAAGGAGCTGGAGGGACTACCTAGTTTACCTTGTTTCTCTCTCTATGGAGGTGGAGATAGACCCAGGGCTTGGGAGCAACTTGTTGTATGCTCGTATAGCCTCTGCACATGAACAGCTCTGTACCTGCCTACCCTGGGATCAGAGTCTACCCTCTGATTATTCCCCATAACCCACTCTTAGGTTCATTGTGTCTGAATCGGTAACTCCCTTCTTCTTATTCCTTCTACTACCAGTTTTAAAAATCACCTTCTCCATGCAGCCTTCTCTTGATTAATTCAGCATGCTGTTCATCCTTTACTAGTGGGTGGCTTGGGCCGTGTTAATTTTCACTTAGTATTTTTTTTTCTCCATGAGTTCCTATAGGATTACTTCAGTATGTTCATTGTCATCCCCATTTTTCTGGCAGGTCCTGGGAGTCAAGTTCATTCTAGGAGTTCTTGAAGTCCATCATCTTTTTCTTCTGGATCATCAGTCTTTGTCCAGCAGGGCTAAAAACTCAAGGATGCTTAGTGCAGGAGGTGGGTAGCACCACCTGATGACCTAAGTTACAAAGTCTTCTTGCACCGAGGATGTGGCTAGGAAAAGACTTCGAGGAAGAAGAACCTTCCGTGACTCCTATGTTGGGATCAGTTTCTAAGGGTCAGGGCTTACCCACTGTAGTGCAGAGGCTTTGTTGCTGGACAGGATGTGAACATCGTTGGTTTTTGCATGGTCAAATTAAGTAACTTGTCTGGGGTTACACTGTGACACATTCATTGCCAAACCTGTTCCTTTTGCCAAGTCAGTCCTCCTGTGTGCTATCTTGCTCAACCCATGCAGGATTTTAGAATTCTCAGGCAGGGAGGGAATTCACGGCAACAGGTAGGTGGGATGGGGGTCATGCGATACATTCTCCTAAGCAGAACACATGGAAATCAGAGACACCAAAGGGTTTGTGCATTTACCTGTGGTGACCCATTTCAGCATTCCATACTTCAGACGGTTCAGCTATTCTTACAAATGTCTAAATTTCTGCCCCTGTCATTTGATTCTGAGCCCCTTACCCTATTATCCCTGCCCATATGGGAATGGGCAGGTATCTATGCTCATTTGTCTAAAAAAAAATATTACTTGAAAATATCACTCTCCAAACGGAAACACCATGGTTTCTTGATTTTTTTTTTTTTTCCTCGCTCAAGGCCAAGGCAAGCTTCCTGCTGCCACCTCCAGACCCATCTATTCCTATCACTCACAAGCTCTAGTGGTTCCATGGCCAAAAGATGAAAGCAGCTGGCCATTCTGGGGCATGGCCCTTCAGGGTCCAGGGCTTTCTGGGACATGATGGAAACCCAGGGAAGGTGTAGTGGTCTGCAGGAAGTGCAACATTCTGGGATATTGGCTCTGGCTCTTTTTCTAAGTGACTAAGATAAAGCAGTTTCTGAAGAGGTTTAAAATACGCACCAATGTAATAACCTTGGATGTCATTATGAGCTTGGATGTCATTATGCCCAATCTCTGATTTTAGAAACAAAATAATCACAGAGCTAGCTGGTAGCAGAGCTAAGGACTGATCAATACCACAGACCTCTTGACTGCTCAGGGAACCCAGAACTTTCTATGTTTGGTTGTGTTGAGGTAGAATTGAAGGAGGAAGAAAAACATACCTCCTGTAAGTTGTGGGGACAGGTGACTTCCCCTGGGCTACATGCTGCTTACTCCTTTCCCCCCAACAGGGTCCCAGGCAGAGTCAAAACTTCCCTAGGCACAGTCCTACTCTGTTTCCCAGTCTGGAGTCTTGTATTAAGGCACCATGGAGCTTTGATTTCACTTGTAGATATGCCTTTGTTTTTTCTGAAGCTTTGGTCCTGACCTTACCAGCTCTGGGCCTTACTTTGGTCTGGTATAAAATGAGGAGAATCATTCCAAGTTCCTTGTAGTACATCTGAAAAATGCTTTGAGTTCCTCAGAGAGAGAGGAGGGGTGAGGGAAGAGACTGCTCCAAGAATGGACATGATTCTTTTTTTTTTTTTTTAAGATTTTATTTATTTACTTGACAGACAGAGATCACAAGTAGGCAGAGAGGCAGGCAGAGAGAGAAAGGAGGAAGCAGGATCCCTGCTGAGCAGAGAACCTGATGCAGGGCTTGATCCCAGGACCTGGGATCATGACCTGAGCAAAGGCAGAGGCTTTAACCCACTGAGCCACCCAGGCGCCCCGTGGACATGATTCTTATGAAGGGTGGGGGGAGACCAAATACAACAGTTGGACTGCAGTGCTGGTCAGTTAGAATGCAAGGGAGTCAACCTTACGAGCATTTACTGTGTTAGATAATTCTCTTGAATTATTTACACAATAACCCTATGAGGTGGGATCTAATTTTATCTCCGTTTTACTGAGAGGAAACTGGAAGTCAGAGAGAAAGCTGAAATAAGTTGCCCAAGGTCACTCAGCTAAGAAGTGACAGAACTGGGCTTCAAGCCCAGGCAGCATCACTGCAAACTCACATTCTTAGCTATGTTGCTTCCCTAGAGCCAGGCTTGAAGCGACATCGCATAATGAATGGTGAGTCTTCCCCATTCCCCAAAGGAAGGGACTGTGTGTCCTGGAGGTTGAGAAAAAGGGAAGATCCGTGTAAGATAGCAATAAAGGGATCACGATGAAAGAGTTTAGGAGCCTCTGGACAAGAGGGGTGGCAACTGCTCATTTCTCTCCCTCTTGAGCTGCCCAGCACCTGGCCAGCTGTTTCAACCAGGTGTGCTCTCTCTAGCCTGCAGGAGGCTTGTACAGGCCTTCATGAAAGCCCTGGCATCGCCTCTGTGAGCAAGGTGGTACTCTTACGGAGATACAGTCCTCTAAGGACTTCAATTTGCATGGAAATGACAAGGACAGAAGAAAGGAAAGTGAAGTTTAAGTTCAAACTCCCATTGCCCTGCTCCTCAGCCAATTTCTTATAAAGCTAATAAAACTAAAGCTTTGGGGTCTCTCACTTGCCTCAGCCTTTTCCAAAGTCCCAGACCTAGTATTACATTAGTAATTACACACACAGACATTTTTTTTTTTTTTCTTAGAGAGCACTCCTTCTAATTGTATATGACTCAGGGCTCCATTAAACCTCACTGGGTCCCTCCCCCATCCGATCAGCTAAATGTCAGAATCCCACAACCCTTTGAGAAACACCAGTGATGCCCCTCTCCTCCTGGAGCCCTCCCACACAGTATGAGCCTTGATTGAGGGTGTGATTCAGCTCAGTAGCTGGGTTAGGTTTTTGTAAAGAGGTTGCCGTGTGTGCACTTTAGTAGACCTCAAAGCCACCAGAAGGTCGGAGCTTAGTCTTTCTTTGTAATGATGACTCTCTATGATTTTTCTCCATAGATAGAAACAAGTAGGCACTGATAGGATTCCACAAAGATATACGGAGGGATCATTTGCATAGGAATCCACGTGTTGCTCACTGTCCACATGTGTGGATGTACATAAGTATGCAAATGTGTAAACACTTCCTAGATTTGTTCTATCGAGTGAGTCACTTCTGCTACAGGGACCTTGGGTGTAGAGTCATTCCCTGGAACCAGGGGTACCCAGTTTATTCCAGGGATCTATAAGACACCCATAAATATCCAGGACTGATTTAGCCCGAGCCATGTAGGTTCTTCACTACTAGGTTTCAGGGCAGGTTTAGAGGAGATGGAAGGGCCTCTGGACTGAGATGCCAAAGGGAGACAATGTAAAATGGAAGACCGATTAACTAGACCTTCGTACATCTCCCCATTAGCCCCCGTCCTGGGTGTGGCCCACTTCTTCACAGCTACCCAGGCTTCACCAAGTTTTGCTGGTTGCGGTGATATATAGTCCAGCTAGCCAAAGCAGAAAGGGGGTATATGCTGCAAGGATCTTGGAGTGTTCTAGACTATCTATGGCCTGAGATGCTGCAGGTCGCTGCAGGGCTGCAGGGCTGGAACTAGGAATGGGAGTCATCAGAAAGCCACATCTCAGTTTCACACTCAATGAGGCCACGTGGCCACTCCTTTCTGTTTCCTTGGTGCCCCTGCATTCTGTTTTCGCCCCAGACCTGATTTTTCTGCATCTCTGAGTGGTTTGGAAAAGGCTGCAATTACACAGCTCCAGAGGCTACTTGTCTTTAATCCAAAGGACCAGCAAAAATTGATTAGTGCTCTAAAGTCTCTAATCCCAGTTCCTGGGAGAGGAACTAAGGACTCAGCCCAGATGTCCCATCAGCCACATCCAGTGCACCAGGGTCACGCTGGAAACATATCATAAATGGTGCCCCAAGTCAAATGGCTTGTCCCCCATGAAGATCCCCAACTAATCCTGTGGGAGCAGTGCCCTCTCCCCTGAGTTCCCATAGCATTTTATCTGCCCCTCTTCCATGGTACTTATTGCTTCTTACTATGTGTTAATATTGCTGTTATAAAAATCTTATCCACCATCCCACATATCCATAAGCTTCTTATTCATTTATATGTGCTCAATAAACATTTGAAATTGAAATTTTATGTGCTCAATAAACATTTGAAATCATGATAATCTCCAAATAAATCAATTTTCAAGAAAATTAACTTGGTCAGGTTTTTTGTTTTGTCTCACTGTCTTGAGTTGATTAAATACAAAATTCAACCAACTAATTAACTGAACCAACTGAATTGAGTGCATTCTACACACCAAGCACTGCCTTTGCTATGTAGAAGCTACAGTAGACAAGACAAAGGGACTCCTTAACTCACTGAGGTTAGTGGCGAAGACCATCAACAAACAGTTTACAAACTAGACTTTATTCTGGGTGCTAAGCTACAGATGTGTAAGTCCCCAGCACTGCCCCGAGGGAGCCCAGTTTCCCTGGGAATCAGAGAGAAATTATGAAATACGTTACTGCACGACAGGGCAGTGCTGTTTAAGGTTGGAGAAGGGTTGTAAGAGATCCAAGAGAGAGTGATTTACAATAAGGGGACAAATGGTTGGCCGAGGAAGGTTTCACTGAGATCAGTGACACATGACTGAATTTGAAGGGTGAGTATGAGTTTGTTAGAGAGAATGTGAGTTAGGTATGTGGTGAGTATGTTTGGAGACGTGCGGGGCAGGGCAAAGTTGCTGGGAGTGATGGTGATGAGAGCCTTTCAGATAGGCACAGGCAAAGCAGATGTCTAGCACTGTGAAAGGGCTGCTATGTCTGAAGCATGGTAAGGGATTCAGTGTGTCTGGAGCATAAGGGATGCGGGGGAAAAATGGCAAAGTTGGCCAGGGACCTTGCCTGGCCTTGTGTGCTAAGCCCAGGAGATGATTGATGAGTTAAGTATCAACAACCAGCATCTGGAGGGCAATGATTGCTGCTTCAGGCGTAGGGCCAGGCAGAGCCTGGAGACCAACAAAATACCTGGCTGAGAACATATTCTAGAAGGCTCTAGGATAAAACATTGCACCAGGGCTGTGGTCATTGGGTCATTGACCTCTGGCTCATGAAGAGACATGGCTGGGTGGTGAGAGGAATTTTCACTCCCAAATTGCAATCATCTTCAGAAAGCACCGAATCTTCCAACTTTCACTCCCTCGTGAGTATAGTGGGATTTTCTAAATTTTGCAACTGAATTTGAGAAATCAAAAGAAAAATCCATTTGTAGCTAAAAATAATAATAATTAAAAAAAAGCCAGCAGAAACAGGCCTGTATATCCACACATCTTCAGGGTTACAGTCTTATTGCCCGCAGCCTATAAATGATTTCCAGAGACTTGCCAGTTCCTCATGGGACTGCTGGTCTGTTCTCTGCTGTCCTGACATGCCAAGCACAGGTAGAAGGGAGCCAACTTCTTGAGAGCTTTCCCAGGCCAGGCTCAACACTGTTCACACTGTGGTTCCATCCTACTTCTCCAGCTCTGTGCCCACCCTCTCCTTACTCTAGAAGAGACTCCCGCCATGTTGGCCCTCTATCCTCTCCCAGATGTTTAGGCATGCTGGATAGTCTCAGACAACCATTTCCCTCTTCTGCGCCTGTCAAACATCGCTCATTCGCCAGGTCAAACCCAAGGTCCTGTCTCGGTAAAGGCATCCCCAATCCATTTGACTGAAGAGCACACTCCTCTGTATTCTCCCAGAACTGTAGATTTAACTTCTGTCACTACTCTCACCCCCTAATATTACAGTTACTTGTTCTTATGTTAAGTCAACTGAATTTGCTGAGTTGAGGGACTAGACCTCAATCATCTCTAAACCCCTAGGAACTTCCAACAGTGCCTGACCTATAATAGCTTCTCAGTGGCTGCTCTATTTGTTAAAATAGACTAGTTTATCTGGGCATCTGGACTGTTGGAATTGGGTAGTATGAAGAAGGCTTTGGGAAGAAATCCAATGGGCAGATAATAGGGAAAGGGTATTCTAGGTGGAAGAAATAGTATGAGTAAAGACACCAAGGAGGAGAGCATGGACCAGTATGTCAACCTAGAGGGAAGAAGAGAAGAAAGGAAGGATGGAGCACACTAAGTGCCAAGCATAGACCTGGGATCCTTATATGCACTGTTGCACTGGCCTTTATAGAAACATGGTGAGGGGCGCCTAGGTGGCTCAGTGGGTTAAAGCCTCTGCCTTCGGCTCAGGTCATGATCCCAGGGTCCTGGGATGGAGCCCCACATCAGGCTCTCTGCTCAGCAGGGAGCCTGCTTCCTCCTCTCTCTCTGCCTGCCTCTCCGCCTACTTGTGATCTCTGTCTGTCAAATGAATAAATAAAATCTAAAAAAAAAAAAAAGAAGTGTTCTCTCTTTAAAAAAAAAAAAAAAAAAAAAAGAAAGAAAGAAAGAAAAGAAACATGGCTAGGTGGTTACTATTCCCACAAAGGTCAGAGAGCTTGAGTTGGTGATGGAGACAAGATTAGACCAATTCAGTTAGACTCTAAAGCCCATGGCTTTATTAGGGCTTTAGAAAATAGTGCATAATTAAAATTGGAACCTAGAATAAAGTGGAAGAAATAAGGGAAAGGAAGTGCAGAAAGATGTATATTACAGAGTTACATTATTGATAATATTTAGGGCTTTTTGACTGCCTATCATGGACCAAAACCTGTGTTGGGTGCTTTAAATATGTTACTTCATTAAAAAGAATGGCAATCTTGGGGCACCTGGGTGGCTAAGTGGGTTAAAGCCTCTGCCTTCAGCTTGGGTCATGATCTCAGGGTCCTGGGATTGAGCCCCCCATCAGGCTCGCTGCTCAGCAGGGAGCCTGCTTCCCTTCCTCTCTCTCTGCCTGCCTCTCTGCCTACATGTGATCTCTGTCTGTCAAATAAATAAATAAAAATCTTAAAAAAAAAAGAATGGCAATCTTGTCAGGTGATTACCCCCATTTTATAGATAATGGAAATAAATCTCAGAGAGGTTTGATAATTTGCCCAAGGTCACCTAGCCAATAAATGACAGAGCCATGACTTTTTTGACTTTTGATTTTCCACAACCCAGGCTCATTGGGAAAGAACTTAAAGGATGAATTGTCACTTAATAATTTGATTCTAAATGACATCACAGGAATATGGACTTTTCTTTCTCTTTCTTTCTTTCTTTCTTTCTTTCTTTCTTTCTTCATTTTCTTTTCTTTTTTCCCTTTCTTTTCTTTTGTTTCTCCTCCTCTTCCTTCTCCCTCTTCTTCTCTTCCTCCTCTTTTTTTTTTTTTTTCTTTTTAAATAGGCAAGTCCCAAGCCTGGCCTTTCTTCCAACACTGTCCTTCTCTCCCTGTACATTTCTGCCACTGTTCTGTCTCCTGGTTCTGTCCCTTCTGCCCAAATGGGTAGAACTGGACCCCATGCCTTAGTTAACTGCTAGGTTTTAAAAAAAAAAAAAGAATCTTCTGACAGATAATAACTTTTCTTAAAGAAGAGAATGGTTAGGAAGATGAGGGGAATGTTCAGCCAAGATCTCAAGACAAGATGGAGCAATGGCCTTAGGAGGGCAGGGAAGAAGATGTTCCTTTTTTCCGTATACTTTTCTTTTCCTTTTTCCTTCATGCATCTTGAATGGGTTGAAGTTCAAAATCAGCCTTGATCAGAATTACCTGTGTTTACTTGTTCAGAAGGCGGATTTCCTGGCTCTACCCCAGATATTCAGGAGGTTTTTTCTGAGGCCAGAGAGTCTACTTTTTTCAACAAGCACCCCAGAGATTCTAAAAGCCAAAAATACTGCCTTTTTGCAGTTTCCCCCATGGGCTTTAGTCATTCGTGCCAAGAGAAGTTGAGGTGCCAGGAACTTGGGACTAGATGCCATCCAGATGCCTGCCCCAACCTGGAGCATTGACCTGGAGGCCGTGTGTAGGAGTCCCCGTCTTTCGGAATTAGTGATGTGGTTAGAGTAGCAACGTGACTCTCTGTGGACGGAAGAAGGTTGGTCGGATGTGAGAGTCTCCCTCCATGAACGTGCGTGCGTCATCTCAGTCATTGCTTGTATCTTTATTCTCAAAAACAAGTCAGTTTTGTTCCTGTCAGCATCTTGGTTGGCCCACAACAAAGAGGGCAAGCTGAGATGGAGAAGCCCAGTCACGGGCCTCAGGTGATGCTTTGGGGGCATGCCTGGGTTGGAGAGAGCAAGGAAAGCATTACTCAAACTGCCTTCAGTAGTAAAATAAAAAAAAAAACAAAACAAACAAACAAAAAAAAAAACCAAAAAGCATGAGAAAACACTACCCAAGGATATAAGAGCTATCTGCTTGCGTAAGTTTTAGGGATTATGGCATTTTTTGTTTTTGTTTTTTGTCACCAGGAATGGGGGTGATCTGGACTCTCTAAGGAAGTGAATTTCAACCTGGATGTACTTCAGAATAATCTGAAGTTTTAAAAAAATAGAGATGCCCAGTCCTTACCCCCACCCTCCAATCTGCTAAATCCAGGCTGACCGTGGTTGGACATGGGAACCTGTATAAAGCTCCTTGGGGATTCTGGAACAGCCTGTATGATGTTGCATTTGGAAGCCACTCCGCTAAGGTGAGAGAGAAAATCACTCCAGCCTGAGCACTACCATATCAACTCATCTTTTCTCTCCTTGCTTCATCTTTGTCTTCCTTGCCATTCCCTTCCCTTTCCACCATAATATGGCCAGGAGGCTCAGAAAGGTCTACCTCTCATCTCTCTTGTAGAGCAACACAGCAACTTACCTAGCTGTGTGAAGCCCAGAAGGGCTTTATAAATTTAAATGTATTACATATATTTATTTTCACTATATATTTTTTAAAAGATTTTATTTATTTATTTGACAGACAGAGATCACAAGTAGGCAGAGAGGCAGAGAGAGAGGAATGGAAGCAGGCTCCCTGCTGGGAAGAGAGCCCCATGTGGGGCTCGATCCCAGGACCCTGGGATCATGACCTGAGCCGAAGGCAGAGGCTTTAACCCACTAACCCAGGTGCCCCTGTTTCCACTATATTTAAACAGAGTTGGTTACCCTTTACATATGCCCCTTGAGTTTGCAAAGAACAACTGCAGGATGTGGGCTGCCAGACCCTGAAAGTCATGGAGGTGAGTTAGACGACATCTGTCGTAGTCATGGCAATAGAAAGACCCTGCACTGGGAGAATTGGGCCAATGAGCTCCAAAGTCTTTCCTAACACAGGCATTCCTTGGGTTCAGTGTTAACCATTTATACTTCTTCTTTTCTGGATTTTCATCTGTTTTCTACTTCTCCTTAGAGTCTCTACCAGGTTGGGTGCCTTGAATCATATAGGTAGTGAGAAGCTGAAAGTGATTAGAGATAGAAGGAATTAGGGCAGGTTTTAGTCATAACAGTAGTGCCCAGGGCAGCTGTTCAGTTGTACACTGCACAATTCTAGGGCACTATTCAAATTGTAGTTAATGATGATAGGCACATTTATTACTGCAAGTATGTATCATCTGTGTCAGAGGCCAAATCTTCACTCTCAATAACCTTTTATTGATGTTGGCATCTTTCCAGGCATAGTCCAGACCAATAAGGAGAAGATTTGGTGCCTAAAAGTGTTCCTGACCAGAGATGCCTGCCATGATGACCCAAGAATCAAAGACACAGGAGAGAAGAAACCTGCCAAACAAACCTCCTTCAACCGGTCTCCAAGACTGCTTTCTGCACCGCCATTTTGGGGTGAAAGAGAAGAAGATGGACTGGAATTTTTCAGCCTAAAACTCTCTATTTGTTTGGGTCTTGAAATTTCATCACATTGTAGGAAAAGTAATGACTTTGAAGGACTGAGTGGGTGCATTGGTCCAAATCCCAGAGGAATGCTTTTTGGAAGAAAATTCTACCAGCCCCCTTCCTTTCCAGATCATACCCCTTCTTCAAAGTTCCACTCAATCTTCAGCTTCTCCGTGGACACTGTTCTGATCATTCAAAGCATTAAGTGATGCCTCTGCCCACTCATTCCAGAGAACACCTGTATCTATATAATTTATTTGGCTTTTAAACATGTAGGTATTTCTGATAACTCTCCATTAGCTGCCCTGGATTGTTGTTTATCTTTTTGTGCGTTTACTTTCTCAAGGATACTATGAGCAAACTGATGCTTTTGTATGTCCAACAAATAGCTCTTCAGTGCCAACTTGTGTGAGGCATTGTCCTAGGTCCTGGGAGACTTTCTTTCTCTCCTATCTATCAACTATCTATCTTCTATCTCATGTGGTGGATGCAATAGAAACAAAGTAGGCTAAGGGGTGTTAAATAATAAAATAAAGGAAATCATTGATTAAGAAAAGGAACGACAGTTCCATTCAAATTTTTTGTTTCTTTATCAAAGAACACCATATACTTAGATGCTTAAAACGATTACCCCTGTGTGACTAGAACAAACCATTATAAAAAAGAAACAATCCGAGTGGAAGAAAATGTTATTAAGCTGGAAAACATAGTTGTTAAATTAAACTCTAAAATGGAAGCCATGACATACGAATGGACAAGGCAGGTACTCAATTAGTAACAGATAAGATGAAGATAAATTTCCTAGAACACAAAAGCAAAAGACGAAGAAATGAAAATGAAAAAATAGAATAATTGTGAAAGACAGATATCAAAGAGCCAACCCACAAATAATAAGAGTTCCTAAAATAATTAACAAAATCTTTTGTAGAAGAAGCCATAGATAGAACATTTATTGGCTTTAAGTAAAAATCTATTTTTTCCCAAGATTTTATTTATTTATTTGACAGAAAGAGAAAGCTAGCACAAGCAGGGGGAAGTGTCAGGCAGAGGGAGAGGCAGGCTCTCTGCTGAGCAGGGAGCCCGATGTGGGGCAGGATCCCAGGACCCTGGGATCAAGATCTGAGCCAAAGGCAGATGCTTAACTGACTGAGCCACCCAGGCGCCCAGTACAATTCTATTCTTAAAATTAAATATGCTGATTGTATTCATCAGGAATCTTTGGGTTGTGTCAAACTGGCTTAAGCAAAATAGGGATTGTGTTGGCTCACCTAATGAAGTTCAAAGTTTCACCAGGAATTCATCTCTCCAGCTCTGGCTTTCTTCTGGGTGGGCTTCATTCTTGGGGAGGTTTTTCCCGAGCAGTGGCGCCCAGTCACTCTAGGCTGATATTCTTCCAGCTTTCCAAACCCAACGGGAGGAAAGAGTTCTTCCTTTCTAATACTTGTGTGGCATTAACCTTGGTTTAATCCTCAGACTCTGGTGGGCTGGGCTTGGGTCAGGTGCTCATCATTGAATCAGCTGAGGAGCTGAGAAGGGTGGTGGCATTGGTTTCATTGGCAGGACACTCACTCCTGGAATGAGCAGCTGTCTGCTCCATCCAGTGTCCACATGGACTGCGAGTAAGGGAGAGATGGTTTCCCAGAGGATGACGGGGCTGCTGGCTGCAGAAGAAAGGGGAGTGGATGTGACTTGGCTAAATAATGTCACGTTGGACAGATTAATAAAAGAACTCCTCCCAGACCTATTCATGCAGGATTTTTAACTCTACAAGGTTACTAAAACCCTATAAATAAATACTCCGCAAGAAAAAAAAGTCACATGTGTCTCCGATTTCTCCTCCAGAATTCTACATGCTTGCAAGACAAAGGTACAAAGTGTTTTGCATCATGAAGGAAAGCGGTTGTGTGACCTAAGAATTCATTACCGGGGCAAATGGTCACTCATCATATATGCGCTCAAATATAATTCCTGGGACTCTCTTTGAACAAACTAGTGAAAAATGTATTCTAGAACAATAAGGATAAACTAAAAGTAGGTATAAAACATCACCACTTCCCATGATTTTACCTCTGAAATTGGTAAATTTCACCTCTTTCACTGTCACCATCATCCTTCATGTGGACCATGGCCACAGCCTCTTAACTTGCCTTTCTCTTCTGTTCTCCACTATTCTAAGTTATTTCCCTCCTATCATCCAATGGTCCCCTAAGAAACCAAAATCATGTCACTTCCCTGCTTAAAATAATTTATGGCTTTGTATGGCACATAGAATAAATTCAAGCTCCTTACCATAGCCTTTGGGACCTTGCCTGCTTCAGCTTCTGTACGTTATTCCCAACTCCACTGTCCTTTGCTCACTGTGCTAGTCATGTAACTACCCATCAGTTCTTTCTGCGAGTGTGCCAAGCTCCTCCCCCTGATGGGGCCTTCATACATGCTGTTCCCTCTGCTTGGAACTCTCTTTTCTTGATTCTTTCTTTGTCTGGTTCCTTCTCTTTTATTACATCTGTTTATTTACACCGCTTCCTCAGACCTCACAATCTAAAAATAGACTTCCTTCCATTTTTCTTGGCATCCTTATCTCAAACCACCATCACAGCCTGTAATTATATGTTTACTGGTGTTCACCTGTGTTATGTCTGTCTTGTCCTGGAGTGTGAACCCCATGAAGGTAGGAACCACATCTATTTTGTTCATCAGTGAATTCCCAGGTCTAAGCACTGACCTATAATGTTAAAACAATGGAGTAGGGAGCAGATTTTAAAGTTCTAGATTAGGGGCACTTGGGTTGCTTGGTCGGTTAAGCATCTGCTTCGGCTCAGGTCATGATTCCAGAGTCCTGGAATCGAGTCCTGCATTGGGCTCCCTGCTCAGCCAGGAGACTGCTTCTCCCTCTCCCTCTGCCTGCTGCTCTCCCTGCTTGTGCTCTCTCTCTCTGTGTCAAATAAATGAATAAAATCTTTAGAAAAAATATTAAAGTTCTAGATTAAATGCACAAATCCAGAATATAGTAGTTTTGGTTCCTGATTTCATGTCATAAAGATTGATATACGCTGATGTGATGTTGAACCTCTGAAAGCAGAATTAGCAATGCATGCAAAGTGATTGTGACCTTGAAGGAGGGCTGCAGAGCAGCAGATCAGGGAGAGGGAAGACGGCATTTCTTGTGTGTATATGTGTGTGTGCGTGCATGCACGTGTATGTGTGTGTGTGTGTTGGTGTAGGGAGGGTAGGAAAAGACTAATAAGCAGAGGTCTAGAATTGAGCTGGATTAAGTGTAGTGAGGTAAGGATGTGAGGAACACGGCAAGGCTGCTTTGTACCACAAGACTCCCAGGGGGTTAAAATTCAGAGGAAATCCAGAAATTGCTGCCATGAGGACAAAGCTTTCTCCTTGGAGGGGCTTGGTGTTCTGTATGCATACCTGCCTCAGCCCTACGACTTTTGGTCTGTGGACAACAAGGACACCTTGTGGCACAATAAGGAAGCGGTGAGAAATACATAACAAAGCGACGACAGGTGCCAGAAGGGCTGCCCAGGAAAGGAAGGGCGGGGCGTGGGTATCAGAAGTAAAGGGCGCATGAAGATTTTGGATGACACAAAAGGAAGACAAAAGGCTCTGGAAACAAACTTACATGACTCCCCCTTGAACCCAGGAGTAGGTCTGGTTTAAGGGGAGAAAGCCAAGCTGCTCTACCTGGAAAATAATCTTTTTCTGTGTTTTATTTTATTCAAGTAAACTTTACCCCCAATGCAGGGCTTGAACTCATGACTCCAAGATCAGCAGCTGCACAGTTTTTATGCATGTTTGTAGAGATGTCCCTCAAGGTGGCCCCGTGAGTGTGTTGCTACCTGCAGACTGGGGCACCTTAAGAACAATGAAGAGAGGCAGAGGTAGCATTCTCAGGCAGAAGATCTGGGCTGGCTAACCTGTCTCTGCCATTTTGTATCTGTTTAACCTCAAGCTAGCTCTCATTGAAAGGAAGGGATGATAATGAACCTTATGTGTGATCCCCACGGGCTCTGTGATTTGTAATGTTGGTTATACTTGGTCCTGGAGAATGTGGGCATAGGGGGGAGCATGTGACTTTCTGGAGATGCTATCTGCGGGCCTGACCTCCATTGGCTTGTCCTGCCACATCTTCACTGTTGCTCAGCCTCAAAGACTCTATTGGCCAGCTGAGTAGAACATTCCTCTGCCCAGTGCTTAGCTTTGGCAGGGACTTTACCCTGTCTCTGTCTCTGAGAAAGTCTGCAACATACACACCCCAACCTCTGGGCATCTACCTAGTTTTAAGAGAATCATTAGAAAAGGTGTTATCTCTGCTTTCTTTATCACCTGTTAAAAGTAGCATGTGCGAAGACAAGTGAACAAATGCCACTAGATGGCACCATAGCAGTCTCGGTGCATAGCACGAGAGCTGCTTCAGAGGAGAAATACTGTAGCTACCTGGAAGCAACCCAAGGGTCCATCGATAGATGAATGGACAAAGAAGTTATGGTATATATACAAAATGAAATATTACTCAGCCGTAAAAAGGATGCATTCTTGCCATTTGTGACAACATGGATGGAACTTGAGGGTATTATGCTAAGTAAAATAAGTCAGAAAGAGAAAGACAAATACCATATGGTTTCATTTATATGTGGAATCTAAAAAAACCTAAGACAAGTGAACAACAACAACAACAAAAAACAACAACAAAAAAACCCAGAATAGACCCATAAATACAGAGGACAAACTGATGGTTGCCAGAGGGGAGAGGGGTGGGGGGGGTGGGTAAAATGCATGAAGGGGAGTGGGAGGTATAGACTTCCAGTTATGAAATAAATAAGTCACAATGATAAAACATACAGCATAGGGAATATAGTCAATGGTATTTTCATAGTTCTATATGGTGACAGGTGTGCTTAAACTTGTGGTAAGCATAGCATAATGCATAGACTTGTCAGATCCCTACATCATACACCTGGAACTAATGTAACATGTGCCAACTATACTTCAAGAAAAAATTAATATATGGTGACTATAGGAGTGTGTTGGTGAAAGGATATATTTCTACTGAATGACTTGCAAGATACTTTCCTTCATTTCTAATGATACTGAAAAATTTCCTCAGATCAATCAGTGGATGGTAGGTTCCAACTCAGCACTTGCCAGATATGGAATCAACCACCTCATCTATGTTTTTGAAAACCTTATAGCGACTTCACCTGGGGGAAATTGTCTTCAAGGGGATGCATGGTCTTCTTAAGACCCATCACAACCACTTTTTGTTGCCACTAGACTTAGAACTAGAGCCAAATATCCACTTCCTTTAGGGGAGACAGGTACAAAATCTGACTCAGAGGAAATCATTTAAATGCTTAAATAATTGCAAGATTGTATAATACACATTGGCAAAAAACCTGGGAAATACATGCAGAAACATGTTTTATGGGTGCTAGACTAACGATGATGGACTATAGCACTGGATCAGATCAAACCTATGGGGTGCATTTATTAGATATTCTGGGTTTAACGTATTAGTTCTTGCAACTATAAGTGGCTCTAAACTTTCTTCATTGGCTGACAGAACCTTGGACTCCACAGTGGTATGTGTTTAATAAGGTTGGAATGCTAGAACTTCCCCAGCAGGATATAGAGGAAGGCATTCAAGACAGGGAGAAAGGAATGATAAAGCGACTTTATCACATAAGATCTGCACACCTACCCCCCAAATACACCAACCAGAAGGCCCAGAGGACAAAACATTGAGAAATACATTATTGATGCAAGCACCTGTGTCTCCTGAAAAACTCTGGAAAATGCTGTTTTCTGTAAGCCAGATACGGTGGTGGAAACACCTCCATTGAGTTGGGCTCCCTGAAGTCCATGGGAGTGAAGTGATTCCCATATAGCAGAGGTCACATGACAGAACTTAACCACCAAAGACAAGGGGACATTTACCATAAAAGGCAGCGTGAACACAGTGGTAATCAAACTGTTTGAGACTAGGGATCTTTCACTGGACAATTGATCATGGTGCACTGAGGAATGAAAAAAACTGATAGACTACTAGAACGTTTGATGTGTATAAAAAGTCTGGTGGCCAAAAAATGGGCTTGAGTGACTTCTCATCCAATATCTAGAACCTAGTCGGTTATAGACTCAGAGTCTCTTAATTGGAGGGGGATGAAATGACCCGTCTTGTGGACTTCAGTTAACATCTTTCCCCAGCTATTCCAGGGCTTCCTTAATGGACCTGTATATGAAGTAACCATAAAGTCAGGGATGGGGTTATGTGTGGGCTCAACAACAGTGACTTGCCCTAATCAAGGTTTTTCTGACCAGCAATGCTGCTGAATGCCTAACTTGCCAACTACACAAAGGCCCTGATATGGCACCATTCGTATGGGCCCACCCAGCCCTCAGGGATGGACTGATTCAATTGTTCCCTTCTATCATAGAGTAAGAGTAAACTATTTTTTCTCCTTGGTGAAGACAGGTTTTCTGAGTACATACCTGCTTTTCTGCCCAAGAATCTTCTGCCAGCATCATCTATGATTACAAAATATGCTGTACCATACACAACATTGCTTCTGATCAAGACATTGACTTCAAAAAATTGCAGCCATGGATTCATGCTCATGGAATTAAGTGTTATAGCCATATATCCCATCACCCAGAAGCAGCTGGCCTAGTAGGAAGATTTAATGGACTACTGAAGGTATGGTACCAGTTGAGAGATTACATCTTGAAAGGACAGTTCTTCCTCAAAAGATCTAGATTATATTTAGAATCATAGACATATATATATACATGTATATATATATATATATATACATGTATATATATATATATATATTTCCCATAGCCTGTCTACATGGGCCTGGGAATCAGGGGCAGAAGTGGACTAACTCTCCTCATTACTAAAACTCATAGCCTGTCCACAGATGTTTTGCTACTGATCCCTGTGACTTTGAACTCTGCTCATTTGGAGTCATGATTCCCAAAAAACCAGTGCTTCTTCCAGAGCATACACCAATATTGCATTGATTTGGAAGATGAGAGACTACTACCTGACCATTTTGTATTCCTCATGCTACTCAATCAATAGGCAAAGAAGAGAGTTATTTTACTGGCTGGGGTGATTGATATTGATTAGCAACTCAGTGGGGGTGGGGGACTATATTTGGAACCTGGGTGTTCTCTGGGGTGAACTTTCATGCTGATAGTAGAAGCTAGTAGAAGATGATCATTTTTCCAACCACCCCTGCCAAAGCATATCCAGTGATGATTCAGAGCCTTTAGGCAAGATGGATTACCCCACCATATAAAACAACAACAACAACAACAACAACAACAAAACAAAAAATAACAAAACAAAACAAAAAAACCCTAACCATATCCATAATCTTTGGATAAAGACAAAGGAAATATGAAATGGGTAGTGAAAGAAGGAGGTTATAAACATCAGTTATGGCCTCATGACCAGTTACTTGCTTATTGTGTATATGTGTGTAAATACATAATTATGTATGTTAATTATTTTATTGTTCTCTCTCCTTCTTACCCTTATTATTTTTACAAGTTTTATTGGCAGTTAACTTATAATTTGGTTTTTTTTGGAAACATATGTCCAGATGAAATTGAATTTGAGAAATAACCAATGCCACTCAGGGATGGGTGCCGTGATTGTTGAGACTCTACAGATCCCAAACTCTAAGTTTGGGAAGGAGACAATGTTGTCTTGGTTTCTATGCAGAAAAGTTGCATTTGGAGGAGAAAGCAAAGGTGTTGGTGGTGATAGCAAAGTTCATGATTTGTAGAGTAGTGTTATGGAAGCTGAGTAGCCAAAGGAGTGGACTGTATCCATTACGGAGTCAGTGACCTTCATGCCTCTCAGTTTCAAACTCATTACTTTATTTTGAATGGAAAAATAACTTTCTTTTGTCTGGGGGAGTGGGCAGGCATCCAGCCCCAGAACTTCTGGGATTACTTCTTGGTAGCCTTGGTGACCCTGAGCACCAAGGATCCTAGAACCGGGACTCTGAAAGCCACAGTTTTGCTTTACCAGATGGCTCTCCCATTTGGGTCACTAGATGGAGACTGTGAGGCCGGAGGAGGAACAAGAGGTTTGCTCATGCGGGATATTTCCCGAGGGTTTTTTGTCTGCTTGCAGTTCCTGTGAGTATTACCCCAGCAAAACTTCACCACGGCGTAAGCGTTTTCGTGTTGTAGCAGCCGCTGAGTCCAGTCTGCAGTTTTTCTAACACCTGCAGAATCAGTTTCATTATGTCTCCTTGGGGACACCCACAACAGCCAGCCAGTGCCTTTCTGCAAAGATCTGAGTCCCAGTCTCCTGAGTCCCCTCTTCTGAACTCAGGCCACTAACACTGGCTGAGCAATACCTCTGACTCAGAGGCCCGAGTTTCAGTTCCTCATGGTCTGTCTACTAAGTTTCTAAGCTTTAATAACTTCAATCTTCATTTTGCTTCCTCAGATCTTAGCAGTGCAACTTCCACGATAGTTTCTAATTCTCTTTTAACCCTTTTGTTATGGCGATGGTTAGTTTTATGTGTCAGCTGGGCTAGTCTATAGCACCCAGTTATTTCATGAACACCAATCCAGGAGTTGCGGGTGGGATATGTTGTAGATGCGCCAAACATGCACCATCAGTTCTTTTTAGATAAGAGTTCCATAATGTGGGTGGTCCTCATCCACTCAGGTGAAAGACAAAAACTGAGGAGCAAAAACCGAGGTTTCCTGGAGGAAGAAGAAAATCTGCTTCAAGACTGCAACATTAGCTCTTGCTGGAGAATTTCTAGCCTGCTGACCTGCTCTACAGAATTCAGATCTGCTAGCCCCCACAACTGCATAAGTCAGTCCCTTGAAATAAATCTACTTATGCATATTAAGATGTTTGGGTTCTGTTTCTCTGGAGAGACCTGACTAATACAGGTATCTAGTTAGGATCTTTGTATGTATTAACATATATTAAACCCTCTGTATTCAAATAACTGCTTGTGAGGGAACCCTCACTGATTCAGTGGCAGAAGCTTTTAGTAAGGACTCCTACACTAGATGGGAGTTTAAAAAGCTAGCGTGGGTAGAGACTGCAGCCAGTAAATAGAATATTGCTTAGGAAGAGAAAATAGATGCCAAAGCAGAGTGCGGAGGTTAGAAGACTAGCAAGAGACAATGATCAACACACAGGGCCCATGGAGTATAATGGAGGGAATCAGAGCTTTGTAAGAAACCTGTTAATAGAGCTATAATTACAATACAGTTTGAACACATACAAATTTGAAGACCAAGTGCTTTCTACAAATAGCAGTGTAAATCCTCTAGAAGGACAGGATTACCCTGGTACAGAAGGAAAAGAGAGCAGAACACCTTGGGTCATACAAAGCTTAGAAGTTGGAAAAGAGGAAACCACAGTAGATCAGAGCAGAAGCTACTTGTCTGAGACAAAGGTTTAGGAATCCAGCTCTTTAAGGAAGACATTCTGTTTATCTATCCCTATGTAACAAATCAGATAAGAACATAGAAACTTAAAACAACAGGCATCCATTTTGCTCACCAATCTGTACGTTGGGCAGGACTCGCTGTAGACAGATCATTTCTGTGCCACACCATACTAGCTGTAACAGCTAGACTGGGACTGGCAGATCAGCTTTTAAAATGTGTTACTCATATGGCTGGTGCCGACTGTCTGGGAGCTCAGCCAAGGTGATGGGCTATGAGCCTTCTCTCCATGTGGGCCCCTCTCCAGGCAATTAGGGGTTTTACTTATGGCAGAGTGGATGGGATCAAAGAACAAGCATCTTAAGAAAGAAAAATTAACTGACAGGGTCTTCAAGTCTGAGCCCAGAAATGGGCAGTGTTGCTTCAGCTGTAAACAACTAGTCAAGTGGTCACAGAACCCAGATTCAAGGACAGGAGATACAGATCTCACTTCTCAGTGGGAAAAATGTCAAAGAATCTGGGGCAAGGGCATGTTTTAAAACTGCCACAGAGAAAATAGCAGAAGAAGCAATCAACATTTTTGGCTATTTAGAATGCTTACCTTGGGGCACCTGGGTGGCTTAGTGGGTTGGGCCTCTGCCTTTGGCTCAGAGTCCTGGGATCGAGACCCGAATCGGGATCTCCGCTCAGCAGGGAGCCTACTTTCCCCTCTATCTCTGCCTGCTGCTCTGCCTACTTGTGATCTCTCTCTCTCTGTGTCAAATAAATAAATAAATAAAATCTTAAAAAAAATAAAAGAATGCTTACCTGGTCCAATTAACTGGTAAGGTGCATATAGTTCTCTTTCCACTGGGTAGTTCAGTCACACAAGTCCTTTTGAAATCCTGAGTTGAAGTATATGCCCTTTTTTAAATTGTTATATACATGGCTTTCTTGGTTAGGTCAGTCCTACCTGATTATCAACATGATTTGGGAGATTAAACAGCAAAATGGGAATAGCACAATCCAATGGAACACACAGTCTTAGCAATAAAATGACACCAAGGCAAATCATAATCAAACGTTATCTTAGAAGCAGCCAGGTGGATAAAAGACACACTATGTACAGAGGAACAAAGATAAAGATGATAACAGAACACTCCTTAGAAAGAATGCAAGTGACAGGGGAGTATTATCTTTAAAATACCAAAAGGAAAAAAGAAAAAAATCAAACCATGTGTCAATCTAGAATTCTATACTCACTGAAAATATCTTTCAAAAATGAAGGTAAAAGAAAGCCTTTTTTAGGCAAGGGAAGCAAGGGCAAAAATGAACTATTGGGATTTTATCAAGATCAAAAGCTTTTGCACAGCAAAGGAAACAGTTAACAAAACCAAAAGACAACTGACAGAATGGGAGAAGATATTTGCAAATGACATATCAGATAAAGGGCTAGTGTCCAAAATCTATAAAGAACTTAGCAAACTCAACACCCAAAGAACAAATAATCCAATCAAGAAATGGGCAGAGGACATGAACAGACATTTCTGCAAAGAAGACATCCAGATGGCCAACAGACACATGAAAAAGTGCTCCATATCACTTGGCATCAGGGAAATACAAATCAAAACCACAATGAGATACCACCTCACACCAGTCAGAATGGCTAAAATTAACAAGTCAAGAAATGACAGATGCTGGCGAGGATGCGGAGAAAGGGGAACCCTCCTACACTGTTGGTGGGAATGCAAGCTGGTGCAACCACTCTAGAAAACAGCATGGAGGTTCCTCAAAATGTTGAAAATAGAACTACCCTATGACCCAGCAATTGCACTGCTGGGTATTTACCCTAAAGATACAAACGTAGTGATCCGAAGGGGCACGTGCACCCGAATGTTTATAGCAGCAATGTCTACAATAGCCAAACTATGGAAAGAACCTAGATGTCCATCAACAGACGAACGGATAAAGAAGATGTGGTGTATATATACACAATGGAATACTATGCAGCCATCAAAAGAAATGAAATCTTGCCATTTGCGACGACGTGGATGGAACTAGAGGGTATCATGCTTAGCGAAATAAGTCAATCGGAGAAAGACAACTATCCTATGATCTCCCTGATATGAGGGAGAGGAGATGCAACATGAGGGGTTAAGGGGGTAGGAGAAGAGTAAATGAAACAAGATGGGATTGGGAGGGAGACAAACCATAAGTGACTCTTAATCTCACAAAACAAACTGAGGGTTAATGGGGGGAGGGGGGTTGGGGGGGTGGGATTATGGACATTGGGGAGGGTATGTGCTATGATGAGTGCTGTGAAGTGTGTAAACCTGGCGATTCACAGACCTGTACTCCTGGGGATAAAAATATATTATATGTTTATAAAAAATAAAATTAAAAAAAAAAAGAAAGCCTTTTTTAGACATAACAAAAGTTGAAAGAATTCTTTGGCAGAAGACCTGCATTACAAGAACTCTTAAAGTCTTTTAGGCAGGAGAAAAATGATATCAGGTGGAAATCTGATTGTACACAAAGAAACAAAGAACACTGGAAGTGGTATTACATAAATAAATGTATCAGATAATTTCTTTTAAGAATCTATTTAAACACTAAATGTTTAAAAATAGCAATAATGTGGGGAATGTGGGTGGCTCAGTCAGTTAAGTGTTTGCCTTCTGCTCAGGTCATATCCTGGGTCCTAGGATCAAGCCCCGTGTCAGGCTCTCTGATCAGCAGGGAGTCTGCTTCTCCCTCTGCCTCTGCCCCTCCCTCTGCTCATGCTCACTGTCTAGCTCTCAAATAAATAAACGAGTAAAATCTTTTTAAAAATAGCAGTAATAGGGGCACCGGGATGGCTCAGTGAGTTAAAGCCTCTGTCTTCGGCTCAGGTCATGATCCCAGGGTCCTGGGATCGAGCCCCGCATTGGGCTTTCTGCTCGACAGGGAGCCTGCTTCCCCCTCTCTCTCTGCCTGCCTCTCTACCTACTTGTGATATCTCTCTCTCTCTCTGTCAAATAAATAAATAAAATCTTTTAAAGAATTAAAAAATAAATAAAAAATTTAAAAATAGTAATATATTTTGGAGTTCGTAACACAGTGTAAGTAAAATACGGCAATGATAGCATAAAGACTGGGAGGGGAGAAATGGAAATATGCTATTACACAGTTCTATACTTTACATGAAGTGGTATCTGATACCAGATACCAGGTTTGAAGGAAGACTGTAATGACTCAAAGATATATACTAAGCTCTAGGGCAACCACTAACATAACACAACACAACAAAAAAAGTCACATATAATAAGTCAACAAAGAAGATAAAATGGAATAATAATAATAAAGCCAATGAAATCAAAAGAAGGCAGAAAAAGAGGGGGGGAAGCATTAACAAACAGATGGTACAAATAAAAGAAATAGCTGGAGGATAGACTTACACCTAACCATCAATAGTCACATGTCACGTCAATAATCACATGAAATGTAAACCACCCCAATTAAAGAGCAAAACTCATCAGCTTGGATTAAAAAAAAGAGAGAGAGACCCCCACACACACTTTAAACACACATGCTGTCCATAGAGAACACACTTTCAACACACAAATAAGTTAAATGTAAAAAACAATGCAGAAAATGCCTACAGATACACCATGGTAACACAAGTCAAAAGCAAATTGACGATTACACACACACACACACACACACACACACACACACACACACACACACCTTTTCTAACCACAATGGAACTCAATTAGAATTCAGCAGGAAAATGATATCTGAAGATTCCCCAAAATATTTGGAAACTAAATAATGTACTTCTTAAAAAAAAAAAAACCTTGGATCAAAGAATAAATCAAAAGAGAAATTAAAAAGTATTTTGAACTGAATGAATACAGAAACATCACATATCAGACTTCACAGAATGTTACTAAAGCAATACTTAGGGTGAAATTTATAGCACCAGTATGCCTATGTTAGCAAAGAATTTCCTCAGTTTGCTAAGGGTACCTATGAAAAACCTATAGCGAACATCATACTTAATGAAAAAAGCCTGAATACTTTCTCCTTAATATCAGAAGCAATACAAGGATATTCATTCTTATCACCTGTATTTACCATTTTATTTGAGAATCTAGCCATTGCAATAAGGCAAAAACATAAATAAATAAAATAAAAGACATCCAAATTGGAAAGGGAGATGTAAAACTGCCTTATTCATAGTCTATGTAGATAATTCTATAAAATCTACAAAAATGTTCCTAGAGCTAGTAAGTGACAAAAAATTGTGTTTCTTAAGGTACAAAAATCAATTGTGTTTCTGTTTACCAGCAATGAACAATCAGAAATTGAAGTTGGAAACTACAATTTACAGTAGCATAAAAGATGTGAAATACATAAGTTTTACTTTGATAAAGAATATGAAAAACTGTGCAGTAAAAATTAGGAAACATTGCTGAGAGAGATTAAAGAAGATCCAGGTAAAAGGAGAGATGTACCTTGTTTGCGAATCAGACTCAGTGTTGTCAATGTAGCAATTCTCCCCAAATTGATCTATAGATTCAATGAATATTAATAAAAATTCCAACAGACGCTTTTGTAAAAATTGGCAAGCTTATGTTAAAATTTGTATAGAAACTGAAAGGACTGAGATTAGCCAAAACAGCTTTGAAAAAGAAGAATAAATTTGGAGGGCTAATGTGTTCTGATTTCAAGACATATCACAAAGCTATAGTAATCAAGACAGTAAGGAATGATAAATAGATCAGGGAAACAAAATAAGATGTCTAGAAATAGACCTGCACATGTATGGATAACTGATTTTTGACAAAGACATAAAGGCATTTAGTGAAGAAAGGATAGTCTTTTCAGCAAATGGTGCTGTAACAACTGGATATCTGTATTTTTAAAAAAATGAATTTTCATACTGCACATCACACACAAAAATGGATCATAGATTTAAGGGTATGACTTAAAGTTATGAAACTTTTAGAAGAAAAGACGAAGTGTTGGTGGGATTTTCGATTAAGCAAAGACTCCATAGCTATGATGACAAGAGCACAATCCATAGAAGAACAAGTTGATAAACAGGACTTTGCCAAAATTAAAAACGTCTGCTTTTCAGAAGCCACTGTTAATAAGAGAATGTAAAGCCTAGCCACAGAATGGAAGAAGATATTTGCAAAGCATATATCTAATAAAAGACTTGTGTCCAGAAAATATAAACTTTATATTAAACTTTATATTAAGGAACAATTTGCACTCACTTCAGCAGCATCTACACTAAAATTGGAACGATGCAGAGAAGATTAGCATGGCCCTTGTGCAAGGATGACAGGCAAATCCGTGAAGCATCCCAGATTGTCTTATGCCATGACCTTACAGGAGGACAGTAAAGGATATGTATTAAAAAAAAAAAAAAAGAACAGAAACAATTCAATTCAAAAACAGCATAAGATTTGAACAGCAACTTCACCAAAATGTAAACTAGTATCTACAACATGAACAGCCATTTCACTCTATGGCATTTACTCAAGAGAAAAGAAAGTATATGTCCATACGAAAACTTTACACAAATGTTCATAGCAGCTTTATTTGCAATAGTTTGAAACCGGAAACAGCCCAATGTCCATTAGAAGGTAAGTAAATAAAGAAATTGCGGTATATCCCTATAATGGATACTGCTCAACAGGAACAAGAAATGAACTTCTCTTTTTCTTTTTTTTTTTTTTAAAGATTTTATTTATTTATTTGAGATAGAGCGAGAGAGAGAGAGAGAGATTGAGAGAAAGCACAAGCAGCAGGAGCAGCAGGCAGAGGGAGAAGCAGAATCTCCACTGAGCTGGGATCCTGATGCGGGGCTTGATCCCAGGACTGCAGGATCATGATCTGAGCTGAAGGCGGATCAGCTTATCTGACTGAGCCACTCAGGCGCCCCAAGAAATGAACTTTTCATACATGTAATACGATGAATGAATCTCATGGATGAATTATACTGAGTTAAAGAAGCCAGACCAAAAAAGACTGTATATTATGTGACGCTCTTTATATAATATACTAGGAAACCCAAACTGATTCATACTGTCAGAAAGTAGGTTAGTGGTTATCTGGACAGTAGTTACTCCACGTGGCCTCAGCCAGGGTGGCTCAAAGGACAGCTGGGGACTGGCACGACGAGGCTCCTCTGACACAGCTCATGAAGTGTAAACTCTGAGGATCTCATGATCTTGCCTCATGCCTTCCTGCCCCACCCTCACCCCCTCACTTCCAAAGTGCCCACATCCACCAACATGTGCTTCCCAGACTTTCCATTACCAGGCACCTCCATGCCTCTCTTTAGCATGGCTTCCCTCCCTGCCCCTGACTAACTCCTACGTGTCCTTGAAGACTCAGTCAAGGGGTCACCACCACCTGGAAGCCTCCTCTGATAACCCCTACCCCCACACACTTCAGTTTGCATTAAGTAACTCTCCACGATATTCCCACAGCACGGGTTTCCCTTTCTGAAAGCGCTTATTCCTCTCTAATGGACGGTTCTTTTCATTTCTGTCTTTCCCACTAGATCCTTCATGCTTGAAGAGAAGAAACTTGTGTCCTCAGTGGGATACAGTAGATGCTCCGTGTGTGGAATCCATGAATGATGTGATGATAAAACAGATTTTGTAAATTAAAATGCTCTCCAAATCACCAGATGAGCAGCAGGACCCAAATGAGTTCGAGTCTATCAAGCACCCTTGAGACGGGTGTCACACACAGTAAGCACGGTGTAAGCGTTTGCTGCCACGGCTCTGACGACTTCTGCAGCTTTCGGAGGAAGAGCTGACCTTGTTGAAAGTCCTTTCTGCACCCTCATTAGGCTTTTCCCTAGAAGGAGCCCTCGAGTGACCTCCCACATGCTTCTCCTCCTCCTCCTCCTCAGACTCTGGGAGTTCCCTGAGGTTAGAATTCCCGAAAGAGGAATCCTCTGGAAGAGGAAGTGTGTGAGGCTAACAGTCGGGTGTGTCTCCTGCTAGCTTCCACTGTGGCAGGTGGATGCAAGCTTGCCACCTGCCAGGTGTTCCCCAGCCTCCCCAGGCGGGGCAGAGCTAAGGAGAGGCAGACGTGAGGAGTGACAGACAGCTCTGGGATCTGCTCCCTGGGATCAGCATTCACTTTCCCTTTGCCCTTTGAACCCAGGGCCGTTGGGGGAGGAGGGAAAGCAGACCCTCTGGAATGAAAGCCAATTACACACGGGGAGAAGGCTTGGTCTGTCCCTTAATTTGGTAGAGGTGCCTGGTTCGTCACATTTCCTCAGGCCTGGCTCCTGCCCTATCTTTCTGGGGTGGCCAGGAGCTGAAAAGTCCCAGATTCCTCCTCAATCACGTCCCTGCCCCACCCTCCCAGGAATCTGGGGAAACCTGAGCATGGCAGTTTGGGCCTGAACTGTGATTAATATTTGGTGCCGGGAAAACCAGAGTTCTGGGTTAAACTTGAAAATTTCAGGGGTGAGGAGAGGAGCGGAATTTCCGAGATGCTCCTGAGAGAATGAGGCAGAGCAGGGTCTTGGGTAAGAAGCTTGAGTGCCCGAGGGAGTCTGAGAAGGGTTGATGGGGAAACATGCAGGATAGAAGGGCTGAAAAGTAAGGCACGTAGGAATGGCAGATGTAGGGTCTTGAAGAACCACGCTAGGGGCAAAAAATAGGGTGGGAATCCTGAAAGGGGGGACGCTGGAGTCTGGTGGATGATCTGGAGGAAAGAGTGGAATTTGGTATTTCTGTCTTGTGTTTCCAGGTAAACCTCACTTCCTCAGGAGCTCTTCTCTGACCACACAGCATCTCCCGGGGCATCACTGTCCTAATCCTCACCCCACTCCAGAGTCAGACTCTGTGGGTCCAGACCCCAGCTTCTCCCTCACTAACGCAATAGACCCTTGTCCAAATATTTAAACTTTTTTTTTTTTAACCTAAGTTCCCTCAATCTGTGTGATGCGGTTGAGGATAGGACCTCCTCGCAGGGTTATAAAGAACAAATAAAAAGATAATTAAAAGTGTTTAGCACAAGGGGGGCTGGGTGGCTCAGTAGGTTAAAAGTTGGACTCTTGGTTTCAGCTTAAGTCACGATCTCAGAGTCATGGGACTGAGCTCTGCATGGGGCTCCTCGCTCAGCAGGGAGTCTGCTTACATGCTGCTCACGCGTGGGCATGCGCACTCTCTCTCTCTCTCAAATAAATAAATAAATAAATATTTTTTAAAAAAGTGCTTAGCATGGAGCACTGGGTGTGGTGCAAAAACAAGGAATACTGTTATGCTGAAAAAAAAAAGTGCTTAGCACAGAGGTCAGCTCTTGGGTGGTAAGGACGGTGTGGTGGCTGTGACTGGCTAATGACCCGTCTCTTCTACCACTGAGAGGTCTGTGGGGGGCCAGGGCTGTTCCTGTTGTCTGCCACCACCCTCAGAACATAACTCAGTGCCTGGTACATCACAACGCAACAGTGTTTGTTGAATGAATGTGTAAGTGACTACGGTGGCTCAAGTCAGGTCTCTTGTGGGGGTTGGGGCATAGGGATATGGGTCACTGTGTGCACCCTCAAAACATTCTTCTCTTGGTGATCCAAGTTAAAAAAAAAAAAAAGACAACAAGGTTTTTCCTGGAGAGAACGCCCACTTTTCTCTCCTTCCTGTGAGTGATCACTTTTCTTTCCTTCCTCTTTTCTGTAGTCTCCACAAATTTTCCCTAGTAAAACAAGGATTAATTTTCTTATTTATTTATTTATTGAGAGGAAGAGCGCTCGCATGGGAGTGGGGATGTGGGTGGGTGGCAGAAGGGGAGGAGAGAGAGAATCTCTAGCAGACTCCCCGCTGAGCACAGAACCGGACTCGGGGCTGGATCTCAGAAGATCCTGATCTGAGCCAAAAATCAAGAGTCCAATGTTCAGCCAACTGAGGTGCCCACAAGGATTCCTTCCCTAATGGTTTACAAGGAGAACGTGCTAGGACAGCTTTGGTTATCAGTAGAGCAGAATTCCTTTCTCCTCCTTTCCCCTCCCCTTTTCCTCAACCCTCACCACCACACTGGTGGATGGCTTGTTTTTTAAAAACTCATTGTAATAAAATCCCAGAAGCTGGGAAAAAAGAAAAAAAGGGAGAGATGGGAGAGAGAGAGAAACCTAACACCATGCAAGGTCTGGAAGGGAGGAGCCGTGACTGAAGCAGAAGGGTGAGTAGGTAATGTAGAGAATGGCTTCTGTTTCTGCTTTTCTGCCCATCACCTTCTCACTTTCCAGTGCCCCTTGGAGGTCTTACTGGCTGCTTCTTGCCAAGGGAATTCTCAAAGCACAAATCCATGGGGATGAGTTTCCTGCTTTTCTTAAGAAGGATCTGACTGGAATGGCTAAAATTAATAAGTCAGGGAATGACAGATGCTGGCGAGGATGCGGAGAGAGGGGAACCCTCCTACACTGTTGGTGGGAATGCAAGCTGGTGCAACCACTCTGGAAAACAGCATGGAGATTCCTCAAAAAGTTGAAAATAGAGCTACCCTATGACCCAGCAATCGCACTACTGGGTATTTACCCTAAAGATACAAATATAGTGATCCGAAGGGGCCCATGCACCCAAATGTTTATAGCAGCAATGTCCACAATAGCCAAACTATGGAAAGAACCTAGATGTCCACCAACAGATGAATGGATAAAGAAGACGTGGCATATATATACAATGGAATACTATGCAGCCATCAAAAGAAATGAAATCTTGCCATTTGCGATGATGTGGATGGAACTAGAGGGTATTATGCTTAGTGAAATAAGTCAATCAGAGAAAGACAATTATCATATGATCTCCATGATATGAGGAAGTTGAGAGGCAATGTGAGGAGTTTGGGGGGTAGGAAAGGAATAAATGAAACAAGATGGGATTGGGAGGGAGACAAACCATAAGAGACTCTTAATCTAGCAAAGCAAACTGAGGGTTGCCAGGGGTAGGGGGTAGGGAGAGGGTGGTTGGGTTATGGACATTGGGGAATGTATGTGCTATGGTGAGTGCTGTGAAGTGTAAACCTGCGATTCACAGACCTGTACCCCTGGGGCAGATAATACTTTATTTTTAAAAAAAAAAAAAAAAAAAAGAAGGATCTGACTGAAGCGCATTTGAGCTCGGTCAAAGGATCTCCACATGTTCCGAGGGAAAGAACATTTTCAGCCCTAAATCTTGTGGTGCCCAGCAATGATCATGAGTCTATGTGGTGAGGGGAGAAATGTCTTCTGGTGCCCACTGTGGCACTGCCAATCTTGGTGAGAGTAGAGTGTTAGTCTCCAGAGGCCTGTCCCCCAGGCTAGGGGAAGCACTAGCAGCTGCCCGTAGGAGAGGGAAGGAGAATGGTCTGGAGGGAAGGCACCTGGACCAGACAGTGAAGTGCTTAGGTTGGAGGACTAGTCTCACATTGGTGTGTGATGCTCCAATCACTAAGCCTCAGTTTCCCATCTGAAAAAAAGATGTTAGGAACATCTTCCCTGCTTATGAGGAACTTTGAATATAAAGCAAGACCATCTGTGAAAACGCTTTGGAGAGTATGAAATGATGACAGAACCTATCTGTGACTGGGAAGAGTGTTGGTGGAGAAGTAGAAGGTACAGACTCCCCTCAGTGAGTTACATTCCTGTTGCTTGCATTTTCAAATCAAAAACCATTTCCTGGGATGCCTGGGTGGCTTAGTAGGTTGGGCATCCAACTCTTGATGTCAGCTCAGGTCTTGATTCCAGGGTCATGGGTTCAAGCCTTGTTTTGGGCTCCATGCTGGCTGTGGAGTCTACTAAAAAACAAAATAATTATTAAGTTCCTCCCTTTACCTAGGAGTGGACATATATGTTATACTGTTTTGTTCTTACTTACTCCATGTTCTAGATGAGAACACTGAGGCTAATAGAAGTTAGTCTTATGGGACTTGCCCAAGGTTGCACAGCTACTAAGCACTAGATCTCAAATCCAGCCCTTCTTTCTAAGTCAAACTGGTAGTGACCAGGTTGTCTTGGTTCACCTCAGACATTCCCATCTTCAGGATTGAAAGTTCTGTGTTCCAAGAAACCTCTAAATCCTGGGCAACCTGGGATGGTTGGTCACCCCAAGTCCAGGCTTATTCCATAACTCAACATCATTTGGCTTTGCCAATGTCAGTGGGGCCTATAGGCCTATGGGGGTTAGAAATTATTCTCCTGCTTTTTCCTAAGGGAGAGATGGTACAAGCCTCCCGCCCTGGAAAGACCCTTCTATAGGCAGGACTAACTTGAAAAAACTCAATTGAAAAGCCCAGTGGTGGTTCCCTTTCAGCATCAGATTTGTCTCTTTCTGTGACTTTCATCACTGAGCATGTTATGAGCTACTCTTAGATAAATAGGTAGAGAGAAAAGGCAATTCTTTCTTTCCAGACAAATACCATCACACTGCCTCTTATTGTCCCTTACACATGGATGCAGCAATGATTTGCAACATAGGAGGACAGGGCAGGAATTATCAACCCCACTTTTCCTGATGTGCCCCAGTTGGGGCACAGAGGTTCACTCTTTTATACATCCAGAAAATGTCAAAATTAGACCCAAATCCAAATTTAAGGTTTTAAATTTAGAGCTCATGGACTCCTGATTGTTCATGGATGGACATCAGCGAGAAAGTTTGTATGTTCTGCACATTTTGAGGCATCATTCCATATATTTCACAAACTTCTCAAAGGAACAAGGCAGACATCTTGGATCTGTAGACTGGGCATCATTAAACCATGATGCTTTTTTGTACTTAAACCAGGATCCTGCTACAAGAAAAGCTTTAGGGATGATGAGTTAATCCGGCATTTAAATGTGTTTAAGTGTTACTGTGCTTCAAGTGCATTAGACAAAAATGATAAATTTTACTTTAATATAACTGCCTAAATTCAATTATTTTCTCTTCCTGTTTAATAATTCTTTAGTATCTAGAAAATGTCACGTTCAAAATTTTTCCTTCTGATACCACATTTTGTTTAATCGCTAACATGGGTGCATATACTGGAAGAAAAAGACCTATGTAATTCTATACTTCAATAGCCAGGATTTGCTTGCCTCCACTTCTTCTTGGGGGCTGACTGTTGTGGATGCTGGGAGAGAAGCATGCAAACCCTTTGCACCTGACTGATTTTTCTATGGTAGGGTTTCACCTAGGGCACATAGAAGAAGTGTTTCTATGGTACCAAACTGGGGACCCTTCCTTACGGGGCAACCAGCTTAGTGGGCAAACTCTTCATGATGAATTCACCAGAACTTACAGGTGGCTGTGGGGAAATGCCAAAAAACTCTGCAATTTTCTATGCTTTTGGAAGTTTCCATTATCTGCCATTTATTCCTTCATTCACTCAACAGACATTTATGGAGTATCTACTATGTGCTACATTTTGGAGGCAAAATAATGAAAAAGACAGAAAAGACCCTGCCATTATAGAGTTTGTATCCTAGAAAGAACTTGACCTTACGTTCTCCAGCTAAAAGGTTGATTTAGGAAAGGAGCCATCTAGTTGCTAGCTGGAACACACTCTCTGATGGAGGAGACAGAGTCTCAGTCGTGCTCAAGTTTCAAGTCTGACGGGAAGGAGATTTCAGAGTGGCTCCACTAACTCAAAGTGAAAATGAACAGAGCACAGAGTAAGTTCACAAGTGCTGAGAGGAGACCAAGTGGAAAAGAATGGAGAGGAGCAAGAGGATTCTGGGAGGAAACACAACATTTTAAGTTTGAAATGTTGAAACTGAACATTTCAGTTCAATAAGCTGAAAATCCTAGCTCACATTTTTTTTAATGATTTATTTATTTCTTTGAGAGAGAAAGAGAGAGAGAGAGAGAGAGAGAGAGAGAGAGAACATGTGGGGGACAGGGGTGGGGGAGGAGCAGAAGGCAAGAAACCCAAGCCGACTCCATGCTGAGCGAGGAGCCCAATGCAGAGCTCAATCTCACACCCCTGAGACATGACCTGAGCTGAAATCAAGAGTCCTGCGCTCAACAGACTGAGCCACCCAGGTGCCCCACCTAGCTCACTTCTGAAAGGTGCCAACAGCTGGCTTCTACTACGCATGCCAGATGGAATGAATCTGTACCTGGAATATGGTGGAGGTTTAATCTAACGTGTAAAGACCATCCCTAGGAAAGAAAGTCTAAGCAAAACCTCTGGCTTTCTGGATAGACAGGATCCTAAGAGTTGGGGTAATTCAGTGCTGGGGTGCTGCTAGTTGGGGTTTCCTCCAGGAGACGATGTGGACACAAGATGTAGTTTTCTAGCCCTTCTGCTCTCCCACCTCAAGTATTGCAGATCCGTGAGCCCTTACTCTGCTGCCCGCTAACTATAACTATATAGTAAGTCAACAGCGTCCAGTGCAACCTTCTCCTCCCCCTAGGTCTCTTGAGATGAAGTGGTTCCCAGGAACTCCTTGGCTCCCAGTGCCCGTGGGAACAGCTCTTTCTAACTGACACGGTTCATTTTACCAATAAGGGAAAAACCACATCCGATTTCTACAGAATGAGTTTTTACTGACATGCCTGGATTTGTTGGTTGGGAAGGGTGCTGTCAAGCTATATTCTCTATACCATTTGCTGCTCTGCTTTTTCTATGCATGGAGAGAAGAGCTGTCTTTTCTTTTTAATTTTAGGAAGGTTTCTATATTTCTAGGAAGAAGCCAGAAGAAATGACAATGGTCAAGTGAATGAAAAGGACACAGGATTGAGAGTTCAGGGATACGGGTCCCCAGTCCACCACTATTCAGCTGGGTGGCTTTGAACAAGACACTTCTCCCGTCTCACAGCCTCTGCTGCTTCCTCATCTGTAAATGAGAAGCCTGAACCAGATGCTTCTTCATGTCTGGTAGAATGAAGTGGTTAAGAGTGTGGGTGCCTCGGGCGCCTGGGTGGCTCAGTGGGTTAAAGCCTCTGCCTTCAGCTCAGGTCATGGTCCCAGGGTCCTGGGATCGAGGCCCGCATCGGGCTCTCTGCTCAGCAGGGAGCCTGCTTCCTCCCCTTTCTCTCTCTGCCTGCCTCTCTGCCTACTTGTGATCTCTCTCTGTCAAATAAATAAATAAAATCTTTAAAAAAAAAAAAAAAAAAAAAGAGTGTGGGTGCCTCGCCAGGATGCCTAGATTGTCCTGCCACCTGCTCCCCAGTGCCCCGGGGTGAAGCTTTTGACAGGTGTCAGCTTCCATAGCTAAAACAATAGACACAAACATAGCATCTACCTCCTGGAGCAGGTAGGATGATCAAAAGAGATAATGTATATAGGTGCTTAATACTGTGCCTGGGCTAATAAACATGCTTAATAGTTGTTAGCTAGTCCTGTTAATCTAGCTCCTTCGGTCTGTGAATTCTGAGTTTGTGGCCATGAGAAACGTAAGCTAATGGAATGAAAAGCACATGGAACATTTGGATTTGATACTCTTCTTCTGGTTCTTCTTGGAGCAAGTAGAGACACAAGGGCCCGAGAGCAAGAATTTGCATTCTCCCCATGGCTCATGCCTCCTTGGGTGGACTTTCATGACATGTTGCCTGGAAAGAAGTGCAACTGTGATATGTTTATGCTGGCAGGATGGGGGAGGGAAGTGAGCATGTTGGCATGGGATTTTATACAAGAGCTAAATTTTCGTCTTTCATTGCAGTAAGCCGATAGATCACTTCTAAAACGAAGAGTATGAGATAGCAACAAATGCGTGTTCTTCAGAATGATGGAGCTAAGAACCTGAATGTTGCCAGCTGTTGCCTACAGGGCATAGGAATAAGGAGTAGGGAGGGCTGCAGTTTTCCTCATATATACGCCTTCTAAAATCGTGCACATGGTCATCCTTGATTAAAAATAAAAATTAAATTACAAAATACAAATAAATGCAATGTAACTATCCCGGAGTCTGTGGTCAGTAGGGATTTACTGTTTGGCTAAGTTTAAGCTTCAGGTCCCTCACTTGCATGGGCTCTTTTAAAGTCTGTGGAGGGGTCTTAGCAATGTTCATACGTCTTGTAAAATTCATGAGACGAAGGTACGGTAGCCTAATCAGTTAAGATCAGTGTCCTTTTTCACTCTGACTTCCCCTCATGGTGGGTGATATTAGAGAAGCCACAATACCTGAGCAGTCTTGCTAAGGAGTAGTTGGTTGACTTGGGGATGCATTTGGCCCTTATCGAGATATATTTCCATGGCTTATAATCACATCTGTATGTGGTTAAGATATCGTTAGTGGATTGTGTGTGAGCTATCTCACACCATCCTGGTGAGAGAATAGCACCAGGAACACTCCTTCCAGCCATGGTGCTGATTCTTGTTACTGGAAGTGTGCAAGCAGAAGAGAAGCAAAGTTTGAAATGTATGGAGACAGAAGGAAATGTGTTGAAAATTCTTCCAGGCATATAAAACTGTAAGCCAAAGATTTGGTTTTCATTAAAATCTAGTCAAATAGAAACATTTATTCAATAATGCAATATATATAATTAGAAATGAATCAGATACTTTTTTCTCTTCTGTTGGGAACTTGGTGAAGCAGAAATTTCCGTGTGTGTAGGGTGCAAACCAGTCACATATGCCATGCATGTGTTCCAACTATCAACAACAAAAACCCAAATCTGGACAACCATAGTAGAGGAAACACAGACTGTTCTTTTTATTCTTTTCATAGGAAATAACATTTAAAACTCATCATCAATGACGGAACAAAGAGATGTTATGTAGTTAATTGATAAAAGTATTCAGTTATCTTCCCGGATTTTGTGGTGTGTGGTATTTGTCAGCTTTTAAAATTTGTAATTTGTTATGATTTTTTAAATAATTCTAAATAAAGATTCATTATATATATATATATAAAAGAGTAATATATATATTGAATATATATATTTATATATTACTCTTCTATCACCCATATATTTATATATTTTTAAAATGTAATTTAATTTTTTTCAGTGTTCCAAGATTCATTGCTTATGCACCACACCCAGTGGTCCATGCAATACATACCCTCGTTAATACCCACCACCAGGTTCACCCAACCACCCACCCCTCTCCCCCCTCCAAAACCCTCAGTTCACTTTAGTCTCTAATTTTATACTTTTATTTTAAAATTTATTTTCTTAAAAAGTACCCTCCTTCCCTGATTATATGAGCTACAGGCCTCATACAAGCTGGGTCTGCCCCTGGTTGGGGTTGAATTCTATAGACTGTTGGGTATAAGGTTGCCAGATTCAACTGGTGAAAACACAAAAGCCCAGTTAACTTTTAGATGCATGAGCACTTACATGTGCTTATTTGAAATTCACAGTTACCTGGGCATCTGGTATCCATCCAGTGGGAATACAAAAGAAAGAGGAGTCAAGTCAGCTAGGGTGGAGGTAGGGAGGAGGAAGGAGAGGGCAGAGGGAAAGCAAGAGGGGAGAGATTTCACACAGGAAGTCACACCAGAGCTGAGTCCTGAAAGCTGGAGAGAATTTGCATAGCAGAAACCGCAAGGAGAGGGCTTTCTAGGTGAGGAAGGGCAGTGAAGTGTTTGGAGCTCATCAAACTGATTAGATGAGAGATGAAGTTGAAGATGTGGACACTCTGTGATGGTTCTGAAGTTCTATGGGGACAGGCTAGCCCTTTATCCTAGTAGCTCCTGGGAGCCATGCTGGGAGTTTTAGGCTGGGAAGAACCAAGAATGGGTTTGCACTTTAGAAAGTCTGCCTTCCCTAGGAGAAGATGCGTTGTTGGGAATGAGACCAGGTCAGTGATCCAGGAAAGGAATGGAGAGGCCATGCTTGGACTCTTTCCATTACCCATCCCTGGCTCCCCCTCCCCAGTCTCCATAGGGGTTATATTTCACGCCATTTGACCTGTAGAATCCATTAGCACAGGTGTCAAACAGGATCTGAGGCTCTAGATCAGCAGATCTACCCTTGACTGGAGCCCTGTGGGTGAGAAAGAAGGCACGGCCAGGTGTTTGTAGTAGAGGTACCCAATTTGTCCTCCCCTCTCCCACGAGGTAGGATCGGCCAGTTCAGATTTCCTTAGGTCATGGACTTCCTGGGTGAAGGCAAGTCAGAACATCTTGGCTTGGGAGAGTTACATCACCTCTCCTGCTAAACAGGCTTGAGGTTCCCCAGAGCTTTGTGTTCTGTTCCATTCCACATGATCCTAAGATAAGAAAGCAGCATGGGGTTAGGAAGGGCACTGAGCTAGAAATCAAGAGATGGAGGTTTGAGAACAGGGCACCACTTCTTCACTGTGTGGCCAGAGGGCTGGTTCTTGCCTTCATCTGTTCATTGCTATAATAGGAATGCTGAGCTGAGTGCTCTCTGCTATCCTTTCTGACCTTCATTTCTAAATCCCAAACAAAGGAGAAAGTTTTTAAGTTCAAAGTCCCCAAGGACTGAGAAATTTATCCTTTATTTTTTTGCTTTATTTTCAGAGCTATATACAAATTCCAAATATATCATTATAATCCAAATGTATTTATCAAGACAGTTCAACATTTATATTCCTTTTATGTTCCTATTTACTTCCCAGATAGAATATCCATTCATCAGTACCAACATTTCTTTCCTTTACAGACCCTTTCCCTATCATTCTTTCTAGTACCAACATTTCTTTCTTTTACACACCCTTTCTCTATCATTCTCACGATGATATGCACGAAATCATTCATATAGGCCCTATCCATGTTGTTCAGATCACTCAGGAGTGTCCCACCGCTCAACTAAATGGAGCTTCATTCCCATAAAAGACAGTGGGCATGGTGCCCTCTGGAGTTGTGCAATGCCCGGCTCACTTCTTGTCTATTGTCCAGGATTTAGCACTTAGAGGAGTGGGCCAGCTGCACTCTTTTATGAGGAGGAAATTACCTTGGCACCACCATGAACCGTTCATGAAGTTGGGGAGGATAGTGGGTGAGGACGGGGGATTGGAAGGCGTGAGAGAGCTGTGTCCAGCACACATCAAGCTCAGAGCATTCTCCTTTCTGGCTGGGAAGTCTTCCTTCACATTCTTTCTGCTTCCCCATGTACCAGATGAAAAATTGAGCTCTGGTATTCCAACTGGTTCTAGAAGATCCAACACTAAGGTTAGACATAGTCCCACATTTATGGATCAAATCCACAGTTTGACTGCAATCCTGGAAGGGATGCCATTCCATCGTAATCTATATTTTCACTTTAAGTATTATATTGTTAGGCAACAAGGCTTAGGAGGGAGGGAAATCATCTCTCGTTGTCTCTCCCTCCTCCCAATTGAAGGCCTCAAAAGGGGACTGTAAAATTAGTAACAAGGGTTACCATTTTTTAAATAAAAAAAAAAAATTTAAGTAAGCTCCACAGCCAGCATGAAGCCCAGCATGCTTGAACTCACGACCCTGAGATCATGACCTCAGCTGAGATCGAGAGTCTGATGCTTAACCATCTGAGTCATCCAGCTGCCCCAAAGGTTACCATTTCTGAACCCCCTATTATGTGCCAGGTCATTTAAATCTGCACACGCTGTCCACACGGCACATACTCAGTAGGCACAATCAGCACCATTTTGCAAAGGAAGAAATAAAGGCTCAGAGATGAACTGTCTCGTCTCCAGTCTGCCAGCCACGGGGAGCAGAGGTGGGTGGCTAGAGCCCCAGCCACTAGGATGTTCCGTGGGCTGGAAAGAAGCTATAAACACATCACATATTTTTCCTTCTGCTGCAAGTTCCCTGATATGACATCCTTGCCCTGAAATGAAAGCTGGGTTGGAACGTACAGTCTGAACACATGAGGGGTTGAATACAGGGTGAGAGCCAGAAGGGACAGTTTTGCAATCACGTAGCATGTGGGGCTGGGCCACCATCTGGGAACTATGAGCCAGGAAGCTCAGGCCGGGCTGGGAACACAGCAGCAACCTTCCTGCCCAGCCCCTCTGCGGAGAAGCAGTGCTGGGTGGGTGGGAGATCTCTGGAACCAAGAGAGCTCCTTTCTCCCTGCCAGAAGGAACAAAGAGACACCTATTAGCTCCTAACAAAGGTGTCTTCTCCTTTTTCAGGTGCCTGGCACACAGCATTGGAATAAAGAATATTTATGGAGTACTTATCATGGATTAAGTCCATTAGCTCATTCCGACCCTCAGAGTTTATCTTGCTTATTTTATTGAGCTTCAGAAAAGTCATAAACAGCTTGTCTAAGGTCTCACAGAGAAGAGAGAAAGGCAGGGTATAAATCTAAAGGTATACTGTGGCCATTATAATCATGTATTATATTCTTAGGACATGTATTAAATCATTAAGTCTAAGATGCTGGACAAGGTTCGTAGCCCTCATAGCTTCTTGCCCTCACACTTACCCCCATAAAAAGTCCTCAGACTTCCCTGTTCCTCTTTCTTCTCTGCTGGTGTCCTGCCCATCCCTCCCCCATCTAGCTGCATATAAGGTCCATCCCAGCCTGTTGTCCAAAGGGCCAGTGGGTCTCTTGTAATTGTAGCCCATCTTCATTGAGAGTGCTTCGTTTGGTAAAAACAAGCTCTGCTTATTTGGGGATGTCATGCTCGGGGAGGAAACTTTTTACAACCTATGCCTCCCTCGCCATCACCCCAAACCCTGCTCCTCGGAGAAGTCATGATGTAGAGTTTGTATACGAAGAGTAATTAGGATGGAGGGTCTTCTGTTCCAAGAGCAAGGACTCTAGGCTCCGTTCCTGAGTCTGCCACTGGCTGCTAAGCCCTTCCACTTCCTCATTTTCCCACTTTCTATTTCTCATTTTCTCTCCCTGCACTAATCGAGATGAAAGGGTCCTCCAAGGGACATGAGGAAGAGGAAAGAGATGGTGGCCAAGTAGATACATTTGTGAGAGGGGGAAAAAGAGGTTTCCCATAAGGTTAAACAAAATAACGCACGTAGAGCATTTCGCTAGCACCTGGCACCAAAAGGTGTTCAACAACTGTAGGAAGCTTCGGGCAGAGGAAGGGTGATGGGACTAAGGATACCTGCACGGTTTTCTGGGGCTGGCTGCTGTCAGGGTGGGGCCAGCAGGAGAGTACTTTGCTGAGTTTGCCTGCAGGGTACAGTTGGTGGCATGCCATAGCTCTCAGGAAAGTGACCTAACTTGGATTTTTCTGTATGGACACAGAATTGCAAGAAATTCTCATTTGCATAGAGATGGGGAGTTTATTCTTCCTAGAAGCTGCATGTCAAGACCCAGAAGAAAGAGGCATTTCTTAATAATGATTAATCAGCTGTATCTCAAAGAAGCAAGAAACAATTAGGGAAATGAGATACTAAGGAAACAAGGAGAAAAATAATCTCCCAAAGGTGGACCCACCCAGTAAACCTTGACAGCATTTCCTCTTATCCACCTGCATAAAAGTGACCAGCCCTTTTTGAGTGGCGAAGGGCAGACCGAGAAGACACAGGGGTGGCTGGAAGCACCTGGTGAGAGGTGAGGCGCTCCCGGGCCGCACACCGTTCTAGCCCTCGGCCCTCACTGCTGCAGAGAGGTGACCTGTGGACAGTGTATGGCCTGGGGATTTTGTAGGACGGGGAAGGGTATGCCATGGAGAGGACGAGCCTCCTCATACCTTGTTCTCAATAAGCAAGGATGGAGAATGGGGAAGAAGGAGGGCAGGAGGGAAGGGAAGAGGAAGGAATCTACTATTTACTCCAAGCTTTTTGTTCTAGGAGCTGTGCTGGGCATTTGATATCTTTTCTTTTTTAAAATAAGGCTTTGCCATATTAAATAGCTCTTTAAATGGAAGGAGCACGGTTGGTTCAGTGGGACTGGATCAGAAAGGCGCTCTTGTCTGTCTGGTGGGAGGGAAGCTGCTGGGATATCCAGCTGAGGCCCCGGATACCCAGCTGCTACTGTCCATGGACACTGTGGTGGCAAGGACAGCTGGCTTGAGGACCAGCCCATCTGTCTCCCGACTCTGGCTCTGCCGCTTACTGGCTGCCTACCATGGGCAGGTGTCGTCACTTCTCTGTGTCAGTTTCCTCTTGGGTAAAATGGGGACAGAAACCACTCACCTCACAAGGTGGTTGTGAGCATTCAATAAGAAAATTGTGGGAAATGCTTGGCACAATGCCCCCCACACGTGGCATGTATGATAAACATTAGCTATTATTGTTTTTGAATCGGCTGAGATGTCTGGGCTCACCTACCCGAGCTAAGGGAGGGGAGGCATCTTTGTCCTTTGCATGAGGTCTGAGGCTCCTGGCATGGGGGTGATCAGAGAATGTCCCACTGCTTCTTAGAGTCGTCTTGTCAGAGGAAAATCTGTGCTCTCTTCCCAGTCACTTGACTTTCTAGAAGTGTCCTAGTTGCCTCGAGGTGGGTATAGAGCTATGGGAGACTTTATAGTCTTCCCTGCCAATGGGAGTCTGTTTTCCCGCTTTGCCAGAAAGAGAGAGGTTGGAAGAAAGAGGAATGAAGCCCTTTGACACGATGCCTGCTCCACGGTGAGGTCTCGCTCTAAAGCTGTGCCCTCGTGGGGATGATGCCGAGTTACTAAGACACGAGGCAAAATGGTTTTCGAAACAGGATTTGCTCTTTCTTGGCTTTCTGGAGAAGAGCCTGGGAATTCCGGGGAAGACTGGGGAATGGTGGTGGGAGTGGGGTCTGCCGAGGCTCACAGTCTCACATATCTTTGTAGCTCTGGCATGGGAAGCGATGGTGAGGAGTGGGTGGGGGGCTCCTCAGTTCCCGAAGCTGGCTTCCTAGCTTGTGCACAGCCACCGGTCTCTCTCTCTCACACACACATACACACAGCTGGAAGCCAGAGCTCTGGGTGGGCACCATGGAGGATGCTGGGCAGAGGGCTGGTCTCATCACACATGCTGTCCTAAGCCTTCTCTTGAAGGCTTAGCCCTGGGCTAGTGCTGGGGCAAGTCAGGGGAAGTGACTTTTCTTCCTGTGTCTGCATGACACCATAGAGTGGTAACACGGGAGGGACAGAGAGGACAGAGGCAGGGAGGGTGATGGGATTAGAAGAGTCTGGCCCCACCTAGGACAAGTGAGCTGCACACAGGTCTCTCACAGCCCCTGGGCTCAGTGAGTGACAGAGTGGGAGCTGCCAACTTGCCCGCCTCTCTCGCTTCAGTGTGGCTAATTTGTTGATTGGAGGTGTCTTGTGCCTCCCTTTCCCATCTTCTCCGGAAGGTGACATCTTCATAGTTGGCTTCAGACAGATGATTTTAAGCAGATACACATCGGGGGTTTATAACAAAAGGGTGTCTCCTATTTCAGGAGCAAACATTTTAAAAATGTGCTTTTAGGGTTTTTCAGATCTGTTGCCTAATTCCCAGGGCGTATTACCAACCCTGTTTTTCATACTTAATTTATTAAAAACAATGCTTTTCATCCCTGTTGACAAAACGAGCCTGTTGAGTCATAATGGAGTGATATCCACACAAATAGACTCCCTGGGACTTGAGAGAGCCCTGTATTGTGCTTTCTGGGGTGAAGGTGGGGGCACCGGGGGAGGGAGAGCGCTCATTCAATTGATTCAAAAAAACAGAGGAGGAGACACATGACCATGAACTCCACAAGGCTGAGGTACTGAGTCTCGTTTTCTTGGCTGCTGTCTGGCGTACCTTGTGAGGTACAGAGGGGAGCTTGGCCAGGGGTCCCCATTGCTTTCCCCTCTCAACTGGGCAGCTGACCTCCCGCCCTTCCTGCAGGACATGAAGGCACAGCGTGTTTCCCTCTGGCTCGTGGCTGCTATGTTCTTCCTGTGCTCAGTGCACACCCGAGGTCTGAGAAGGTGTCTGATCTCCATGGACATACACCATATAGAAGAGACTTTCCAGGAAATCAAAAAAACCATCGTGAGTATGGGTTCAGGGTGAAGGTGTGGGCAAGGGAGCGTGTCTTACCGTCCACCTTCACTTGAAGAGCAAGTTCCTTTTCATTATCATTTGAGTCTCAGGGGGACATGGAGTACTCATGGCTTGTGTCTGTCCTTATGTTTCCCTCCATAGCAAGCTAAGGACACCTTCCAAAATGTTACCATCCTGTCCACACCAGAGACGCTGCATAGCATCAAGGTATTGGCTTGGATCTGCTCTTTCTGTATTGTTATTTTTATGGTGAAATGGCCCTGGGCTGAGAAAGAAATCTCCACTCTGTCTTCTTCTCCTTCCCAATCTCTACTTTCTAAATATGCCCGGTTTCTTATTTGCCAGCTGATGTGTTCATGCACACTTGTGTCTCAGGGACTTGGAAACCCCTAGGATGGACCCAAGAAGCACCACTTATCTACAGAGGGATTTTGGGGTGCCACATGCTCAAATGGGACAGGTTGTCTGTGGCTCAGGATGATTCTGGAAGTTTTCACGGGGCAGCCGAGAAAATGAACAGTGACTTAAAAACTGAGTTGGCTCTGGGTCAATGGATAAAGGAGGAAGGAGTCTGGAGATCAGGGAGAATGTGTGTGAGATCAGTGAATGTGTATCAGGGGACAGTGAGGCAACCAGACCAGACTTGTGGCATGAGGGTCGGGCAGGTGAGTGAGGTGAGGGTAAGAGGAGGAAGTGGGAAAATACACTGAAGTCATCTTACCAAGAGCCTTCAAAGCCAGGCTGAGCCTTGACCTTGTAATACAGCAATAAGGGGTCCTGCAGGTTCTCGAGCCAAAGACGGTATGACCACAGCATCTTTCGGAAAGACTGTCTGGTGATGTTTCTTACAATAGAAAATGTGAGGCCAGAAAGCCAGTAAAGAGATATTCCAACTCTCCAGATGAGAGGTGTTGGGTGCGTTACAAAACAGTAGGCTTACAAGGCGAGAATTTACTTTATAGAAGGCGGTCACTGAGAGGCACCCTTAAAAATGAGCATCTCCAGTCCTTGTAAGCATTGTAGAAAGATTCAGGTTTTGTTTTTTTTTTGTTCCCCAGATATTTATCTGCCAGAGTGTGAAAGATAGTTGCAATGAATTACTCTTTCTTTTTCTTTTGGCTTCTCTGAGTGAAATAATTCTTCTAGGCAGTATTGGGCCTGATCTATTCGTAGGAAATAGATGTAGCCACTTACTAAATACTATTCCAGCCCGCTGTATGAGAGACTCACAGGATAGCGCAGTGGGAAGGGACCTGGAGGGCTACCTATTCCAAAGCCATCATTTTCAAATGAGCAAATCACTAGCTTGGGAGAGAAAATGACCAGTCAATGGTTGAGCCAGTGGCTGACCCCAAGCCCCCTCTGTCTCCAGATTCTTTCTACTCTCTAGATCCAGAAATAGCTGATGGGGCAGGAGAGTGAATGAGGAGGCAGGTTTTTAATCTATTTCTCCCTCCCCTCCCCTGCTCCCTGATAAAACAAAGGTGTTTTGCTTTTTGCTCCTTTGGTTAAGGGAACCAGCAGGAGAGAACAAGGAGAAGGGTTTTGCCATCGAGGAAAAGCTGCCTGTGGGGCCAAGGAGGCTTTGCTGCTTTAATGCTAATGAAGATGGACGCCCTGTCCCACTCCTGCTTCATACTTCATACCCCTCCCTTCTCAGCCTGAGCTATAAACCTCCTGCCAGGCAACTCATTGGCTCTCAGTGCAGGTGTAAATTGCTAGAAGGAAATTCAGCCCTGCCAACTGCTGAGCTGTATCCTGGGAATTCAAGCACGCCCCCCTCCCCGGCCGCCCCTTAGAGACATAGACACTCTGCCAGCTGCGGACGCACCCAGAGGTACACATTCCTGCAGCTGTCAGTTTCCATTCTTGCAAATCTTCGCTCCATTCAAACGATCCCTGCAGTTTAAACAGGACAGATCAGGGTGATGGGGGGAGCAGAGCAGGGCGGTCAGGATAAATGCGATGTCATTACAGTGGAAGGAATTGTGCCCAGCACACACTGGGTGTGCAAGAGCTCCTGATACGTATACACGGGTATTTGTGCAATGTTGATGGGTGGGAGCGGGTACGGAGGGGCAGACCACAGCAAAACAGAAGGAATTACTTTTCCAGAAAGCTGCTCAGATGTGGATCCTTTCAAAAGGGAGACACCAAATTCCTGGAAGGGTTTAAGCTGAAGTGAGTGATGACGTGTGGAGATGCTGTAGAGAGGGTTCTAGTCTGTGACCGGGCTCATTGCTTGCTGTTATATTTCCTGGCCATAAAAAAAAAAAAAAAAAGAAAGAAAGAAAGAAAGGAATGGCAATCTTCTTGGTGCTTTCATCATAAGTAGCTTTGATGTGGTGAGAGGACATGGATACTTTGAGACCAACATGAATTTAGAAAATTGACCTTTAGCTATTTTGTTCCTTGACGCCCTCACTCAGATAGGCTGCTTTGGTCTCTGAGATGGTAAGAGAAGATAGTCCCTGGGGCTTTCTCTAACCCGTGTCTGTAGCCCTTAGACGTATGCTGCATGACCAAGAACCTCCTGGCATTTTACGTGGACAAGGTATTCAAGGACCATCAGGAGCTGAACCCCCAGATCTTGAGAAAAATCAGCAGCATTGCCAACTCTTTCCTCTACATGCAGAAGGCTCTGCAACGATGTGTGAGTGATCACCTCAGGACTCTCTGTTCCCCGACGGCCCCAGGGAGGGTCCAGGACATGCTGATCCCACTTGGCTTGTTGTAGTGGTTCCTAGACTCAAGGGAAATCCCCTGCCCTATCATCGAGGGGAGAACCATCCAGAACCTCCTCCTCAGGGCTTCCTCCCAGCTGATACCTCGGCAGATCCCATTTCCTCATGGATAATCCTCCTGGGGTGACCTTCTGTCAAAGTATTCCTTCAGCGACCTCAGTGCTGGCCTGTGACAGAGGCACGCCCGGGCGTCCAGGCTTATCATACGACTCTCTCTAGTTTCTTTGTCCGTGGCCCTTTGGGGTTTCCATACCCATGGACCTCTGGGTTGCTCCATCCTATAATCTATCCCTGAGGGTTGTCTATAAATTCAGTGTGCTCTATTAAAAACAAACACCAGAAATGAAACCAAACCCAAACAAACCCACAAGAACTTAGACCAGGAGAAACCCCGGGTTCCAGCCCCAACCCTGCCACTGTGTGACTTTGTGGCGAATTCTCTCCCCTTTCTGTGCCTCGGATTCTAAAGTTGTCAAAAGAAGTCATGACCCCTGCCGTACTTACCTTAAGATTCATTTAATCAGTTATTTAATTCACTAATCCAGTAAAAACTTAGTGCCTAATGGGGTGCCGCATTCACCGGGTGGTGACCAGGCAGATTTGCCCCCCACTTTCCTGGCCCTTCCAGTTGGGTGAGCTGCAAACCCAGAAAAGCCCTGGTCAAACACAGGGTGACTGTGTCAACAGACTCTTGTCCCGCTTGCTGCTCCAACCCGAGCTGAACCTCCTGAGCCACCTGGGGCAGAAGAAGTGGGCTGGGTGGGAAGGTCCTCTGATGGCTCCTTCCTCCACTGGATCTCAGCAGGAGCAGAGGCAGTGTCACTGCAGGGATGAAGCCACCAATGCCACCAGAATCATCCACGACAACTATGATCAGGTAAGGGTAGGCAGGGGGAGATGCTGAAGATGGAAACGGGCTGTGGGACCCTGATGGAAAGTGTGCCAACCATTTTGCCTCCTCTCCACGCAGAGTTGCTTGTTCCCTTGACAAGTGTTCATTGCTGGTCTTCCCAATTCTGTGTGTCCTCAAGGAGTGTGTTGGTCTTAGCCCCTTGGCTAATTTCCTGGGCTCCCCTTCTCACCCCCCACCATTTCTTCTGCCTTTACATATCAGAACTAATGTATCAGAATTAAATATTGAGGGAAAGCACGCACACCATTTCAGATGGGGGTGACACAGAGGGAGCCAAGATCCTCGGTAACTGCCACCAGCATTCTGTGGGGGTGATGGAGAACAGTGCTTCTCCCGCACATGCAATAGAGAACGCACACCTCATCTAGAGGTAGAGCAGAACTGGTGCTTCGCACATGCGTCCTTTGGAGACTTGGCCAAAATAAAATGCAGGTTCTGACTTAGTAGGTATGGAACGAGGCCCGAGAGTCTGCATTTCAACCACACTCCCAACCGATGTCAGTGCTTTAAGAAGGCAGGAGGTGGGAGTCTGGTCACGGCCTTGCTGTGTTTGGAGAGGCTGCCCAGCATAAGTTATAACTGGCCAAGACTCGTACTGTTCTTGCCGCCGACCAGCTGCTCTCCCAAGCACGCTGCGGATATCAGCACACGTGTTCCTCACAACGACACTAAGAGCCGGTATCTGCATTTGACAAACTAAGAAATGAGGGAAAACAATTTGGGTTTCCTGTTAGAAAAATAATCTAGGGTACATAGGCTCTGCCAATATAATGGATGGGTAAAAGGAAAACCTCCTGATGACTGGAACATGGGGAAAGATTTGAAAATTACACGGTCTAGAAAGGCAGGTTCTTGTGATGATTTGCCTGGTTTCAGCTGGAGGTCCGGTCTGCCGCCATTAAGTTGCTGGGAGAGCTTGACGTCTTTCTAGCCTGGATTGACAAGAATCATCAAGGACCTTCTGCGGCCTGAAGACCAGGAAGCTAACACCCGGGATGAGGGGGTGTGGGAGGGGTGTGGGGTGGTACAGCCCCTGTAAGGCTGCCTGAGGGGAGGGAGATGGGGAAGACCCCGTTTTTATGCAGATGATGGAATTCTGAAGAAACCTCTTTCCACTTTGGAATTCTTTCCTCCGAGGCTGGGGTATTGCAGGGGAAAACCTAGGTTTGGACAGATCTCCGAGTGGGGCTGCAAGCCCCCCTGGCTGGGCCCATGCTGCCTGAAAGCAGCCAAATAGTGTGCTGTCGCACTTAAGATAAACCGGTCTGCGGGAAGGCCCCGTGGGCCATCGTGGCGGGAACGGGTGGGCTTCCCCTAATTTATTGTGCGCTTGTTTATCCCGTGTCTGTGATGCGAGCCGAGCAATGTCCTGTAGTGCATATTGTACGGACTGATTTTCCTGAATAAACTCAATTCTCTGCCAGTTAGTGGAACTGTCTTCTCATTCAGCAAGGGCCAGCCAAGGACTCATAAGTGGTGACGATTAGAAGTGAAAGGCACCTTAAAGAATGCACATAGTGGGGCGCCTGGGTAGCTCAGTGGGTTAAAGCCTCTGCCTTTGGCTCAGGACATGATCCCAGGGTTCTGGGATTGAGCCCCGCATCGGGCTCTCTGCTCAGCAGGGCGCCTGCTTCCTTCTCTCTCTCTGCCTGCCTCTCTGCCTACTTGTGATCTCTGTCTGTCAAATAAATAAATAAAATCTTTAAAAAAAAAAAGAATGCACATAGGTAGGGAAACCGAGGCTCGAGAGGAGTAAGAATCACTGAGTCCCAAGGCAAGTCAGGGCAGAGCAGGGCTCCGCACTGGGTCCCCAAAGCCTCCACCCAGCACCCTGCCCTCCACCTAATGATCGAGAAGATGGACGCGGGGCCTCTGACCACCAGCCTCTTGACATCACTCTGCCTCTCTCTGTCTCTGAGCCTTTCTGTCTTTGAATGTCATTTCTTCCTTACTGCTCCCAACCTAGATACATCTCCGACCCTACATTCGTCCTCCATGGGCTAGAGGTTGTGCTACAGAGAAGGTGTTTCTGACACAGGGATGGTTGTCCCGCTGACAATGCGGGGCAGGGGCAGCCCAAAGCATGGGCTATGCTGGGTAGAGAAGTAGCCCAGGCTACAGCGGAGAGAGGCCCAAATGGGCACCATCTTCCAGAAGGACACTCCTCATGTGGTTAGCGGCAGTAACAACTGACACTAAGCACCTGCCCTGTGCCGGGTGTGAGCCCTATTCTCGTCACCTCCCCGGGTCATCATCTGTGCTGTGAGTGGCTGCCCGAAGCGTCCTCTCTTCACTGCTACCTGAGGAAGAGATCCCACAGGGCACGCTTCCATGGACAGAACAAGGATCTCTGAAGTCAGACACGCTGGCTCCAAGCCCGTGTGACTTGGCATAAACTACTTGATGTCTCTGTCTCAGCGCCCTCTTCTGAAAAGGGGGGACAATGCCACCAATGTCAAGTTGTTGCTGTGAGCATCAGGTGTGGTGAAGCACCCCAGCCCCCCTCACTGCCTACATCCTGAACCGCCCCCCCCGCCCCCGCCCTGGGGAACCCAGCAGGGTTCCAGCTGCATCTGGGTGGGGGGGTAGAAAGTGCCAACCAGGAGCCAGGGGGCTGGTGTCAAGGCTTCTCCAGCTGTGAGCTGCCTGGGGCAAGAAACTGTCTTTCTTTGGTCCTTAGTCCTCTGGAATGTGGAAAATGACTGCTTTTCATTTAAAAGCCAGAGTCATCAAGACGGCCTAGGGAGCCCTGTGATCTGTCCGCAAGGCCTCCCCAGCTCTGTTTCTCTAACGATGCCCCGACTGCCTGTGTGTGGGGCTCCCTCCGACCCTGCCATCCTGGCCTGTGATCTGTGTTCCCCAAACACCCCGGGCAAGCTCTCACCTTAGGGCCTTTGCACTTTGTGGGCATATATATGGGTCATCAGAGGTCGGGTTTAAAAAAAAAGATTCAGCGTCACGTTCTGATGGGATGAAGTTATGAAGAGGAAGCGGAACTGTTCGTTGAGGATTCCACCTTTGCAAGGTGACCTTGGGTAGACATCCATCCTGAGGCGGCTGGAAGAGGGCAGGACCAGCTTCATCAGAACATTTCTGATCTTTTATGGCTGCCTTGAGGTCCACTTGAACCCAGACACCTTCCCCTTTAGGCCTTTATTCAAAGGTATCTTATGGATGAACAAAACCCTCATTTCCACCTTTAGCACATCTGAGACCCCTTTCCTGCTTCCCCAGCATCCTATTTTGTTACTGTTTCCCTATTCAGGTGTAAGCTCCACAAGGGCGAGGATAGTTTGGTTTTTTCACTGCCTGGCACTTACTAGGTGTTAAATTCTTGAGTAAATGACCTGGATGAACTTAAATGATGATAATAGCAAACATTTATATAGGGCTTTCTATGTGGCAGGCTATAGTCTAAAAAATACACATAATGTATTATAATATGAATATATTTATTTTATTTAATTCTCCCAACCATCCTCTAGCAGTTCTGAGAATGAAATAAAATGGGGGGGGGGGGGAAGGCCACTGCTTTGAATCCTAGCAACACAGGTAATTAAACTCCAAGGAGGAAACTGGGGCACAGAGAGGTTAAGTAAGAGACCTGAAGTCACACAGCTCCCAAGCAGCAGAGCCAGGGAACCCGGTTTCAGGATGAACTACAATGTTAGCAATGATGGACACGTGCTGAGCTCTCACTCTGTGCCAGACGCTGAGGTGAAAACTTGAGGTACCATTTCTCCTTCGTTCCTCACGATGCTCTGTAAGGTAAAGATGATTGACCAACCCAATTCTACAGATGAAGAGAGCTAAAGCTTGGGGAGTTTCATTCACACCTAGGGTCATGCAGGTGGTTGTGGAACTGGGATTCAAATTTGGGATCCTACTCCAAAACCAGAGCCCTTGGTTACGATGGAATGTCATCTTGGGCAAGCATGGAGAGAAAGCCCTTTCCCGGCATCGTGGGCTGCACCTGCCAGGTTGCAGAAGCAGTAAAAGAAGAGGAGGAGAGACGGGGCAGGAGGGGGAGGAAAGACTAGGGAAGGAGAAGATATCTCTCCCTCTCTCTTTCCTTCTGTATCTCTTGTTTGCGGGTTTCACTTTGTCCCTTTCGCTGGTGTACCTGTCCTTTCCTTCCTTCCCAACTTGAAGAATGTCTCCTGATTCTTTCGTAGCCCACAGAGGGTCTGGAATAGAGGTGTGTTTTTGGTTTTGATATTGTTGTTTTTTGTTTGTTTGTTTGTTTTCTGTTTTCACAGAGCTGGTGTTTAATACGTGCGTGCCGAGGAACCAAGTATAAAATTCTCCCCCAAACCATCCTTTATGTCCTTTATGAGATGCTAGGCACCCTTGCAAACCTAGGGCTCAGCTTCCACTGCTAAGGTGCCAAGGGAGGGACCCCACAGCAGATGGCAGGACCACGGCAGGCGCCTTACATACAGGATCTCTCTCGAGTCCCAGAGGAGCAGAGGCGGTCAGAGGTCTTACCCTCAAGCGAGCAGTGAAAGAGGCTGAGGCTCAGGAAGGTGGGAAATCACATGGCAAAGGGATGGCAGATGGAGACAGTAAATCCAGGTCCCATCTTCCTGGCTCCAGGGCTCTCTCCCCTTGCTGCTAGGAGAGTTCACCTTATTTTGGGCAAGACTATATAATCCGGGGCCTAGATTACTATGCCGGATGCAAGCAATGCGGATCCTTAACCCCAGACGTACAAAAAAGGACCTGGCCTTACTAGCAACAATTCTGTAAAGTTGCACACTAATTCATGGGCCAACACTGAGCAAAGAAGCAGAGGCCAACTTCTGAATGTGTCACATGATGTTCCTGGTCCAGCTGAGAGTCTGGACTCCTGGAGGACACTGTCTCCTCTTTCCATCTTCCAGAGCAAATCACTGGCAGCCAGGCATGCACAGGGCAACTGTCTTTTAGAGCTGTGGTCTTGCTGGAAAGATGGGCCAAGAGGGTAAGAAGATAGGCTTTTGTGTGAAATCCTGCTCCTGCCCTTACTGTATGACCTCGGGCAATCTACTTAATCTGAGCCTGTTTCCTTCTTGGTACAAATGTGGGAGAGAGCCGACTCTCAGATTATGAGGCTCAGGACATCATCTATGGTAGATATGTATAGTAGGTGTATAGTAGGTGCTCATTAAAAATGATGGTTGTTCCTAATGATTTCTCACCTTTTCTAATTTTATTTCCCATAAAACACTGTTGTTTTGGGAAAGCCTTACTCTTACAGGTTTTTTAAACTAGCAAGTGAGACCAGACTAAAGGTACTGGCCTCTGGATTTGCACTCCGCAAGGCGGTCAGCTGAGTCCCTGAGAGGGAATGTGCATTCATGTGCAGACAGCCAGGCTCCAGCTGTCTTCCTGAATCTCTCTGCTCCTCGGACACCCTCATGAACTCATTTTGCCTCAGTCACAGACTTATCCCAGTGCGGAACCCCTCCCTTGCCCTGGCTGGACCTTGCCTCATTCATGCCCAGCACAATCCCTGATGCCTACAGATCACGGGCAATCTCTGAGGCAGATGGGACCAAATGCCCAACCAGGGGCAGACACAGACTCATTCCTGGAGGGAGGTTTGGGGACCAGCATATTGCATTTGGCCAAGGAGTTTGGGGGAGGATAACTTCTTAAAAAGCTGTTTTGAAGGAGCTCTAGAGCATTCTAGAGAGAGTATCTACTTCTAGTCATGTTTCGGAGAGCCACTTGGTTAGCCCAGTCTCAGACCTCGGCCATGAGCCACCATCTGTAGATTAGGGTGACATAGAAGAGAACTTCTCTATGCATGAACAAGGCTTGATCCAGGCATGGGGCCCGGGACAGGGCTCAGAATCCAGCATTTACCACGAGGGATGTTTGCCCCAGCATGCCCTGAGTCTGGATATCTCTGATCACTTTCTTAGGTACTAAGAAGACGCTGTGCCTCGGTTTCCTTACTTGGAAAATGAAAAGACTAATCATACCCACCTTGTGGGTTGCCTGAGGATAAAATCAGTTAATATTTTATGAAGGATTCAGTGCTTGGGATTCAGTAAGTGCTACAAACAAAAGAGCCTCTGGTCACATTCTGTTGCTGTCCTATCTCTGCCCTAACCTGGGCTGAGCTTCCCAAGAACCATAGTTCCATCCCAGGGACAGAAAGCCGTCTTCCTCTCGCTCCTTCCTCTCCACCCCCACACCACCTCCCTTTGGGTTCTCTGGGGCCTGGAGTGGTTTTCCAGTGTTTGACAAGTCAGAGATCCGTTAGTGTCCATCTCCTCTTTCCAGACTGTGCTCCCTGGGGACGGCTGCAAGGTGAATGGCTGCGCTCAGTATAGGAATAGATTAACGTGTGCCTGAAGCCAAGCCAATCCCAGCTGTCTAGGCAGCTCCCTCTCGCAGGAAACCTGTGGCTTTGCTTTTTGGCTGCTTAGGACATGCCTTGTCCTCCACGGATACATCTGTTTGGTACCCTTGTTTAAGCCTAGAACAAGGAGTCCGTTTTCCACTCTGTCTAGCTTCCCTAGCTTTGGGTTTGATTTTGCCCCTGATATTGTCTTCTGGTCTTTAAGTCCGCATCCTGAAGCCTGCAGATCAGAGCCTCCCATCCCTCTCTGGGGCCAGCCAGCCCCTTGGGTATCTTGCTCACCTAGATCCCTGCTTCCCTCAGAGCAGCACAGTCCTGAGGGTCCCGGCCACAGCACGCTGTCTGCTCTGACAAGGCCAGCCCCAGCACCTTCTCTCTTAGGCAGGGAGTTCTCAGTTTTTTTGGACCAGCAGCTCTGGGAGCTGGGAGAAAGGACTCAAGATATACTGACTTCACCTCTTCCTCACCTCCTCAGTGTCTTGAACAGATCCACGCCCGGCCCAGGAAGGGTGCGGTGGGACTCCGGAGGGGGTGCTCTGAGTGCAGACGACGCCCACTGGTGGTGACCTCGGGAGGATGGCGCTGAGGCAATGGGGTTATGCCTGGGGAGCTAGAAATGGTGTCTGAGGGGACAGTGTTGGGATAGCAGAGAGCTTAGTCTCTGTGGGGAACCGGTGCCTGAAGAAGGGCTTTGAATCTAGTTAGGGAAATGGATTGGTAAGCAAGACAGCTGAGCTGCTGTGAACTGTGCAGTGTTGACCTCAGCATCACCAAAGGAAACTGGTCATTGGTTCTTAGAAATGGAAGATCTCAAAGGGCCACTTCTTCAGACTGATGTTCACCATTCATGGCATTGACCCTTTTCAATGTTCTGCGATACCTCCCTACCCCACCCAACACCCCCAGGAGGACCCTCCCTCAGGTACAGAAGCACCTTCTGCTTCAGAAACTTTGTTCTAGCTATCCCACTGCAAGGAGCAAGGGTCCTTCTGCTCCTGCCACAGCCTCTCCATCCCCAAACCTCACAAAATCATTAGTTCTTCAAAGCCTTGCTCAAACCGGGCTCTCTCCAAGAAACCAACTCAGATAAGAAGTAATCTCCATATCCCGTCCGCGCCCCCACAAACCTCCAGTGGCTATGATGAGCACAGACTCTGCATTTTCTAGGAATGTCCTGATAACAACCTCTCCCATCATCTCCATAAATAACCTCCTCCTTCTCCCACTTCATGTCACAATTGGGAATGTGTGATTAACATACCAGTGGGTCTTTGCGCCTGCCATTAGAGCCAGGGATCTCAACCCTCTGTGTGCTCTGGACCTCCTTGGCACACAGCAAAGCCTATGGACCCTACTCAGAATAATGTTTTTAAATGCATAAAATAATACATAGGATTATAAAAGAAATCAATTATATTAAAATGCAGCTATCAAAATACAGAATGACAACAGGTAATATAAAATGAATATCCTTTTTGATTAATGCATTAACAAGAGAGAGCAGACAGGCAGGCCTAAAAACTACTGGCATTTCTAAGTAGTGATGAGTAAAAATGATATTTTGAAGTATCTGAAATAACTGTAATGTGATACAAAAATATTTGTGGTTTCTATCAAGTGACAAAGTTACAAGTACTGCTAATACTCTTGGGGTTTGTATTTATTTCCTATTCTCATAATCAAAGAAAATGCTAAATTTTGATTAGAGGTTAGGGAAAAGAAAAGATATGGGTTTTTTCCATCCAACTTCTCCCAGGTTATGATCTCCCATATTAAAGGCTCTGTTCCCCTACAATGCTCTGAGTCCCACAAGAGGTCCCAAGACACAAGTCTTTTCATTTGGGTGCTCTGGGGTCATCCAGCTCAGTGCCCACACCTGGGAGTCTCCATGCTTGTTGGTGGAACTAAAAGGCAAAAAATTACATTCATCCCTGTTCTTCTAGATGAGGAAACTTAATTCAAGGCCACGTCTGGACTTTTGTTCCCAGAGTCCATGTCCAGGGGAGGGTTTTCCCAGTGGTTCTCACTTGCAGGCAGAGGCTGGGAGGAATTAGCCAACTCTGGGATCAGCTATGTCAGAGGAAATCTCAAGAGAAAGGGCAGCAACAAGTCAAGTTGGTTAAACAGAGCAAGATGGAAAGACACAGGAAAAGGAAATGACGTCACCCGTTTTGCAGGCTTTGAGGACAGGGAACTGAAAATGTACTCTTCGGATAGCGTCAGCTGCTCCGCCCATCCCCACCCCGCAGGGGGGTAGCGCGGAAGGGACCAGAGGCTGCAGGCCTGGGAGTGAGAACGGTCTCTACGTGCCCATTCAGGGAGCTGAACTTCTTCCTTCAGCAGAACCTGAACACCCAAGCGTTTCCCTCCAAGGTGATGCAACTGGGCTGGAAGCCACGTGCCAGCAGCTGTGACGCTGGTGTAGACACGGAAAACCCTGAGCTACAAACGCAGGACGTGCCTTGGGAAAAAAGGAGTGGCTGGGTTTAGTTCTTGGTTTCTAGAAAATTGTTTCCTGCCCAAAAATGGCTTGGTTAGGAAGCTGAACTTATGTCATAAGAAGGGATTTTTCTTTTCTCTTCTCTGCCAGGCTTATCTTTACAATTACACTGGTTGACTGAGTATATGCTGACGCCCAGTTTTAAAACCCTATTTCCTAGAGTTAGCTGGATGTGCTCATGAATGTGCCCCCCACTTCTTCACCACAGCCACACCATCTGCCAAGTATTTTTCTGATCACTCACAACATGCCGAGCGCTTTGCTGCGCAGGAGGACCTCACGGCCAGTACAGTTACTACCACACCTCCTCCCCCACTCTGAGACCCTTCACGGCTCCTTATTGCTTTAGGGAGGGGGGTGGTGAGGACAAAGAATCACAGAAACAAAAGGCAGAAATGAAAAGGACTTAAATCATTTAATTAATTTCTCCATCATTTAAAGATGAGGAAACCGAGATCCAGAGAAGATCCAAGACCACGCAGTGGGCTGCAGGTAAAGCCAGATCCAGACAATCTCTCTCTAGATTCCTAGTCCAAGTTCACATTCCTTGGCATGATAACTGTGATGATAGAGCCGTATTTCCAGCTTGGTCTCCCATCGCCCCTCTACACGAAATCCAGCTCTAGCCAGGTAGGCCGTTTGCTAGTTCTCAAATACGTTGTGAGCTTTGCTGCCCTAGTCATCTCTGTCCTGAAAGCCCTTCGTTGGACCCCAGTTTTTCTAGCAGTTTTTCCAGTTGGCTTATCCAATCACATTGCTCCTTGCTGCAAGTCTTCATAACTCCTTGCTTTTGGGTAAAATCCAAATTTCTTAATATGGCCAATATTACTTCTGACCTCAAGACCAGCTCATCTTCTACCCTCATCTCACCATCCTCCTATCCCTGTCTGATTTCAGGCCATTTGGTAATGACTAATTATTCTGTGTGTCTCTATTTTTAGGTTCAGCCAAGCCTGAGAGCCTGTGGCAGGATTTAACATAAAGAGGACATGAGGGGCACCTGGGTGGCTCAGTGGGTTAAAGCCTCTGCCTTCCGCTCGGGTCATGATCCCAGGGTCCCGGGATCGAGCCCCGCTTTGGGCTCTCTGCTCAGCAGGGCGCCTGCTTCCTCCTCTCTCTCTCTGCCTGCCTCTCTGCCTACTTGTGATCTCTGTTTGTCAAATAAATAAATAAAATCTTAAAAAAAAAGAGGACATGATTTTAAATCAGTCTGTTCATCTACTAGGTCTCAGGTATTAACTGAGCACCTACCAGGAGGTCATCGAGTGTTGGGACCACAAAGATGAACACGGAGCTCTCAGGCTGGTGAGAGATCCAGATACGCAACCAAAAAACCTGCAATTTGCTGTGAGAGGTACAAAAGAAGTAATATGCAAGGCAGAGTGGAGGTCCACAGGAGGGAGGGACCAATTTTCCCTGGGAAATGGGGGTGGGGGAGAAAGAGAGAGAGAGAGAGAGAGAGGTTAGGGTGAGGCAAGGGCAGTTTTATAAAGGAGTGTTGAATTGGTGTCTGTTCAGAGAATGGAATGGAATCTATTGGGTGGATTTTAAGAGAAGAAAGTACTTCAATGTAGGAAAATGAAAGACTCAATTATTAAATTAGAATCAGGATTGCATAGGAATAAGTTTAGTTAATCATTACAGGTAACTTCAAACAAAACAATTGTGTTCTTCTTGCTTAAAGGAAAGGAATTCACAGGCATGAGAACAGCTTATATTTTCTGAAGCTTTGGGCTTCAAGTATTCTCGTCAAACCATGGTTCTCATTACTTTAATCACCGTTCTGGATGATCATGAGAAATGGTCTACCTAGCAGCAATGATTAAAAAACAGACATGAGGGGCACCTGGGTGGCTCAGTGGGTTAAGCGGCTGCCTTCAGCTCAGGTCATGATCCCAACGTCCTGGGATCGAGTCCCGCATCGGGCTTCCTGCTCAGCAGAGAGCCTGCTTCTCCCTCTCCCTCTCCCTCTGCCTGCTGTTGTGCTTACTTGTGCTCTTTCTCTATCGCTCTGTCAAATAAGTACATAAAATCTTAAAAAAAAAAAAAAACCAGGCATGAGCTCAAGAGATATTTAGATTGGATATTCACACATATTTTCAATATTTATCAAACATTACAATGAAAAATTATGGTCTTCATTTTCAAGGAACTTCAGGGAGACATTAAAAGACATTTTAAAAAGAGTGCTCTGAGCCAAAAGGTAGAAGAGCAAGGAAGCATAGTGGCGTTGAATGTCAGAATTGGGATGGATCTTATCCGTTACCTATTACACTGCTCTCATTTGTACGTAAACAGATGTGTAAACAAATCCAGAAAAATGAAATCATATGGGAAAGTCATCCTGTAACCCTTGGAATCCCTGAACTCAAATACAGGACCCCAGAAGCTTAGGTATTAAGAAAAGAGTAGAAAAGGAACGTATTACCATCTCTACCATCTTGACAGTTGTCAAAGCTTTGCATATAGTTAATCCCAGGTGCTTTGATTTCATCTTACCTGGAAGTGTGGTTCCACTTGATGGATTAGTCCCTAAGACAATTTTTCAGTGTCATTGGGGAGGAAAGTCTAAGGCTTATGAAACAGAGGGCAACATCAGACTCTCTTACGTTCCAAAGAGAGGCCTGAAATTGGAAGTCAGAGAAGGAAGGGATTTGCCTGGCCCTGAAGAAACCGGGTTAAAGGGAACTGGATTCAAAGGAGGGGGTTGGGGTGCATGGCTGGTTCAGCTGGTAGTGATGAGACGCTTTATCTTAGGGCTGTGAATTCCAGTGAATAAGGGACAGGCGGGGCTAGGTAGGGAGAGTTAGATAGGGGACTATGTGATCAGGCTCTCAGAAATCCCCAAAAGGGGGGAATTTGGGGAAACCAGAGATAAGGGAGCCAACCGGGCCACCCTGCCCTAGGCATGTGGGGTAGGTGTCTTGTTTTATAACAGCCTCCTGTGACCAACAAAGAATAACCAGACGCTGAAAAGAAGTGAGCCATTAAAAATATTATCATCAGTCCTTACTCAAGCCAAAACATCACAAGAATGGTAAGGCCACAAGCTCTCCGGTCAGTTCTAAATTAAAGACTGTCAGTGGAGGCCCTTGTTGGCAACCTTGTTGGAACCCTTCTCACTCTTGATTGCTTTTCCTGTATCTTCAGGAACTGTGTGAATAGTGTATCTTCGCTTAATAAAACTCTATCGCTTTACTCTCTCTCCGTTGTCTGAAAGGGTCATTCTTCCACTCTGGGAGACAAGAACCTTGCTCTCCCGCTTCACCAGCACCACGCTGGATGTGCAGATTATTTAAAAATAAAATCTTAAAAAATAAAAATTAGAAGAATAAAGGAGGGGACAAAAGCACCTCTTGGAATTCTCTTCCAGTTCTGTAATTCAGAGATCTTTCTTGCCCTGATTACCATCTCACCTTCCTTCTGGAAGGGACCCGGGAAGAAAGAAACACATCTTTTATCTAAAAACTATAGCCAGTAGTCTTCTAAGAAGGCTTCTTTAGGAGGAAGGTGTTGAGGTAACACAGCCTGCAATTAATCTGCCTTGGGATGGGAGGAAGTGCAGTGCCACCAGAGAAATCCCAGGGGAGTTTCAGACCTCACCTTTGGGAGCTCACTTCCTTTATGTGACATATATAAATCCCTGGAAGCCTCCTGACTTGAGACAGACTCCTAGGAGACCAGAAGCAGCAGCCTTTCCTGAACTCCGGTAAGAGAGCTCCCTTTATCTACACTATTCACACCGTTCTGGGGATCAGGGTGGTTCTCCCAATCATTCACCCAAGTGTGTTCAGGGCCACATCTAAAGGAGCCTTTTCCAGGAGGACAAAAATACCCTAAGGATAGAGAATTGTCATGTTTATCTTCTCACACCAGTACCTAATGCAATATTTAAGATACTGTTCAGTAAATGCTAATCAAACCGTTGAATTTAAACTATATTTAACTATACGCCCTCTATGCTCAAGGCAACGAACATCATTTTCTTTTTTAAATGAATTGATTACTCGCTATATTTTAGATGTATAAAATCATGCTTCATTTTCTTTAAATGTCAAAACAAGTTTCTGGGGTAAGTGGTTACCACCACCGTTTTGGGGGCTAAGAAAACAAAACTCGAAAAGGCAGTTTACTTGTCCAGGGTCACGTAGGTGTAGGGTGACTAAAGCGTTCAGGTTTACCTGTGACTTTTCCAGTTTTCAAACTGAGAGTCTTGGGTCTGGGGATCCCCCTCAGTCCTGAGCACACTGGGAACAACCTACCTTGATGGGAACTTATAGCCAGTATGTCTCAGCACACCACTGTCAGATTCTGCCTTTGTTTAAAATGTTGATCTGTTATTCATCGTGGATTTTTTTCATTAATTCTGATGTTGCATTAACATATTACTTATCTGGATTATGGAGACTTTTGGTGCACCCTTAAATTTTGTGCTTGATGTGAGCACTTTGTTCTCCTCACCCTAATCTCAGCCCCCTATAATATCTCTTACAACTCAGAAGTTTTGGGATAGGAGCAGCCTATCTCAAGAAGAAATGAATTCCCTTCTTGCCTTTCTTCTTCCTTTGGGGGTGCCTGGACAGAGCCAAGCGTTGCAGAATGAGGAAAGAGCCCCCCTCTTGCATTCCTCTCAGATGTGCCTGACTATAGTCTTCCTGTAGAGGGTGCTGTGGAGCTCAGCCACCTCAGGAAGGAGAAGTGTTAGGTGTAACTGGGCTAATTGCCCATCAGATCTCGACTTTCCCTGGCAGTAGGACTATTATGAAATCACTGACTTTCTATTTGCCTTTGGGGCTGAAGTAAATCTATGATCCCCAAATAACCAACCTGATCCCAGACAAATACCAAACAGCTAAGCTCTTCTGCCCCTGGGGGGCAACCATAAAATCTATAGACCGTTTCCCCCAAGTGTTTTTGGTGGCTCAGCAACAGCTTCTGTGAGATTCTGTTTTCCTGCAGTTCCCCTTCGGGCTCAAGGGGACCAGAAGAGTGAGCTACGTCGGCATTCTGGAAGGGAAGACGGTACACGTCAATTCGCCAAAACAAGTTTTAACATTTTCCCTGAAATGTAATCCTCTACTCGCTGCAAGTGCCTGCTGTTCCAGGACTTACCTGCTGGGCAATGACGATGGGGCTGGGATGGGGACAGAATAAAGGAGCCAGGACCTGAAACACCAACTCACACTGAGACCTTGAACAAAGACCCAGAGTCTTTTCTTCCAGGAGGCTCAGCTGCTTTTCTTAGTAAGTTAAAGGAAAGGGCCGGACTGTTCAAAGCCAGACAAAGCTATTGACTTTCACCAGGGGACACCTGGGGAGAGCATGTCCCTGGTGACTGAATTGGCTTCTTAAGACATGATGTTGGGAAAATTAGGAAGTCATTCTCTTTCCTTTGAATTCCTAGCTCATTCGGTCTTCAGATTCTGGCACAAGATGAAAGTTTCTGGTCTTCCAATCTGCCTTCTCTCTGCTGCATTTTATCTCTTCTGGACACCTTCTGCTGGGCTGAAGACACTCCATTTGGGAAGCTGTGTGATCACCACAAACCTTCAGGAAATGCGAAATGGATTTTCTGAGATACGAGACAGTGTGGTAAGTGAGGGAGGCAACCCCTTCCTGTTCCAGTGGCTGTCTCTCTTCTTCTCTATGTAACTTTCTCTGTCCTCTGGCAGCCCAGCAGTGTGATCACAAAAAGAGATAGGCTGGGGAACTCCTTACCAGGAGGGTGTGTTCCCCAAAAACAGCTGTAGTTCATAATTTAAGAGTGTTTTGGAAAGGGACGCTGTCTGCTGAGCTGTGTGGCAGGGAGAAGATGAGAGGTCTTGATGTCTAAGACCTGGCAGTCATCACTGACCCATCCTTTCTTGTCTTGCTTTCTTCCATTTAGCAAGCCAAAGATGAAATCATTGATACCAGAATCTTGAGGAAGACTGAGTCTTTGCAAGACACAAAGGTATGTGCTTGGTCCATAAAGTTTTGGGAGGAAATATGAATTAGAGGCATCTGCATCACTGGGTCTCATCCCTGGATGCTCTCCCCCCACCAAAATACTGTTCTTCGTTGTAGCCTACAGATCAGTGCTGCCTCCTCCGCCACGTACTGAGACTCTACCTGGACAGGGTATTCAAAAACTTTAAGACTCCTGACCACCATATCCTCCGGAAGACCAGCAGTCTTGCTAACTCTTTTCTTACCATTAAGAAGGAACTCCGGCTCTGTGTGAGTAAAAGTCTTGGGTAAAAAGAGTCCATCGCTGCAAACAACTTCAGTGGCTTGGCAACTAAGTTCTTTCTTACTCCCATTTAACAGATAGAAATACTGAGTCCAAAAGTTCTCATAATCTGTGTTGTGCCACGTGACTAGGTAACTAGTCTACTAGTTTTAGTCTACTAGTTTTAGTCTACTAGACTCAGTTTTACTGACTTTTGGGTATATGCTCCATGCCAAAAGCCCAAATAACTACAAAATGCTATTGAATATCCAGGATAATTATCTACTATCCATTAAATAACACTTTTCCTGTAGGTAAAAGATCCTACAATATATTAGTGTATCCTGTGTCCTGGCAACCACTCAGCAAAGCCATTGAACTCAATATCAAGATAGCGTCTGAATAGGACGTGGAGGTCCAACAAAAAGCTCCATATTTAATACTACAAAGCTGGCCTCTTCTTCTAGCTGATGATTAATTTTCTGATCCCCAATGATGAGATCTGAAAAGACTTTTCTATAAGAATGGAGTATGAGCAAGAATGCAGATGAAAGAACAGAACTCCCCTTACTTCACGGTAGTGGCAAGGGCAGAAATCAGAGTCTTTAATAAAACCTATTATTCTGTGGCATTCTTTTCAGCATGCCCATATGACATGCCCTTGTGGAGAGGAAGCAACAGAGAAATACAGCCAGATTCTGAGTCACTTCGAAGAGGTATATGCAATTTTGGCCTTGGTTGGGATGGGTGTGTTTTCTGGGACCGAGATCACAGATGGGTGGAATGGACAGTCATACTGGTAGAAATCCTGTAGCCCTCAGTAACCCTCTGAGGTCATGTGGACCACCCCTCTGCTTTAACCCAGGGGATACCCATCCAGGCTCTAGAAGGATGCTGTCTCTAGAAGCCGCTCTGGGATTCAAGAGGGAAGGGCCCTAATTCCATCAAGTCACTCCAGGGCCATCTGGATCTTCCAGCTGTACAAATAAGAGGCAATAGTTTCCCAACATTCACACACTCACACATACCCTCAAAAACACTCAATCTCAAACTCACACATGTCCATATGTGGACATATGTATTATTTCTCATCTTGGTGCCTTTGCACATCTGCCAGGAAGGCCTGGAGTCTACTCCTCATTGACTAATTCCAACTCATCCTTTAAGACTATCCTAGGCATCACCTCCAGGAAGGTACTGACTACATCTCCCAAAATTACTTATGTCTCCTGTCATCCCGTGGGGGCGCCATCCTCTATCCACCCCACTACATTTTGGTTGTCTGCTTCTGTCTCCCTTGCTTGCCTGAATTCCCTGTCAGTGGGCCTTGTGCCATTCATCTCTGAATCCCTGGGCAGCCCAATGCTTAACACAATAAATATTTGTTCATCTGAAGTTGCACAGCAGCAAACATTACACACACACGCACACACACACACATCTTTCTTTAAAAAAAAAACAAACAAAAACAGCCTAAGTACTTTGATTTCTGATTCAAGAGGCCTGAGTTGTAGTCTGAGTTCTGCTCACCCCCTAGGCTTCACTTTCCCTACATAATGGACCCCATGATTTTCCTTCCTCTTGTGAGATCCCAAGATCCCATAACTTCTTTCAAGGTCTCCATCTTGAAAAGGATACTGTGCTTACAATCCCCTGTGGACCCACCAAGGAAAGGAGAGGATTAACCCGGGAGCATGTATTGTCTGTTTAGGAGATGCTCACCACAGAAGTGTGTGTATTTCAGCTTATGCCTCAGGCCGCAGTGGTGAAGGCTTTGGGAGAGCTGGACATTCTCCTGCAATGGATGGAGGAGATGAAATAGGAGGAGAGTGATGACCTTACTGACAGTGGTGCTGGCCAAGCATCCCAGTCCTTGGTACCGGTGGAAGCATGGCCCCAAACCATCATCTCGGCTGCTGCAGAATCTAGTGCTGGTCACCATGTATATATTATTTATTTATTTATTATTTGCTTCCTTATTGTGGTTGTCTCCATGTTTTCCTACTCTTAATCTAGCTCATGGTTTTATAAGATTTTAATAATATTTTTTTCTACTGTTGGGTGTATTTATTAGTTAATGTATTTATTTATTTTTGCTATTTAACTTATTTATTTTTATTTGTGAAGATAAGACTCATTAAAAAATTCACGGATTATATTTATAACCTGACGATAGGTTTTCATACAGGTTTTTGTACAGGAAACAAACCCTCTAAATTCTAAAGGGGTGGGTGGGGGTGTCATCCATTTTATTAAATTAAGGACATGTTTACTGACTGCCAAGGCTCTGTGAGATATTTAAAAGTGAACTAATGGCTACTAAGTATGGGTTGTGGAAGAAGTTCTGATGTGAAATTGCAGACTTCTCTTATATTTATTAACCGCTCCCACTCAGCTCTCCATCCTCAAACATGCTATGGAATCCTGTATGGCCAAAATGTATTTCTACAAATAAAGTTTTCTTTGCGTAATATCTTCATGGAGTTTGGAAATGCTTCAGGAGTAAAAACAATGGTGGGGAGACCTTGAATCTTTTATTACCTTATTACTTCTTGCTCTTTTGGGAAAGAAAGATGCCAATGGGAACCTGGCTTTCTTTCTCCTATTGAATGCATTCCCAGCTCTATGTCTTCATTGACTCATAGCTCTGATCCCACAACTCTGCCCTCTACATAAAGGGTCTGTGACTGAGCGAAGGGCTTCAGTCTGCTTTCACCTTGTTGGCTTTGAGCACTGTCCTCTCTGCACCTGGTTTTCTTTCTAACCTTGTGTCTCATACTTCAGCAATCAAGAGTCTTGATTTCAACACAAATTACAATAGGCAGAAGGCTCAGTTATAAAGGTTAAGAAAACAGATGTAGGGGCGCCTGGGTGGCTCAGTGGGCTAAAACCTCTGTCTTCGGCTCAGGTCCTGATCCCAGGGTCCTGGGATCGAGCCCCACATCGGGCTCTCTGCTCAGCGGGGAGCCTGCTTCCCCTCCTCTCTCTGCCTGCTTCTCTGCCTACTTGTGATCTCTGTCTGTCAAATAAATAAATAATAAAAAAAAAACAGATGTAAAGTGTAGGTACTGAGCCTTGCCTAGATTGGTGCATGAACACTCTCTTGAGGTTCTTCTACTTTGTATTCTGGCCAGCCCCAGGGTTTAGATTGTTTCTGGATAAAGTCTTTGTCTTTGTGACCAACTGCTAAGTCAGTGTTCTCTCTTCGGGTTCCTTTCATGGTGAGCTTCCCTGGGCTTTTCTGGCATTGGTTGTTTGCCTCCTTCCTCCCCACCTCACTCTGAACTGCAACCCTGCTGAGCAGTTCAGTTTTTTCATGACTAGCAGATGAATGTTGATGCCTTGGCTCGCAAAGCTGGCTCCCCTTACTGCCTCTGGTTTCTGCTCTCAGCCATCAGTTTGGGCTTTGAAGAAGTTTAAATAACAGTGTTAACTTCTCTTTTCATTATACAATAACAACTACCCAAAAGAGAAAATTTGGAAAATACAGAAAAACATAAAGAAGAAAATTTAGATCACCTATTATCCACTTAAACATGGAGGTGTATTTTTCCTGGATCTTTTTTTTTTTTTTTTTTGGATCCAAATAATGACTCAACTCTCATTACCTGAGTGATTTGGGCTGTAAAACTTAACCTTCTTGGAATTCAGTTTCTCCCTCTGGGACACAGGATGATAATATCTACATTTCAGGGTGATGGAAGACATGGTTTTTTATGTTCCTCTGAAAACAAGACACCTTCTGCTTTCATATTCCATGTAACTATCACCTGTTTGCTATCAGAATTTTACTCCATCTCACCTGTCTTCTGTCATACTTTTCAGTTGCATGTATCCTGGTTTTCTATGACCAATCTGACAAACAACTTAGCTTCAACCCTCAAGGAGTCGTTGAGGAGGCAACTTCACTGAAATTAATGTTAAAGTTGGAACAATCACCTCCAAGAGACATTGGAGATAGCAAGGAGGAAGCTGGTTTTACCTGCCAAAGGTGTGAGACTTCCGGATGAATGTGTCACAGATTAGCCACATAGCTAAGGAGGAAATTCCTCCATTTGTTTCTTGGGAAACATTTCTGATTCTTTCAGAAGTCTGGGCCATGGGAAGTCTAGGTCTTTTGAGACTATATATGACCATGTTAGCAATGCCTTTTTACCTCTTTGCCTATCTATTCCTCACCCCAGCAGGACCCATCTCTTCCTCCAAGTCACTGCTTGACCTATCGTAGTCCCAACAACATAGTACTATGGGGCTGTGGGGCCAGTGAGGGACAGACTCTAAAGAATGGTTTATGATTGTCACTTCCAACTCCAACAATTAAAATGATTATTGTCATTTATGAAGTACTCATCATGTCTCAGGCACTCTATTGGGAATTTCACATACATCATATTATGCAATTCTTAAGACAAGCCTGCGAGGTAGATAGTATTGTTACCAGTTTGCAAAGGACAAAGTGCTCAGGGATGGTAAGTAATTTGTGCAAGAGAGCAGAACCAAGGGTTGAATGTGGGCACACTGATACCACAGCCCTATATGCTTCCCACTCCATGGTTTACTTTTCCTTCTTTTATCTTATTTTATTATTTTATGTTAGACATCATACAGTACATCATTAGTTTTTGATGTAATGTTCTATGATTCATTGTTTGCATATAACACCCAGTGCTCCATGCAATCCATGCCCTCCTTAATACCCATCACCAGACTAACCCATCCGCCCCGCACCCCTTCCCTCTGAAACCTTCAGTTTGTTTCCTGGAGTCCATAATCTCTCATGGTTTGTCTCCCCCTCTACTGTTCACTTTTCCAACAATGACATCTTGGGTTCAGAAGTATAATAGGAAGGAAAAATGTGTGATGACTTCATAGAGACATGAATAAAAATCCTGACTTTGACAACCACGATCTTGGGCAAGTGACATAGGTAGTCTTAGTTTCTTTATTGGCAAAGTGCAGGTTATACTAGTTACCACACTGGGTTGAAGTGAACACTAAATGAGATCATCGTAGCTAACATGAACAAGCACTAATTATATACTAAGTATGGTTCTAAGTGCGTCATAAGTGCTCACTCATTTAATTTGTATAAAAGTGTGATAAGATAGCTCTGATTATTCCCATTTTCCATATGATGAAGCAGAAGACCAGAAAGGTAAAGTATCTTGTTTAAGTTCACACAACTTACAAAGGTGGAGGTAAAATAGGAATACAGTAAGAAGACTGGAGAACCATGCATATGACCGCCTCACCTCGCCGGCTGGGCAGAATATCCAGTCTATAGAGAGCACTGGATCAATAGAAGCTCTGGTTATTATAGCAGTCCTGCCTTGAGAAGAAGGTGATGAGCCTTTCTACCAAGCTGTAGTGTTAACTCAAACTTCCTGGTACAACTACTCTCTATGACATCTATGTTGACCTTCCTTTTTCCATGGTTTAAACCTTGTCTCCTCAACAAGCTGAATGTAAATTCCTTTGGAGGTCACAAGATACATGTGCCAAACCTCACGTTGACCTATCAGTTCTGGTTACTCTACCTCTCCAGGTCTCAGTTTCTGCTGAGAGATTGAATATACAAATGGACAGTGGCTAGGCCAATGTAAAAATAGAATTCTGATCTACAATCTGCAGCTTGGGAAACCAACCCATTGTCTACAGTGCCACGCCTGGGAAGCCAGTCTGCTATCTGTAAGTTGGATTTGTATGAAGTCAGACCACTATCTAGCAACCATCCCAGGAAGTCAAACTATAGCCCCTGTAGCAATTGGTCCCTTGATGGCCACAATTTGAATGGTAACTGACAGATTCCCTATATTTTGTTTCCACTCCCAACTTTGCAGGAACCAGGAAAGTTGAATTGGCACTTCTAACCAATCACATAGGATGCCCTGCTTCTCGTTAGCCCACTGACATCTTCCTCATGCCAATCAAAGTGTCCCCAAAGGCTTCCTTGTTTCCTGCTGTAAAGCTTTCCCACCCCTGGAAGCCTTTAATTCTGTGCTTAAACACAAGTAATAGTAGATGACTTCTTTGCTATAATAAGCTCTGAATAAATAATACCCCTTGCATGTTCTCATTTGGTTGGTCTTAATGTATTCCACACTGCATTTGTAAAATGAAAGAGTTGAAACAGGTGATTCTGAATTCTAGAAATGAGGTGTGCTACAACAGACGCAGGGGATCAGATGTAGCTGCTGTTTTCTTCATTGCCAGGAGGAGTTTGCATGGTTCCTGTATCACCAGGTTTAGGTTCAGAATTTGGGGTGAGCATATCTGATTGGGCAGGCCTAGAGGGTGCCCTGGATGCTGGGAAGCCTGGAGCACCTTCCCTCTGATGGGACGTGGACTCCTTCTCAGAGTGAGAGACGGTCCCCAAACCCAGAAATGAGATCTAGATGCAGGTAACTCAAAAGAATAAAAACGTCTACTCTATCTCTCATTGTCATCATAGCTTGGGGTTGCCCAAATTCCTTATTTTTAAGGATCCAGGCCTTCTCCAACATAGTCCAGCATAGCTTTGTCTGCCCATCCCTCTCTCAAAAAGATAGAGAATAGACCATTCTCTTGTGGCCTCAAGTTCCTGAAGGACAGGACTGTGTCTTTTCAGCTTTTTAGCTTATCTTGTCTTAGTAGAACATTACATTATTGATAAGGACTGAATTCAAAAGCAAAAGAATGGAATGTGTGTAATGACAACATTTTTAAAAATACCAAATGAAAGTGCTCTTTCTAGATATGTGGCTTTCACCTGATTTTTTTTTAGTTCAACCAGATTTGTGTTGATTTATTTAATTTTATTTTTAAATTTTATTTATTTAATTTCTTTTCAGTGTTCCAGAATTCATTGTTTATGCACCACACTCAGTGCTTCTTGCAATATGTGCCCTCCATAATACCCACCACCAGGCTCACCCAACCTCTCACTGTCCTCCCCTCCAAAACCCTCAGTTTGTTTCTCAGAGTCCATAGTCTCTCATGGTTCATCTCCCCTCCAATTTCCCCCAACTCACTTCTCTTCTTCATCTCCCAATGTCTTCTGTGTTATTCCTTATGCTCCACAAATGAGCAAAACCATATGATAATTGACTCTCTCTGCTTGACTTATTTCACTCAGCATAATCTCTTCCAGTCCCATCCATATTGATACAAAAGTTGGGTATTCATCCTTTCTGACGGAGGCATAATACTCCATTGTATATATGTACCATATCTTCTTTCTCCATTCATCTCTCGAAGGACATCTTTGTTCTTTCCACAGTTTGGTGACTGTGGCCATTGCTGCTATGAACATTGGGGTACAGACAGCCCTTCTTTTCACTACATCTGTATCTTTAGGGTAAATACCCAATAGTGCAATTGCAGGGTCATAGGGAAGCTCTATTTTTAATTTCTTAAGGAATAGCCACACTGTTTTCAAAAGTGACTGCACCAACTTGCATTCCCACCAACAGTGTAAGAGGGTTCCCCTTTCTCCACAACCTCTCCAACACATGTTGTTTACTGTCTTGTTAATTTTGGCCATTCTAACTGGTATAAGGTGGTATCCCAATGTGGTTTTGATTTAAATCTCCCTGATGGCTAATGATGATGAACATTTTTTCGTGTGTCTGTTAGCCATTTGTATGTCTTCCTTGGAGAAGTGTCTGTTCATGTCTTCTGATCATTTTTTGACATGATTATCTGTTTTGTGTGTGTTGAGTTTGAGGAGTTTTTTATAGATCTTGGATACCAGCCTTTTGCCTGTAGTGTCATTTGCAAATATCTTCTCCCATTCAGTGGGTTACTTCTTTGTTTTGTTGACTGTTTCCTTTGCTGTGCAGAAGCTTTTTATCTTGATGAAGTCCCAAAAGTTCATTTTCACTATTGTTTCCTTTGCCTTTGGAGACATATCTTTTTTTTTTTAAAGATTTTATTTATTTGACAGACTGAGATCACAAGTAGGCAGAGAGGCAGGCAGAGAGAGAGGAGGAAGCAGGCTCCCTGCTGAGCAGAGAGCCCAATGTGGGTCTCGATCCCAGGACTCTGGGATCATGACCTGAGCTGAAAGCAGAGGTTTTAACCCACTGAGCCACCCAGGCACCCCTGGAGACATATCTTGAAAGAAGTTGCTGTGGCTGATGTCGAAGAGGTTACTGCCTATGTTCTCCTCTAGGATTCTAATGGATTCCTGCCTCATGTTGAGGTCTTTTATCCATTTTGAGTTTATCTTTTTGTATGGTGTAAGAGAATGGTCGAGTTTCATTCTTCTACACATAGCTGTCCAATTTTCCCAGCATCATTTATTGAAGAGACTGTCTTTTTTCCACGGTATATTTTTTCCTGCTTTGTTGAAGATTATTTGACGATAAAGTTGAGGGTCCCTATCTGGGCTCTCTACTCTGTCCCACTGGTCTATGTATTTGTTTTTGTGCCAGTAGCATGCTGTCTTGGTGATCACAGCTTTGTAGTAAAACTTAAAATCAGGCAACGTGATGGCCCCAGTTTTGTTTTTCATTTTCAACATTTCCTTAGCAATTTGGGGTCTCTTCTGATTCCATACAAATTTTAGGATTGTTTGATCCAGCTCTTTGAAAAATGTCAGTGGAATTTTGATTGGAATGGCGTTGAAAGTATAGATTGCTCTAGGCAGTGTAGACATTTTGACAATGTTTATTTTTCTGATCCAGGAGCATGGAATGGTCTTCCATTTTTTTGTGTCTTCTTCAATTTCTTTCATGAGTGTTCTGTAGTTCCTCAAGTACAGATCCTTTACCTCTTTGGTTAGGTTTATTCCCAGGTATCTTATGGTTCTTGCTGCTATAGTAAATGGAATTGATTCTCTAATTTCCCTTTCTGTATTTTCATTGTTAGTGTATAAGAAAGCAACTGATTTTTTTCCTGAGTTAAATGCTCTGGCTTTTGCCAGAACACAGACAACCCACCCTGAAGACTGGGCTTTGCCAATAGGAGGCAGCAGAGCAAACAGTAAAAGGATGACTGAATACAGCCACTGCCCTATTTCACTGGAAGGTTGGGAGGAGAAGAGGTGACACCCTTTGGTTCAACTCAACTGTCCCGAGCAGGATGAGTCAACTGCTTAACGGGAAGAATGTAGAACTCAGAGGCCTGGAGGCAGGAAGCCGTGGATTACAATTAGAGTACTAATACCTTTCAGAAAGCATTCTTTGTCTCACTGAATGTTAGAAGTAGGAGACAACATGGATCATTTTACAGGGTGACTGGGGTTCAGCAAGGGAAAGCAATTTGCCAAAGGTTGCACGATAGTTATGGCAGAGTTGGCATTAAAACTTAGGTCCCTGGACTTCCAACATTATTAAACCTCAACTCTCAACTCAATTCAAGAAGAAATAAGTCATCCATAGTCGAAATGAAGCAAAACTGTTCTTATACATAGACGACATGCTTATTTGGGTAGAAATATCTGATGGAATCTACAAAAAGCTCCTAGAACAAAGAAGAAAGTTTCATTTGGAAGCAGAATATAAGATCAATATACAAAGATCAACTGTATTTCCATATACCAGTAACACACAATTGGAAGTTGAAATAATAATATACATATTATTATGGTAAAAACAATAATATAAATAAATAATATACATAAATAATATATGTGTGTATATGATACACACACATGTATATATACATACACACTATTGACAACAGCATAAAAAGTTTTGAGATGCTTGGGAACAAATCAGGCTAAAGATGTAAATGATTTCTTTAGTGGGGGTCCTGGGTGGCTCAGTTTGTTAAGCCTCTGATTCTTGGTTTTGACTCAGGACATGATCTCAGGGTCGTTAGATGGAGACCTGCATCAGGATCTACATTCAGCAGAGTGTCTGCTTGAAGAGTCTCTCCCTCTGCCCTTTCCCCCACTTGCATTTGCTCATTTTCTCTGTCAAATAAATAATCTTAAAAAAAAGATTTCTGCATTAAAGACTACAAACCATTGCTGGGAGAATTAAAAGATGATCTAAATAATGGGAAGATATATCATATTGAAGAATTAGAAGTCTCAATATTATTAAAACGTTAAGTCTCCCCAAATTGATCCATAAATTCAATGCAATCACTATAAAATTTCAGAAGCCTTTTTTAAAAGGTAGAAATAGATGAAGTCATTTTAAAATTCCTACTAAAATACAACAGACCAAAAATAGCCTTCTCAAAGAGAAGAACAAAATTGGAGAATTAATATTCTAGTCTCAAGAGTTATATAAAGCTATGGCAATTAAGACAGTGTGGCATTAGTATAAAAATAGATAAATGGAACAGAAGAGAAAATCTAGAAAAAGGCCCACACATTCATGGACAATTGGTTTTTAACAAAGTTATAGAGGTAATTCAAAAATTAACTCAAGATAATTTTAACTCATTTAAAAAATTTTAACTCAAAATGGACCATAGATCCAAGCATACAATGTATTAAAAAATACATAAAAGACTTGAGCAGACACCCAAGAAGATAAAACAAAACAAAAAGCACATGAAAAGACAGTCAACATTAAGTTGCATTGAGTAAGTGCAAATTACAGCCATAATGAGATACCACATCATACAAACTAGAATGGCTACAAGTAAAAAGATTGACCGTACCAGGTGTGAGGAGGATGTGGGGGAACTGAAAGTCTCATATACTGTTACTGGGGATGTAAAATGGCAAAACCATGTTGAAAACAGCTTAGCGGTTTATAAAAACATAAGCAAACATCTACCAAATGACCTAGACATTCTACTCTTATGTATTTATCCAAGAGAAAAGAAAGCATATACCCATATAAAGACTTGTACATGAATGCTTAGAGCAGCTTTCTTTTAAATAAAATTTTGAAATAACCTGAATGTCCACCAATAAATGAATGGTTAATGTAGTGGATATATCATCTTGATGGTGATGATGATTTTACAGAGGTTTGCATATGCCGAAACATATCAAATGGTACATTTTAAATATGCGCAGCTTACTTCATGACAATAACATATCAGTAAAGCTGTTGTAAAATAATTCAATTGAATGCCTTAAAATTTTTTAAAAGATCTTATTTATTTATTTGACGGAGAGAGACACAACGAGAGAGGGAACACAAGCAGGGGGAGCGGGAGAGGGAGAAGCAGGCTTCCCGACAATGCGGGACTTGATCCCAGGACCTCAGGATCATGACCTGAGCTGCAGGCAGGTGCTTAACGACTGAGCCACCCAAGAGCCCCAATGCCTTAAATTTTTCTGAACGTTTCTAAATGTTTCTCTTTCTAGGCACTGTGGAGGTTACAGGCATATAAAGAGAGTGAGGTTGGCAGGGCAAGTCACTGTCCAGCAATAGATGGTCCAATATGATTAAAGAAAGAAGCTTGTGTGGAGGTGACACCAGAGAAGTCTTTCCAAAGGAGAGATCCTTGGACTAGGCCTTGAAGGATGAGCAAGGATGTCAGCAAGTGGCACGAGAAGACAAAGGACCTCAAAGTTCTGCTACCTCAGGCAACTGGTTCAATCTTGTGCTAATATCAATATCTCCTTCTGTATGTATAGCATAATGCAACTTAAAATACCTTTATTTAACTTATTTTATTTACTTATTTATGTCCCACCTCCTACTTAAGTGATTCAGAGCGGCTTATAAAAATATATGCAATCCAAGTTATTTAAGGAAAATGGATGAAACAGTTGGAATGCAGACAATACAATGAAGTTGAGCTAGGATTTTTCCACAAAGGATGTATCATAAGATTCTGAATCATAAATTGCTAGAAGGATCAAAATTTGGCTGTGTGCTTTCTACAGGCTGGAACAATTTGGGAAACGATTATTACAAACTCACTAAGCACTTGGTGAAGTTTATCTCATTGAATCCTCATAGACCCCACACAGTGGGGGTGTCTGTCCTCCCAATGGCAGGGCACAGAGATTTTTCTGAAGCTGTTGAATATGTGGAAGTATTTTCCTCTTCATCTGTTTTGCATGAAGGAGGAAATAGCTGTTGGATTTTAAATGAAACTTCTCACTGAGAAGAATCCAAGAAAAATTGGAAAAATCAGGAAATATGGAAATAAAAACTGAAGATAATTGGAGAGGTAACAAAACAAGCAGAAATACAGAGTCAAGAAGTGGGCAATGGAAAAAAAAAAAAAAAGAAGTGGGCAATGGAAATACAGTCAGAGCTGGGCTCGGCACTGGGGATGCGTTTTCCCTCAGGGAAGCCATCTAAATTGAGAAAAGTTAAGGAAAGGTTGGGAGACTGAGAAGATGTGTAGAATTTAACACAAATTTACAAGATCAGGGCAACACAAATAAGAGTTCAGAGCTTCCTGAAGAGGGGCCCTACTAATTTCCTGTTAAGCTTGGGTTTGAGACCCCAAAGAGCTACCCTGAGGAGTCATGGTATTCCCTAGATTGACCCTAAGAGGAACAGGAAAATCAGCTTTGAATCATGTCAGTCTACTAAAGTCATCTGAGTAATTAAAGTAATCGGAGATAACTAATCCCCTACTTTCCTTTGAGAAGCAAATATAAATTCACCTCAGAGGAAAATGATATTCTAAGCTTGAAATTACAGTTTTTCAAATACAATGTCTGGAAATGTTCAGAATAGGCAAAGGCATAGAGACAGAAAATAAACCAGTGGTTTCCAGAGGCTAGAGGCAGGGGAAATGGGGAGTGACTGAGAATGGGTAGGAGGTTGCTTTTTGGGGTGATGAAAATGTTCTGGAATTAGATAACGGCGCTGGTTGCACAACTCTGGGAATATACCCAAAACCACTTTTAAAGGGTGAACTTTATGGTATGTGAATTATAGCTCAATAAAGCTATTGTTTTAAAAATAAACATGAAATAAAAACATTTTCAGATCAACAAACTTTAACAAAAAGTACGAATAGTTATTTAAGGCATAACGATTTCAGGACAAGATGATCTGACTTATTAGGAAATGACTTAGTTCTCATTTGTTTTCATTATAAATGTTAATCAAAAAAGAGCCCACTCCACAAATCATGGTCTTGAGGTTTTCATGTTATATTCTTATATGACTTCTCTCGGGGCTGAACTATTATCGTTTTAAAGCAACTTTGCAGACATCCTAAGCAGACGATAGAAACTGGGATTATCCACAGTCCATTCTGCCATTTCTCTGTGGAGTACTTTTATAAACACTATTTTTATTCTTCCTAAATGGAAGAGCACATAGATAAAGGGTAAGAAGTTATTTGTAGCCATCTCAAGCTCTTTTTATTAATAAAAGGCATTAAATGTGTCACAGTAATATATAAAAATAATATTAGTAATATTTTAATAACATCTAACTCTTTCCTGTGCTTACTAACGTGTCAGGCTCTCTCTTCTATGCGTTTTGCGTGTACTTCCTTGTTTAACACTACCTATGAGGTGCATTGTTATTCCTACCTCACAGAGGAGGAAACTGAAGAACAGAGGAATCAAGAGACTTATCCAAGGTCACACAGCTAGTAAATTGCCGAGTCAGGAACCCAAACACAAAGTGTGACTCCAAGGCTGCATGTTTTCCAGTATACTGTGCTTACTGCCTTTCGTGCATTCAGGTTTAGAGCCGGAATCCCAGGTTCAAGTCTAAGCAGCTCCATTTGCTAGCCCTATGAGCTTGGGCAAATAACAAAACTTCTCTTTGCCTTGGTTTTCTAAAATGGAAATGATATCTGCTCTGCACTACATGGCTTATGGGAATACCAAACTATGGAAGTACTTTGTAAGATATGACACAACAAGCTGACTTATTGGACTACAGCTGAGACCTACCTCCAACTCCCACTTCACCGAAGAAATGATGAATTACAGTGCCATGCTACCAGAAGCTGTCCCCAAACCAATCTTCCTGGTAGGTGTCCTAGTATGTGGCCAAGGATATATCCCAAGGACTTGTGATATAAATTGGGTAAGCTGTTTCACAGGTCCAACAGTGGTCCAACATCCTATTAGGGTGAATGAGACTTTGCAACATTTTTTTGGCTGGAGCAAATGGCGCTGAGAACCTGGTAAGGAGAATTCCATTCTCACCATCACTGGGGCAGCCGCTGGAGCTGACAATAGCTGGCTTGGCCAGTCCTGATGGTATAGACTGGTGCGTGGATGTGCCTATGAGAGACATTCCTTTGAGAATTCTCAAAACACTCTGGAAAGTGGGACTCTGTGAGAGCCTGGTATGTTTATATGAGTATTTGGGACCACAGCACTTTGAGATATTTAATTTCTAATTTTTAATCATAGGTTAATGAAACATGAACATTCAGGTTATCCTATTCCCAGTCATTTTTATTACTATTTTATTGTGGGAAAGAGGATTTCACTCAACCAGGATTAAGCAATTAGATCCATTACATCTCCATCCTTGGAAGTCCATCTCTCGGGGCTGGGAAAAGGCATGGTGACTTTTCAAGGCAGGAAATACTCCACAGAGGGAAATACCCTGTCTTCATTTCCATGAGTAATACATTTTCCAAGAGGATATTTTTCGGAAGTTGAAGGCAGAATGGATGAGCCCCACCCACTTGCTGGAAGCTGTGATCACTCTTCATCAGTCCTTTGACTTTTGATGATTCTCTGGATTTGATCATTTATCTATGGTAAAGGCTGGAGGTAAGGAACCACACACACACACACACACACACACACACACACATTTTGGTTTAAGGCGCCCAAATTATTTTGTATATCAAGCATCATATGCAAGACTTTTCAGGGACACAATCTCTAGTTTCTCATATTCTGGGGCAAGCTCAGACCTGCCTTTCTTTGCCAGTTTTAAAATCCATGTAGTAGGGGTTCCTGGGTGGTTCAGTGGGTTAAGCCTCTGCCTTCAGCTCAGGTCATGAACTCAGGGTCCTGGGATCCAGCCCCGCATTGGGCTCTCTGCTCAGCAGGGAGCCTTCTCCCCCCCCCCCCCCCCCCGGCTGCCTCTGCCTACTTGTGATCTCTGTCTGTCATATAAATAAATAAAACCTTTTTTAAAAAAATCCATGTAGTAAGTAAGTATGTGGGAGAAGTGTGCGTGTGTGTTGTTGTTGGTTGTTGGCTTGTCCTAAGCTTTTTACTGGCACCTACCAGGAGAAGGGTCCTCTCCATCACTCCAGCCAGGAGCACAAGACTCTCTCTTGCAGGCAAGCTTTCGGACTCCATCCATCTTCTGTTCTGGAGCCGCTGTCCCATTGTGTGACTCCTAAATGACTGAGCAGCCAGTTGCTGGATCCCAACGTGGTGAGCCTCATGCCAGAATCTGCTGAGTGCCTTGCTTGCACTGTGCTTCCGAGGAAGCCGTGCTTTCCATCAAAGAAGGATTTTTGAGAATCTCTGACTTATAATGAGTCGTCTAAATAGCATCTAGACCAACAGTTCTTCTAAATTGGGGTCCAAATTCATTTCCTGAGGGTTTAAAGGATCTTTAAGGACATTTAAAGTCTTCTCCCCCCTAACATTAGCCAGGTTAGGTGAAGTTATGCTGCAGTAGTAAACAAGACCTTCATCTCTCTCAATGGCTTAATACAACAGAAGTGATTTCTCCCTAATTTCATACATCCAAGACACATTAACAAGAGACTGTGCCCATCATGGATACTCAGGGGCCCAGGCTGAAGGAACTGCTTCTCTCCTGGGATGCTGCCATCGCAACAGGAGTGGGACACGAGAGAGCATGGAGAAGTATGCCCTGGCTTCTAATTCTTCCACCCCAAATAGTCACATGGCCCATTGAACTTCAGTGGGACAGGGAAGTGTGGTTTTCCCAAGTTGTGGGAAGAGGGAAGCTATAAACATGAGGAGCAACTGAAACGTCTGCCATACATCAAAGTGAGTATCCAACCAAGAGCACATTCAGAGATTCAAAATCTTAATTCGTGTGCTGAGGTTAACCCAACAAAACGTAGTTTTCAAATCATTCTGAATACTTTCATATTGAGTATCTTATTATTTATTTATTCAATAACCTATTCCTCTAATCTGAACAGTGTAAGGAAAAGAGAAGGACGCAATATCTGATAACAATATCTATCCCTTTGTCCTCCCAGGATCTTAGTCCAGGAGAGGGAGGGCGATGGATGGGAAGGGAAGGGAAAGGAAGGAAAGGGAAGGGGATTCAGTACCACAAAAAAAAGATTCAAATTGCTACAGTGTTCAAAGGTGATAGAAATTCTTTGCAGCTTTTGGAAAGGTTTCAAGGAAGAGAACTTGATGAGCAGGCAAAATTTTTAATGCAAAAGTAGTAGGTGTTTGTTGTTTATGCCAATTATACCAAATAGTTGAAAGATAAAAAGAAAATTATACTCAGCCTGTACTTTTACTTCTTCAAAATAAGTATCCTTAACAGTGTGTGTGTGTGTGTGTGTGTGTGTGTGTGTCTGTGTGTGTGTGTGTACATGTATATGCATATATATGCAATCTGCTTTTGACAATCAACACTATATCATGACCATCTTTCTATGTCAAGGCAACAGGTGGTAAAGGTGGTGGTTAGTGTTTGGCAGGTGGTAAAGACATCTCAGATTGTGAACAGAGGGGCAGAGGCAGGAGGTGGAGATGAGCAGCTCAGCTGGGTTGGGAGCACAATGTGCAGAGGTTTGGGGAAGAAATAAAGCTGGGAAAATGAATGGACCAAGTCTCAGAGGCTGTGCATTTCCAGCCAGGGAATTTCAACAGTTTTCAGTGAGCAATGGTGAAACTAATGATTTACTTAAATTAAAAATAACTTTTAAAAAGATTTTATATATTTTTTTAATTTGAGAAAAATTGAGAGAGAAAAAGAGAGAGAGAGAGTGAGCAGGAGGGAGAGGGAGAGAGAATCCAAAGTAGACTCCTCATTGAGGGGAGAGCCTGATGTGGGCTTGATCCCAGGACTGAGAGGTCACAACCTGAGCCGAAATCAAGAATCAGATGCTTAACTGACTGAGCCACCCAGATGTCCCAAATTAAAAATGACTTGTAAAGAAACTTGCGTTTATATTCAACTTGTATAAACTTAGAAAATGAAGAATAGCTACAGAGGAGGAAAACATCCATTATCTTACTGCTCCAAGATAATTCTGTTAAAATCTTGGTATTTATAGTTCTTGATCATTTTCAAGATATATGCCCACTCTTTTTTGTATAAAAACCAGATCATACTGCATATATCATCTGTAATCTGCTTTTTAAACCTAAAATGTTATAATTTTTTAAGAATTTAAATATAAATTATTAGTGGCCAATAGCATTCCATGATGCAGATTTTACCCATAAATAATCAATTACGAATCACACAAAAATAAAAACCAGTTCAATTTACCTTATCTCCCCCTTAGTGCATTCCATTTACCCAATTTTGAAATTAACAATTAATTAGAGAACAACCACAATTGCTGAACACCCAATAAGTGGAAGGCTCTGTGCTAAAGCAAGGCTGGGATACAGAAACAGAAAAGCAGAGTGATGGGTGGGAGTGGGGAAGGGGGAGTGTTCTCACCAGAAACCAAAGACAGTTTGGTGGGTGAGGAGTAATACAATCAAGCTTTACATTTGGAAGTTTCTTCCAGAGTAGTGAGCATTTTGTTTTAAAGAGGGATGAGAGAAGAAGAAGCTGTAAGAGTCCTTCCTTTTCCCTCCCTTTCTTTCCCCCTTCCCTTCATCCTTCCTCTCTTCCTCCCTCCTTTCCTTCCTTCCATTAAAAAAAGAGAATCTCCATTAGGAAAAGCAATCTGGGATATGTGAGTGACAGAGCAATGCAGGAAGAAGGACCGCAGTCCTCGACCTGGATCTACTCAGGAGACTATAACCATCATTTTCCCCAATCTGTATACTGTCAGGTATTTAAAAAATTCATGTCTTTGGGACTCAAAGCTGGTGTCTTGCAGGTTGTGGGAGAGTACAGAAGCCTGAATCTGGGGAGCAGGGGCAGTTCTCAGAACTGGATGTCTTGTGTGGTCTGGTTTCCTGTGACTGGCCAAAAGCCTTTGCTTAGAAAGTGAGGACCATGGCTCTTCCCTCCCACTTTCCATTCCTGCCTGCTGCTTTGGGGATCAGCAGCACCCTACGTCCATTGACATGCTCCTAAGTTGTATTTAAATTGCTGTTCCCCATTGGTGTCCATGAATCTTTAAGCAAAAGAACAATCACTGGTGGTCCTCTTCTAGCAGCTTCCAGATCCTTCTTTTCCTTGGTCCCTTACAGTAGTTGTATGGCCATGGAATTTGTGAGGGTCACAGCAGTCTTGGGCAGGTGCTCTCCCTTTGCTTTTGCTGATAAACTCCTGCTCAGGCTTCAAACCTCAGATCAAACATCACCTCTACTGCAAAGTCTCTCTACCCCTTCCAGCACTGTCCCAAAATGGGGGGAGATCCTGTTGCACCTCCATGTTCCCATGAACTCGATCCTTCTGTTAAGGGCACCCAAGACACAGTGTGACGATTTATCTGTTTGCAAGTGTATCTCCACTTTACTGATGGATTAGAGCTCAGAAGACTGCATCTTAGTTGATTTTTTAACAGCTTTATTGAGATAATTTACTCACGATAGAGTTCACCCATTTAAAGTGTACAATTTAATGGCTTTTAGAATGTTCATGGAGTGCATCACCATAATCTAATTTTATAACATTTTCTTAACACCCCAAAAGAAACCTTGAACTCATTAGTGGTCACACCCATTCCTCCTATCCACCCAGACCCAGAACTCCAAGCCCTAGACAACCACAATTCTATTTTCTGTCTGTATAGATTTGTCTTTTCTGGACATTTTTATATAAATGCAATTATAGTGATCATTTTTTTGGTATAGTCTCTTCTGGCACTTAGTAGTGCTTAGGAAATGTTTGTTCAGTAAATGAATGCATGTCTGCACGATTGAGAAGTGGCTCGAAAGGGTGGTACAAGGCAGAGTACTAGACTAAAAACCAGAAGACCTGTACTCCACTTCCGGTTCTGTCGATTATTTATGTGTTGGAGGGAAAATCACTGGACTCTTCTGACTCTCAGCTTTCTAATCTGCAAAGAAACATTATCTGTCCTCCTTATCTCAAAAGATCACGGTGTATATCAAATGAGAACATTTATTTGGACGTGTTTTGTATATCTAAGCATGCTGTAGAAATGTAAAAAGAATTTGTTTTTACTTTCATCTTTTGGAATGCCTGTAATAATAAATTGTTTGTTATATCAACAACAGAAAAGAAGGTAGGATGGCAGAGTGCCAGTCGAAGGGGGCCGACCAGTAGACACGCACATTTCATTTCTTCTCCTGGAATGATAGCAGCTAAGACAGGGAAAAGACTGACAAAATGCCCAGGTAACCCACATCTATAACCGCGTAAGTTTCTTAGCCAAATAAGGAGATAATGATCATTCTTAGGGTGAAGATTAAAGTCAATTCATTGGAAGAAAATATGATGATGTAACTTTCTTTTCTCTCCTGGCTATCAGGAAATCCTAGTTAATGGGCTTATTGCTTCTCTCCTGCAGGGCATTTCCATGTCTCAGAAAGACAGGGTATTCAGTTCTAAGAGTGAGCCCTTTAGTGCTTCACCTTAGAGTGCAGATGGGACCCTTCTCCATCCTGATTCAGTCCCTTTCTCTCCCTATAGATTTAGGGAGACTTAAGTGGATGTGGGGGTAGGAGTGGATTTACTTCTCAAACATGACACTGAAACTCTGTAGAGAGATATAGTTGGCAGGTGGTATGAGATTAACTGAGTAAACCCCCAGATCTAAGAATATTTTGGGGGGGAAAGTAGCCTTGTAAATCAAAGCTTATTCTCAGAGATTTTCTCCCACCCAATACTTTTGTAAGGGAAATTCCCCAAATTCTGGATGAGAGAGATTAGAAGAGCCTCTGGTCTTAGTCTGGTCTAGGATGGAGTTTGGGTAAAAATATATGGATATAGCCCAAAGGACCAGCCCCAAGTTTTCCAACCTTTCCAAGTCAGAGACTTGGAGCTTCCCCAGGGGTGAGCCAGTGGGGTGGGCTGGGCCATCTGCTCCCTCCCAGGAGTCTTTGGGCTCTGCCTTCCAAGTTACCATCTTGCTTTTTCCACTTCCCTGACCATGTGATCTGTCCACAGCCCCCTTCCCAGTAATGGCCCCCTTCTTATCCATCTTTGGTGCTACTTCAACTTTTTCCCTCACAACCACTTCTTTCCTCTAGCCCAGGATTTCTTAGTCTTGGCACTGTTGGCATTTGGGGTCCCATCATTCTTTGTGGTGAGGGGCTGTCCTGTGCACTGTAGAGTGTCCAGCCGCAGCCCTAGCCCATTCCACTCCATGTCTGTAGCATCTCCATCTCCCACACTCCCCAGTTAGGATGCCCAAAAACATCTCCAGACATTGTCCAATGTCCTTAGGGGATAAAATTGTGCCCCTGGAATCACTGCTCTAGTCCTTCCAAGTTCACTTGAAGTGCTTATTTGTTAAGACACAGGTTGTCCTTCGTATGTTTTACGTAGTGCCTCACAAATTTCAATATGCTTAAGAATCACCTTGGCGTTTCTTAAAATGCACATTCCGGTTGCGTAGTTTTGGGGGAAGGGTTTGAGACTCTGCATTTCTAATGAGCTCCCAGATACTGCTGTTGCTGTTGGTCCACAGACCACACTTGGAGGAACAGGCTCTCCATTGTTGTGTCCTTGTGAGCCTGTAGGACTTGACTTTATAAATAAGAAAACTGAGATGCAGACAGCTCATAGGCCACTCAATCACATTTTGAACCCAAGCCTGCTTGTGTGTAAATCTTGTGCTCATAAGGGGCAACCTCAGTTGACGTTGGGCCAAGGTCCTTGAGTTCTCTCGTGGCCTTCTCTTCCCAGGTAATCGTGCTAAGTTAAGCTCAGGCACATGTGCTCATAAGGGGCAACCTCAGTTGATGTTGGGCCTAGGTCCTTGAGTTCTCTCCTGGCCCTCTCTTCCCAGGTAATCGTGCTAGGTTAAGCTCAGGCACATGTTTCCCTGGAATATCCATATCATACCATGCCTTTCTTCTGCAGAATGAGCTACCCGTAACCCCAGGTAGGGATTCTGGAATCTACTGAGCTATACCCATGACCTCATGCCTCTGTTCTAGCCTGCCCTGCTAACAGCTCATCCCTCCTGCCCTCCTGCCTATCCGTAGGCAGTCGTCTAGCACTGCAGCTGCCCTGGGGCTCACTTTCTCTCTCAGCTTCCTGCCTCAGCTGTCTGTCTCTCCTGTCCTCTCCTGTCTCCCCCTTGTCTACTGCTGCTACATTCGTACTTTGTGTTCTTTTTAATCTTAGGAATGCCTCTGGGCATCTTCTTCCCGTAGTGGTTAGGGATTTTAGTAATGCTCTGGATCCTCACAGGGGAGGAAAGGGTGTGGTGTGGGCTCCTGCCAAAGACTAGATGCAGGTCCTCTAGAAGCGAAAGGAGCGAAGGATTCAAGCTTGGTCCTCATACAGACCAGGCTGCTGGCTGGGGACGGCAGCAAGTATTTCGTCTGCTTAAGGAAACAAACACCATTGAATGTGTGATGAAGGGAAAGGGTGCTGGTTCCAGAGAGACTGAGAAGGGTCTGCCCGCCAGAGAGACTGGGAAGGGCCAATTCCTTTCAGGGTCCCCTGTTTGTCCTCCACTGAGCTGGGGAAATGATCCCACCCCTCGCATCACGTTCTACTCCCATGTCTCTTGCCTGATCCCAGATGAGCCCAAGTCCCAGATGAATTACTAGGAAGGTAATTCAGAGCAGGGCTCAGCAGTCTCTCTGCAAAGGGCAGAGAGTAAATATTTTGGGCTTTGTGGGCCATATGGTCTCAGCCATGACTGACTACCAATCTCCATCACTGGAGCACAAAAGCAGCCATAGACAATATGTAACAGACGGGATATGGCTGTGAACCAGTAAAACTCAACTTGTAAACACCGAAATTTGAATTTCATGTATTTCTCATTTTTTGATTTTTTGTTTGTTTGTTTTAGTCACTAACAAATGTAAAACCATTCTTAGATCACAGGGTAAGCCATTCTCAGCTTATTCTTGGTCCAGGGTCTGGTGTTTCCCACAATGTGTCCCAGGGATATGGTCAAATACTCATGGGATGTGCTGCATTAAACAAAGTCAAGTACATGCCCCTGCCCCTGGGCCCTCCTGGGACTTCTCAGTCTTCATTATTCTCAGGAGCATTACATGTTCCCTAGAGGGGCTGGCACATGTTGGCCTTCTGGAATCTACTGACGAGGAAATCTCTTGTCCCTCAGGACCAGGTTCCGGGCAAAGTGCTGTAGGAGCGCGACTCGGGTCTACCCTTCACTTCACCCACAGGGCATCCGAAGCCTGACACCGAAACATATGGTTGGGCGTCTTCCCCTTGGCTCCTGACATGCCGCATCCCATGGGCAAACCCGGCCAAGCAGCGCAAGCTGAGGCCCGCCCACCAGGACACCGGGATACCTCAGCTTTTCAGGCCTGGCCACGCACTCACTGCCTTATTCTTCTTGAACCTGAGACGGGGCCATCGGGGGCTGCATGTGAGGAAACTCTAAACTTCCAGGCCCTGAACCATCACAGAAGTACGTGTGGGCAATCCTCAGCCTCCAGGTCACTGTTCCATCGTTAACAGAGCACAATTATTGAATGATTTTGGAGTAAGGAGACCGGGTTGCTCTGCACAGCAATAATGTACTACCATGTGTGTACAGTTTGCAAAGCACCCTGTGTCGTTTTCCCATTTGCTCCTTGCACCTGCGTTGTGGGGTGGGGGAGTCTGTTTGTTTGTTTTAATTTTATAGATGCAGAAACTGAGGCTCAGGGTAGCCAGGAGACTTATCCCTCGTCACAGAGCTGGTGGCACAGCCAGAAGTCGGCTCCAGGCCTCAGCTCACCTCGGCTCAGCATTGTCCCATTGTCTTCACGTGAGGGGTGAGTAGGCAGTGAAGTAATTCTCTAGGAAAGCATGACCAATTTCCCTTTCTCCACCTCCCCCTCTCCCTCCGCCCCTCCCCCCAGCCCCCATATATATGATCTCCACAGAGCCTTGAGAGCCTGCACATCTTTACCTTTGAAACAGCTTTCACTGCTGGGAGAAGAACGTTCCACCCGTGGCTACACCCTTGATCAGTGAAAGGGGAAGGTGCCTGTCCGACTTGCCCCTCCCTCAACAGGACCCGACCACCCCTGAACAGCCAGCCCTCAAGCACCCCTTCCGGGACTGTGGTGAGTGCTGGGGGTCGAGGGAGTACTTTGCTTCCAAGCACCCGACAGCTGCCTCATCGGGAAACGGGGCCAGGGGGACAGATATGGAGCTGCGGTCTCTGCTTTAACACCAAGAAGGGTCTGGGCTGGATAGAAGGAAAGCGGGCAGGATCATGAGGCCCAGAAATGAATCTTCAAGAGAGGCTGCAAAGGCTTTGGTGTTGGAAGGAACAGAACGAGAAGGTTCTGAGGGAGACACCGAGGCACGAGCTCCCGGACAGAGGCTCATCTGACTGGAAGCTCATCCTGTGCCCCTATGGCCCACATGTCATCAGCCACTCCAGACGCCACAGGTCTTTTCCCACCTCCCTGCCCAGGCTGGAATAGAGTGGCTGCAGGTGTGAAACCAGTGTCCCGAGTAAGACAGGTTCTTAAATGTTTGTGGAAGAAAGGAAGGAAGAAAGATAGGGAGGCAGGGAGAAAGCAGAGAGGAAAGAAGGAAGGAAGAAAAGCAAAGGGCAAAGAAAGCAGGGAGAGGAAACTCTCTGCACACGGGTGTGACAGAGAGTGGGTGGCCATCCCCTAGCTTGGGGCCTCTTCAAGACAGTCATCCCACTGGTGCTTTAGTGGGAGGTTTTCAAGGTGATTCACTTGGAAATCTGATTCCTCCCATTTGTGCGGTTACCTGAAAACTTAACTCTTCGAGTCAGGGGTGAGTCGGTCAGGGGAGGTGGCCGAGCGAGTGTGTGACCCTAACCTGCTTTCTGGGCCCCTCCCTGTGGGCCGGGACTAATCCCCGGGCTCCCTGGTGATGAGGCGTCGGGATGGTCTTCTCCTGGGGAGGAGAAAAGACCTGCCCGAGGGGGCCTGGTGACTTCAGGGCAGAGCTCAGACATGCGAATGCCTAGATAAGGTCCCTATCCTCCCGAGTTTGGAGAATGCTCTACACATGTTCTTTAGCGCTATATGCCTCCTGCCCCCCATTTCTTCACTCTTCTTGGTTCAATTCTGACTGGCCAATTCTTGGCTGGAGAGAACAGTCATGGAGCAAGGAAGCAGGCGTTGGGTGTTGGGGACGTGGGTGGGCATGGCGGGGAAGGGCGGAGAGATAGCGAGACCAGCGGTATGAGATGGAGAGGCAGAAAGACCCACGCCCCACCCAAGCACACCCCAGCAAGGCCCCACATTTGCCATATTCTAAACTGGGAACTTACCCTGGTCTCAGATTTCACATCCGTGTGTCCCTGAAGGTGGCCTAGGGAGAGCCAAGGAGCACTGATCTGGGTGTGCTACGGCTGGGGCAGAAGTCCTTGTAGGACGTACCTTGTGACGCCTCCTTTTCTTCCAGCAGGATCTTCCTGCTCCCTCCTTCGCGGCAGATGAGCTTTCCAGGGCGGACAACTGCCCTCCTCGGCCTGAGTCTGACCCTGCTTCTCTGCAGCCAGGCTCCAGGGGTCCAGGGCCAAGAATTCCAGTTCGGACCCTGCCGAGTGGAGGGTGTAGTCCTCCAGGAACTCTGGGAGGCCTTCTGGGCCATGAAGGACATTGTGGTGAGTGAGGTATGGCTCTGGACACGGCTGCAGGAGTTCCCGCGAGTGCAGGAGGTTATTTTGTGATTACGGAACCCTTTGCAACTCGCCGATTATTTTCCTATAAGTTTTTGAAATCAGAGGCATCACAAGCACGCGTTCCTTCTTGCACATGAGGAAACAAGGCTTTAGCCAATGGTAAAAAGAGTGGTTGATGCTGAGGTGGGAATGGCCACTGGTGAAACATGACTGAGAATTTCTCCAGGTCCTGAAGGTGATCGGTGCTCATACTGGCTCTAAAGCGCCTTTCTCACAGACACTTTGCCTATAAACCGAGAGTTGGAGGATACGGCTGGTTGAGGGGAAGTTCCAAGGGCAAGAGGCAGCTCAAAGGTGCAACCCCCACTCCATGCCAATCCCCACGGAAAATGGGGGTAAAACCCTGCCCCTACTCATTCTTAAACCAAATAGGCTTATTTCCTCCTGACTGAGGGAAACAACATGTCCCCCATCAAGGCTCTGAGAACTCCTGGGATTCCATCTGCCTCTGGGGGTTAAGCTTAATGATTTCTGTGGCTGGAAACTTGTACCCTCACCCCCCAGGGGCCTACCTCAGCTCAGCCCTTCCTGGGTCCTCCCTTGGCTTCTCTGGCCTTTGAGATCTCAGACTGGATAGATCTGGGGGCCAGCATGTATTTGCATGGTTGGTTTCTGTGCTGTCCCTCAATCTGGATGCATCTTCTCTTTCTATTCCCAAAGCAAGCTAAGGATAACATCACGAGTGTCCGGCTGCTACGGAAGGAGATTCTGCAGAACGTTTCGGTAATCAGACACTGGGGAAAGACAATGCCTCTGTGTCTGGTGGCTTGTCTCCTATGGGTGGTCGAGGGGAGGCTGATAGAGACCACTTCTGCCTGGACTGAGCCTACACAGGACAGGGCTGGGCAGGGAGCCAGAGAAGTCAACGTCTAGGTCATCACCCTTGTGTCTGGGTTACGTGGGTATGTGTGTATGGGGACATGGAGGGTGGTGCGGATTGAGGCTCATAAGCATCTTTCTCCATTTAGCCAGGGTCACCAGGATTCCACACCTGCTTCGGTCTCATTGGTTCCCATACTTCTTTCTCAGTCATTACCGTCATCCCCACACCCAGCTAGGCAGTCAGCGAGGGCATGTACTGAGCCCTGGTCCCCACAAGCCACTGAGCTTCCCTCTGGCGCTCAAGGGGGCTTGAGTGCAATCCCTGTGTTCCAGGGTGTTAGTTTTCTTTCCTCATTTCTCTTTCCAGTTCTTTCCCTGGACTCTCAACTCTGAATCACCAAGTGCCGGGTGCTTTCGACGATCCAGCACCCAACCCTACACAAACACAGCTATTAGAGAGGCCATGTAGTGTAGAGGAAAGGACATTAAACAGATGGGGAATCAGGACTTCTGGGACCTAGGTCTGTGTCTGCCACTGACCGGCTGTGGGTCTGTCCTCTCTGGGTCTGCGGTTCCTCCCATCAACCAAGGGCGCCGCTCTGCGTGCCCCTGAAGGCTCCTTCAGATTTAATGTTGGTCAGCATCTCCTAGAAGATCTCTTTATGTGCTTATCTTGCCTCATGTGGCCCATGGGTTGCTTACCTAGGGCCATGGTGGGGGGAAGGCTCGGCTCCACAGTAACCCAGATTCTCCCCAGGACGTCGAGAGCTGTTACCTCATCCGTGCCCTGCTGAAGTTTTACCTGAATACCGTTTTCAAAAACTATCTGGATAAGGCAGCTGATTCCAGGATCCGGAAGTCATTCTCAACTCTGGCCAACAACTTTTTTGTCATCGCCTCAAAACTGCAACCCAGTGTGAGTAGAACAATGCTGTGACCAGGGCCCATGGGAAATGACGTATTTTGAGAAGACATCCTCCCTCCCCTTATCCAGTCCTGGCTTTTATTGCATGACAGGAAGTCAATGGTGTCACGGGAGAGAGCATAGGCTCTGGATTCTGAAATAAGTAGTTCTGGATTCAAGTTCAGGTCTGCTTCTAACCAGCTAAAAAACCCTTTACAAAGCAGCCAACATCTCTGAGCTTCATTTTCCTTATGTATAAAATGTAGATAATTGTGCTACCTGACCAGATTGCTGTGAAAATGAAAGGAGTCAGCCCCCACCACAGTGGGAGTTTGGCAACGGCTACCTTGAGAATGTGGGATTCAGAGTTGGTCTGGGGAACTGCGGTGGCATCACTAGGAAGGGGGGGGAGGGGGCTTGCTTTTGCTGCTACCCAACAATTGGCATGATTTTTCCCCCCTATTATCCAGCAGGAAAATGACATGTTTTCTATCAGTGAGAGTGCACGCCGGCGGTTTCTACTGTTCCAGAGAGCATTTAAACAGGTAAAGGCCAGGATTTGAGAGCCTGCCTACCCACCAGTAGACTAGCCTGAACTGTCACACGTGGGCATCTCATGCAGAACTCACTGCAGGTGACCCCACTGGCCATACCCCAAAGCCACCTAATTTTGCACACCCACAGGGATATTTGCATCAATTATCATCTACTTTGCACAAGCTCCACAAACAACATGATCCATATTTGTGCCAGTTTTCCTATTGAAGTGCATTTCTATTTCCCTACGAGATGATTTCCTTATGAAGGACTTTTCCCTGGCAAAGTTTTGTGATCACTTGAGCTGGGCAACTGGAGGCTAAAGCGGGCGCCCCAACCCCAAACACGTGCTATGTATCTGCAGTATTTTCCATAATGCTCAAATGGTCTAGTTTGTAAGAAAAAAGGGAGAATATATTACCATCTCCCAAATAAAGACAACAAAGAAAATCCAAATTTCATCTGCAGACCCCTCCAAAAAATAAATGATTTTGATCACTTTTTTGAGGAACAGATCAATCAGCCTAAAAATAAATGGTGAAGAGGAATCTTACACACAGGAAGGGGGGCAACTGGACCTCAGTTTCTTCATCTGCGTAGTAAACTCGGGAGGTGGCAAAATCCACCTCACACTAGGATTCCATAGTTCTTGTTATCAGGAGCTCCAGGTGCCTTTCCCTTGCTCCTTACCCACTGCTACTCACTTGGTCTTCACTGCCTCCCCCAACCCTGTGGAGGAATAAGTGATGGGTGGGTGCCCTCACCAGAGGCCATCCCAGAGCTGACACAGCGAGCTCCAGGAGCACAGGATGGGAAGGAAACTTATTCCTGTGGCTAATATGGTAGACCATCAACTCTCTTTTCTCTTTAGTTGGACATCCAATCAGCCCAGACCAAAGCCTTTGGAGAAGTGGACATTCTCTTGACCTGGATGGAGAAATTCTACCAGTTCTGAATGCCAACACCAGGATACCCTCCTTGTTCTCCATGTCATTTTGAATGTGCCATATCCCTTCCAGTGATGTTCTCTGAGCACTTCACCCCTTTGACGATGGATATCCTTCTTGGCCAGGCTTATCCTCAAAGACTTCTTTCTTGAAGTGGCCCCAAAGACAGTCATGGAAGGTTCTCTTGGATGCTGTGAATAATCTACAAAGTAGATTTCTATATTTATTACAACTCTATTTAATTTCTATCAGTGTTTTAATCGATGCCGTATTTATTCATCAGACTGTAAGTTCTGTGTTGGCAGCAAGGACTGTGCCCCATGCTTCTTTTTTTATCCTCCATGATGCTTGACACCATGGGGGGGCAGTGGGTAAGTGCTAAGTAAATGCTTAATAAACTGGATTTTTTTGTCTGTCTTTGAATGATTGAGGAACAATGAGGGGTGCTGGGATATGAAGTTGCACTTCAGGACATAGAAACCATATTGCCATGAGATCTGCAGGAACACAGCAATGGGGAGGAGGTGAGGGGCATCCGTTTGGAATGTAAATGATGGAAGATACAATGCAGGCTAAGGGCCAGGCATGAAGCAGGCTCACTAAACATTTCATTTCTCCCCATCCCTTCTCCTTGGGGGGCCCTCCTTTCTTATACTACTTATTCTTACTTGCTGCTGGAGAGGGGCCATTGTCAAGCTGACGCGGCTAATGGTGTCATCACATGACTGTCCAATCTTTGATGCCACTCCCTGCTAATAAGAAGCAGGAAACTCAGTTCTGACAGCCTCTTCTTCCTAAGTGTGGGTAAGTGCCGGTAAGGCAGAGATATAGCTCCAGGAAAGGTCTTCTTCCTAACAGCAAGACTGGGGTGATCTCTAGTCCCGAGCTCTGGCTGAACTTTGTAGTTGACTTCAGTCTGCCTATGCCCTTGCCTGGAAAACTTGAGACGGTCTATGCAGGAGGTGGGCGATCTCTCCCTTCATGACATAAGTGCTTTTGCAGAGTGGTAGGCCCTCCAAGAAGCCACTTTCCTCCCTACCTTGCCAGAAGTTACCTGGCAAAGAGATGAGGCGGCATTTCTGAATGCAGAGAGATGTTAACGGTTTGGGATGGCCAAAACAGACCAATGCAAAGTGCACAAATATCATTGCTAAGCCATGGAAGGAAGATAAAGAGATAACACAAGCTATCCTATTTTTAAAAGAGGGGAGACACTGGGGTCACGGCACTTATGTACATCAAGGGAGGGAGAGAGTATAGAGGATTTAGGAGCACTGACACTAACAAGCCTAAGCTCTGAAAATTTACAACCTTTCATCATATCAACCAACTCACAGGACTGAGGCATGGCCTCACTAGGAGGTCCAGGAGCCTTCTACTGGTGTGACGCCCAAGCCTGAGAAAGTCTCCTGAAGCAACACCTATGCCTATCTCCAGCCTGATGCCATGAGTCTAGAGCCGGGGCAGCGAAGACCCTGTGATTGAAGATACTCTTTGAATCCCATGGCTTGGAGAGGAAGCAGTTGGCACTGGGACAAATGCTCTGTGTGCCCAGGGCCCACTTGAAAACCACAGGGGGCTGCAGAGGGGTGCGAGAAGAGCTGGGAGAGGTTACTGAGCTATTCTCAGGAGACAAAGGAATGAGACTCAAGGTTGGCATGGGAGGTAACGAGGGCTCTGGAAACAGAGCAAGTATTGGAATCCTGTATTGGAATACAGGACTCATTGGCACCAGGGTCTGGGCCCAGGGGGACAGCTGGCTAGGTGAGTCAGACAGGGGATATTGACATAATCATCAGCATCCGTGTCCTCCGCTTTGACAGCAGGCTTGTAGTAGAGGCTCATGTATTCACAGCTAGTCTTCAGAGACGGGGCATGGAGCCAGAGAGCATCGGATACCTGGGAACCAGCAAACAAGCATCACTGGATCTGAGTAGGGTGATTTTAGTATCTCTCCAGATAGATTTCCACAGTGGGCAATGGGGGCATGTGCATGGTTGCCGATTTCTAGAAGGCAAAGACACAGAGGTGGCTCTGCCTTGGGCAGTTTCAGGGTGGCGTCTCACCTCAGATAACTGGAAACCGCTTAAATCTAATGTGGGCAGGAAATACCTTAAATGGGGTTCAGGCTCAAGTCACCTGGCTAAGCATGGGTCTGAAGGAGACTCAGCTGCCAGAGGAGTTTCCCCTCTGGGATTAGACAGTGTGACTTGTGGAATAAATATGCATCTTCTTAGGGAGTTATTCAGAAGCACGGTGAGTCATCCCTTGCACCTCTGTAAGGACTAAGAGAGGCTGTGATGTGGCATAACAGTACATTCCAGGAAGGGGCTGGGTAGGGAAGAGGAGGAAGGCCGTAGGCTGCTTGGGCACAGTGGTGCTCCTCTTCCCTGGAAAGAAACTTCAAGATCATCTGCCTTCAGGATGGGTCAGTTTGGGGGAGGACAGCACTGTGCATTGATTCCAACACGCACAATTATTATAACATCTACCCAAAAAGGCTTCAGGAGGGAGAGTCACGTATTGAAATATAAGTGCTGAGAACTGCAAGTTCGGGCCCATGAGCATGGTGGCACTCAGGAAGTGCTCAGTCATGGAAAGCAACTACTACTTTGTGAACGTCAGCAGACAGAGAATGAGCTGCAATGTGTTTCAAAGATATATCTCCCACTGCTTGTCACCATCCGTCACCTAAGATTAATTTATTCTGCTTGAAAAATCAAGACGCTCCCTATGAAAGCTAAAATATTGAGCCATTAACAATACACACCTTGTGGTAGACTGGTTTGGTCAAGAGTTTTATCCCTAATAGTGGGAATGAGAGTTTCAAGCAGGGAGGGAGTGTAAGATGGGAGCAAAGTACAGGCTCGGGTGAGCGTGTGTGTGGCAGCGGGGAAGTTCAAGAGGAAGGGCTGATGTAACAGTAGATGGTGCTGCTGGGCCATACCTATGCTACTGAGAGCCTTCTCTAGCAGGGGTGGGTAAGGGCAAAGTCAGGAAGCTGGAGGTGACTATGGCAGAGCTGTTACTGGTTACTGGGCATCACTGTACCTTTTTAGCAAGGCACACAATTGTCCAGTTAGGGAGTCCATGTCTCAGTCTCCCTTGAAGATAGGTGTGGCTACATGACTAGGCTATGGACAATGGGATGTAACTGGATGGGATGCATGAAACCTCAGGGTCATGGTCTTAAAGAAACACCTTTTGCTTTCTCTTAGGGGCTGGAATGGAGACATGAGGCTGTGACTGAGCACTGATGGTGGACCAGACAAGACTCCAGAGGATAGTGGAGCAACAAGACAGAAGTTGTTTGAGTCCCTGGATTACCTGGTGGCTTTGGCCACCTCTTCCTGGTTCCCTGCCTTAACTTGGGAGGAAAGCAGGTTTCCATCTCGTGAGCCCTGTGGTTTAGGGTCTGTTGCATTAGCTTTGTCAACGCCCCAATTAAAACTAGGACATTCACCAAGCTTAGTTTTTTCCTGGTTCCTGGGGCAATAGTAGTAGTAGTCTTTAACTACTCTGGGTTACTTTAGAGAATAAAATAGTTTCTCTTCTTAATTTGGATAAACAAAAATGAATGGACAACTTGTTACCCGTCTGCCAATGGCTATCCACAGAGGAGTTCTGTATGGCCATTCATAGATTTCTAGAGGACTCCTCCTCAGCCAAGGATTGAATCCTGTCTGCGTCTTGACATCTGTCCGGCAAGTCATCCTCTAGGCCAGGCTTAGTACCTCCAGTGATGGGCAAGGTGTCTCCCCTCATCGACAGAGTTTACTAGAAATTTCTCCCTCATATTGAAGTAAAACTGGGTAGATTCCAATCCCTAAGACCTCCTGGAAATCGCAGCTCTTTCACATGAAAGCCCTTCTTCGTGTGTAGAACGGCCATCCCTCGCCTCTACTAACCCCCAACTTATCCCACGGCTAGAGGCCAGGTAACGGAGTCTACCACGATTGTTGGACTCTCAGTCTACCCACACCCTCAAAGGAGGAAACTGACACAACCTCTTCCCAACCTCTTCCCAGACTAGGGGCCCAGGAGCTGCTGGGAAAGCCGTGCCCTCCCGCTAACAGGCAGCTTCGGGAGCCGCCTCCCCCCAGGGCCAAGCCCAGGTCTAGGGCCAGCTTCGGGCCCCGCTGCCAAGCAGGGGCGGAGCAGAGCTTACCTGCGGAGCGGCAGGGGGCGCCGACGCTCGGAGGCCTGGGAGAGGTACCTCCCCCTCACCTAAGGAGACCAGGAGACGGAGGTGAGGGCGTGGCCGTGGTCCTGCCCGCCCCCGCCCCGCCGGAAGCCCTGGGGAGGCGGAGCGGGAGCGGAGGCGCGGGCGTTCCCGGAGGCAAGAGGCTCCGGCGCAGTCTTGGGGTCCGGGCAATTTTTGCGGCCCCTTGCTGCTCAAGGGTCTCGCTCCGCGTGGCCCCCGCCCGGCCCCGCCCTCTGTCCCCCCGGCGCCCGACTCCCGGCTCACCCTCAGCGTCCGCTGCCCTGGCGCGCCGCGGGCACGCGCTGTAGATGTTCTGGGAGCGCGGCGGCTGCGAGGCGCGGGGCCGTTGCGTCGGGGGCCGCTGGGACGCCTCCAGGGCGCGCATCCTCACGGCCGCTCGGCGGACCCGCCTGGAGAGGGCTGCCCGGGAAGAGGAGAAAGGTGTCGGGGCCCTTAGCCACCGTCCCCCTCACTCGGGTCCCAGGAAACTACGGGCTGTCTCTCTCCCCGGGGCGCTTGGCCGGGTCCGCCGTGGAGATGCTCCTAATGTATGAGCCACAGCCTGGCCCAACACGAAAGACCAAAGGCCCCAGGCCGCCCTCCACGTCCCCATCCCCCTTTCCAGACCATAGACCCCCTGCCACGTTTCTCGTGCCCCAGGCTGCCCATCTGAAGCTCCTGAGTTTTCTCTTGGGGGGGGGGTTGGGGGGGACTTCCAGCGGAGTCTGAATGGGCCTTTCTCACAGCTCCCCTCGTCCCAACTGAGCCCCCAGCCGCTCACCTTTTCTCCTTTGGATGACCCTTTTCATCAACAGCCCCAGCAGTGCCACCAGGATGAGGGCCAGGGTGGTGGGGACCAGGATGTGAAATCCTTGGTCTTCCAACCCAGGCACGGGGTCCTGGTGGAAGGCTCTGAGGAAGAAAGGAGAGGGAGAGGGAAGGAAGAGGTCTGGGAGGGAGGGAGGTTTAAGGCAGCATTCCCAAATAGCCAACTTTTGGGGAAATGGCTCAGAGGTGTGTCCCTTTCTTAAGAAAAGCCTTCCCCCCATCCCGCCCTCAAAGAGCCTTGTCTATGGAGTCATGAAACCTGGATATAAACTTGGATATAAATTCAACTTTCTACTGGCCGTGTGATCTTGAATCAGTCCCCAAACTTCGCTGAGCCTCATTTCCAGAGAAATGGGTAGAGCAAAGCCCATTTCACGGAACTGTTCAAGGATGAAACAAAATTGTAGGTATAAAGAAGGGAAAACACCTGGTCCAAGCAGCAATCAGTAAATGTCAGTTCCCCTCTGACTGTTTGCATCTCAGTTTCTTTACAAAATTAGTGCAAATACTAAGCAAATTAAGTTTCTTATAACAGTGGAAAAGATGTTTCTCACATGGGGTGCCCTCTGCTTAGAAGGTCTTCCCTCCATGCTGTCTACATATTGAAATTTTACTTTCCTTAAAGGGTGAGTACATCAGTTCTATTTTCTCCTGCAACCATGGCAAACTAGAATTATTTTTTTCTCACTGTCCTCAGTTCTTGTGTTTAAACGGATTACAGCACTTACTACAATCAGACTGGCGTTAGTAAGAGAAGACCTGGATATTTCATGTTTTCGTCTTTCTTACATTTTCAGGACAGAGCACAATGCCTGGCAGATAGTAGAAACTGAGAAAATGTTGGTTGAGGGACATCTGGGTGGTGCAGTCAGTTGAGCTTCTGACTCTTGGTTTCAGCTCAGGTCATGACCTCAGGGTTGTGAGAGTGAGCCCCCAAACGGCTCAGTGCTGAGCACAGAGTCTGCTTGAGATTGTCTCTCCCGCTCTCTCTTCCCCTCCCATTTGTGCTTTCTCTCTCTCTCAAATAAATAAATCTTAAAAAAAAAAAAAAAGGAAATAAAGAAAGAAAATGATGGTTGAACTGACTTGAGTTCTCCACTGGCCTGGCTGGTGGAGTCTACTGAACTAGGAATCAGGAGTCCTGGTTCTATTTGAAAACACGTAGTTCTGATGACCTCAGTTCCTCATCTATAAAACACAAATGATGCTGAAGGTCCCTTTCCTCACCAACATGCTTGTCTTTGCTTAGGCAAAAATAATTCCAATTCTTACAGGTTTTCTTTGGAGGCTGCTCTAATGCTGCCCCCTAGTGATCCATTGCAGCACTTTCCTGGGTGTGCCCCAGCCATTAGACCAGTGCCCTCCAGTAGAAATACTATGTTAAAATTACACATGTAATTTTAAATATCCTAGCCACACTGAAAAAAGCAAAAGAAAACAGGTGAAATCAATTGAATAGTTAATAGTTTCATCATTAGTTTGTTTGTTTGTTTGTTTTCTTATTTAGTTCCCCATCGAAGCAGATCTGAATGAATGCTGAGCGACTTAAAAGATTTGGCTCTCCTTCCTACAGGATCTCCTGCCGGGGCATTGCCAAATGTATTCTTGTCATTGGACTAATGAGCTAATGCGCTCCACTCAGAGGTCGTATGGCCCACAGGGGCCTAAAGGCAAGAAGGGTCTCTGTCAGCAGATGTTGCAGGAAGAGTTCAGTGGGTCTCCTACCTCTTGACTACTTTGCCTGACCTCTAGCCCATTCTGGGTGGTGGAGACCTCTTACCTGTGCCTGTGAAGCCTGGTGTGGTAGTTGTAGCTGGCTGTCTGGGGCTTGAGCAGCCCCTCTGGAGCTGAGGTCTCTGAGGCTCTGGTAGATGGCAGGAAGGTTGGGGGGTTGGAAGCTGCTACTGAAGACGCTCTGGAAACTCGAAGGTGGTGAGAGGTTGGGGAGGTGAGGGAGGAGTGGCTTTCTGGAGGGGCCTCTGTCCTTTCAGTTGGTGTGGTAACTGCAGGAGATAGCAGAAATAAGTGATTTTCCCTATACACACTCTAGTCTCCAGCAGGATTAGGTCACCCTCTCTTTCCTGAACGCACTCCTTCTCTTTACTTAGACTCTGTACTTGAAGTCCTCATGGCTGAAATGCCTTCTCAGCATGTCCTCTACACCTAGTATATTTGCTATTCTATATATTTTTCTATATATATTTGCTTCAAAATGCCATTTTCTCCAGGAAGCCTTCTTGGAGTTCCCAGGCAGAAGAGCTTGCTCTCCTCTGAGCATGGGGAAAATCCTGTTTGTAGTTCCATCCCCACTCTGCCCTATGCTGTATTTGTGTGCTTGCCTATTCTCCATCCTACACCTATCAGTCACAACCTTGGGTATATGGTACACTCAGTTACACTATCTCTCTTGGAGCCTAGCAAAGTCCTCCAGGGTATCAATTGTTCAATTAATGTATCTACCTCACAAGATATATGTGAAGATGTGGTGGAAATATTGCATGTCAAAATGCATTTAAAACAGGAAAAGGATATAGGAATGTAAAGATACCATTAGTATAATCATCAGTATATACTTATAGTATAGTTAGTATAATCATCAGTCTTTTATTGCAAAATGGAATGGTTAAAATCACTGTATTCCAGCAAATGTAGATGGCCCTATGGGGAACAGGAGGCATCAGGACCTCTGGCTGGAAAAGTTCTGCCCAGTCTTGGCTTCTGTAAGTCATTCATAAAAGAACTAAGATTTTGTGAATGGAGCACAGACTTCATTACTTGTGGTGCCACCTGGTGGTGATGTGTAAGTCCTGCAATTAGTGCCAAGTGGACAAGGCTTTAGGTTGGGCTTGAAGGACATAGGATGCTGATCTTAGGGAGGTACCCTCTCCCAAGACAGGGAAATACACATCTGAGACTCAGCTGTACCCTGCCAACCATTCGATGAACTGAACGCATCCCCCCTCCTCCACTGTCACAATGCCACATCATCTCTCCCACCTCCTCTCCCACCTTAGCTTTGATGAACTGACCTTTAGGTACGAATTCAAAAGAACTGTCACGTGCGGGCATCTGGAGCCAAGGGGGCACCGGCATGTGTAGAAATTTGTGAGGCCAAGGTGGGGGCTCAGGCATCGGCTCCTCTTCCCAGAATGGCTCATACTCTATGGAGGCAAGGGGAATACACCTGTGGGCTCTAAGACCAGACTGAGACCTGGGGAAGGGAGGCCAGTAGGAACTGAAGCTGACCCAGCCAGGGTGGATGGCAGCAAGTGGATGACTGCAGACTCCACCAGGAAGAGCGCAAAAAGAGCGGACTGGAGACTTCCCCAGAAGAAATTCTCTTTCGCCTTCACTCAGCCAACTTTTGCACTAACCACCACTGGGATTTGAGGCTGCATTTGAGTTAGGAAGTCAGTGGAGGAATGGAAGAAGGTGGGATTCAGAAGACATATGGAAAGGATCCGATTATAAAGTACCAAGTTTGGCTTACAAATGTGGCTTGAAAAATTACTGTCTTTCCTTAATAGTTGTTCCTGATATTTCTTATGGGGCAACTGTGTAGGACAATTATGTCCTTTCGATTCTAACTTCTTCCTGTCTCAGAGCCCCTCCTCAATCTTAAACCCCCACTCCTCTTAGGCCTTGGGTAGGATGGATACAGTACAGCACAGCGAGTGTTGTAAGAAGAGTGCTGGTCTTGTTCCTTTCATATGGTTTGGACAGGAAATTGGGGGGAGGGGTACTGTGAGGTTTCAACTATACAAATCCCAATATCTTTGGATTGGCTAACATGGCAATAGCATGAGAGTCTGGGGGACCGGTGGCTGTCTCGGCCGTCACAGGTGAAGACATTTGCTGGGTGCACTGAGCCTGGGACACCTACCACTGAAGACAGTCAGGGTGACTAGCTGGGTCTTGCCTCGGTCTGTGTTCATGCCTGTCCCACAGGCATAGACCCCACTATCGCTCTTGGTCAGCTCTGTCACCTCTACGAGGAACAGATTCTTATCTGGATAAGGCTTCAGGGTGACTCGTTCCTTGTATTCTTCCTTGACAAAGTTCTTGCTGGACACCACGGTGGCACAGCCTCCAGTCTTGGCCATTTCCCGGCACAGGTAGAGCCTCAGATGCACCTGGGGAAGCGGGCACTCGATGGTAATGGATCCACCCAGCACTCCCTCCATCTTTACTTCTGGGAGGATCTTCAGAGCCCCAGCCACTGCAGGGAGAGAGAGTTAATGGTAGAGGAAGCCCCGTTCCCAACCACAACTCCAACCCCAATCTTATTTCCAAACCAGGCCCCCGCCAGCCTCGCACTCATCCCTAGCTCCAGCCCCATCTCATCATCAGCCCAAGCTTCAGCCGGCCCTTAGCCCCAGCCCTCTTCCGATCTCTAGCCCTGGCCTCATCCCTAACCCTGGGGATGTCCTCCGCCCGGCTCTATGCCGTGGTCCCTTTGGCCCAAGCCTGGCTTCCAGGCAGATCTCTCCCAGCCTAAGCCTTAACATAACCTTCAACCTCATTCAAACCCAAACCCATAAGTTCCCAGACACCAACCCCCTAAGAATATAGTCAAAGTACTGCCCTACTCCAAGGAGAGAGGCTCTCCCACGGTGACCCAAAACAGCCCATAGTGCCCCAGTGACTTCCGTGTGGAGCTAGGAGGCACAGTGCAATTTTGCTGCAGGAGGTTTTCTGTCTAATTCTGTTTTGCTCAGATCCACTCAGCCAAAACAACTGAAACCTCGGTTTCATTTGTTAAATCATTAAAAAAAAAAAAAAAACCCAGAACATTTATCGAATGCCTTTCATGTGGCAGGAAGGCTGCTGGCCTCCCTCCATGCACAGAGTGACTCCTTTGGTGGGCGATACAAATGGCCAGTCACTATAGCACCAGCACAGCGGGGTAAAGCCCACACTGGAAATACGCAGCGTTCCCTGCGAGGAAGGAAGCAGTGAGGACGTGCAGAGGGCTGGTATAGCCTGGGGGAGGGATTCTGGAAGAAGCGATGTCTCCATTGTGACCTGGAAGACTGGGCGTGAAGGGCGGCCTAGAGAGTGATGAGCACCTTCCCTGAAGCAGGGAACACGGATGGAACACAAGGGAGTGTGTCAGTGTGCGTGCATATGTGCCCAGGCGTACGCACCTTGTGTGGGCAGGGAGGGGGGTGACGCGGGGAGGGATACATCATGGTGCATGAGTCCCTGAAATCAAAGCGCTTATGCTCTGGCTGAGAGAGATAGGTCTAATGCTGTTGAGTCAGCTGGAGAGGAGCTAAGTCCAAATATGATTAATTACCAGCCAAGTGGGTCCCAATAAATGTCCACATATTTCTGGGAAGAGGGAATAGGAGTAGGAATAGGAATGTGCATGTGGGGGGGAGGGGCCAGGGGACTTGCGTGGAGGAGGAGAGACTCTTCCAGGCAGTGAGTACGGCCCCCAAAGAGGCGAGGGTCGCAGAGAGAACATGGCGTGTTCGTGGGGGCAGAGAGGAGTTGACGAATTTCTGGAAATTCATCCACCGACCACATTAAGAATAGCTCCGATGAGTTTAGTAAGGCGAGGAAAGGCAAGAAGGGAAGTCAAGGAAAGAAGCAGGGTTTGAGGTTTCCGGATGAGCAGAGAGAGAGCTGAGGAGGACGTTCTGGAGAGACGGAGAGCGTGGATAACAGTGAAGAGGTTGAAACCATCATGGGAGTGTGAGTGGGGACGAGGTGCTGGGCGGGGACTATTTACAGGAGCCTGTTCAAGTCTGAGAGTGTAGCTGGTGCCCACGGGGTAGGGAGAAGCACAGGGGCCAGCCAGACACGTGATATCTGCCGGGGCCCTCACACTAGTAATCCAACCCTGCTTCCAACCTGCCGGAAACTGAGGTGTGTGAGGCAGCCTCATGACTGGAACATGGCGATGGAAGGGTGACCCATTCAAAAGACAAAGACCCAGTCAAGGGGTGGGGGAATTACCCTGTGTGACCAGACAGCCCGCACCTGTGTGTGAGGTCCAGCACCTGCCAGTGAACATGTATTTTTGGACCAACCCAGCCAGAAAGGGGAGTGAATGCTGCTCTCCTAAGAGCAAGATGCTGTAGTGTGGGCAGGGGCAAGATAGACCAGAGGGGGACCTCCACCTACGCAGACACTTCCAGTGACCTCACTCTGCTCAGGGATGAGCTTTGGGTAAAGCCTTGGCTTACCCAGATCCTCTGTTATGGGCTGCATACTTATGTCCCTTTAGAATTAATGGTTTGAAGCCCTAACTTTCAGTGTGACGGTCCTAGGAGGTGGGGCCTTTGGGAAGTAATCAGAGTTAGACGAGGTTAGTGAAGCCCTCATAATGGGATTAGTGTTCTCATTCCCTCCATGGACACGAGAAGAGGCCACGTGGATACCCAAGGAGATGGGGGCTGTCTGTAAGCCAGGGAGATGACCATCATCATGGACAATATTTGCTGGCACCTTGATCTTGGGCTTCTAGTTTCCAGGACTGCGAGAAATAAATATCTATTGTTAAAGTCTCACTGTCTATGGTATTTTATTGAACCGGGCAGAACAGACTAAGGCATCCTTACTGTGAGAACTCTGAATGGATGAAACACAGGAAAAGCTGCTGGCTACAATGATCTCTGGTCCCAAGGAAGCACGAGTCAGTGAGATGTGAAATGGCCAGACCCCAGATCTCTGTGGAGTTCATAGGAGCTCCTAGCCCTCACACAAGGCTTAGTAAAGCAGATTTCCCAAAGAGAGAAAAGACAGATAAAACCTCCTGGCTTTGAACTTATGCACAGGGGCATCTGGATGGCTCAGTTGGTTAAGCATCTGACTTTGGCTTGGGTCATGATCGCAGGGTCCTGGGATGGGGTCCTACGTCGGGCTGCCTGCTTAGCCGGGAGTCTGCTTCTCCCTCTGCCCTTACCCATCCCCTGCTTATTCTTTTTCTCTCTTTCTAATAAATAGATAAAATATTTTTTTAAAAAATAGAACTTATGCTCCGTGTGCATCAGATTCGTGTTGGAGAAACTCACTAGGGCTGCAGATGACCTGATCTCCCCTTTCAGCGTTTATCTACAACGGGGCCTGTGCACCTGCATTTTAAAATAAGCATCCTAGGTGGGCTTGAATTTTGCAATTCCAAACTATATAGCTGTATTTCCAAATGATTCTGGGGACTAACGGGAGGGGTGGAAGAGGTGCCTAAGGACTCACCCTGCATAATATTAGTATTTTAGAGAGACTCCTCAGTCAGCGGCATTGATCTCTAAGTTGGTGATTTGGTTTTCGTGGTGATGGTAGGGGACAGGGATATACGTGCTTTGAAAAGTCCCTCTCAACATATAATTGGATATAAGTGTGTGTGTGTGTATTTGTACATATTTGTGTGTGTGTGTGTGTGTGTGTGTGTGTGTGTGTGTATTTGGAGTATGGGGAAAAACACATTATTTCCATGCTGAGAAACACGGTGAATGCCCACAGGGTCTTGGCTGGGGTGGTGCTCTGGAGGTAGACTTTGGATTCTGTAGCCACGGTTTTGCAGGTGATGAGAACCCTGTCAACTCAAGTCACAGCAGAATTATGTCTGGAAGAAGGAAGCTGGCCTGAGATTTTTATGTTTGTCAGATGGAGTGTGAATTTTTAAAAAAGAATGAGAAACGTCTGGCAGTTTCTCATCCCTGCATACCCAACATGTGTGTCCAGGCCGGCGGTCTGCGCTTTGTCCCGTCACGAGGAATGGAGTGCCCTCTCTCCTCCCACAAGCCAGTCCCTCCTCCCCTCCTCCCACAAGCCAGTCCTGAGTCCGTCCTGCTCACTTTCTTTAGAACTTCTCCGGTGCTGCTGTCCCTTTCTCCTCCCTGTACCATTGGTCTCTTCTCCGCCTGCATTGCCGTGGCTTACACACCTGCTCTGATAATGTCTGAGCTGAAAAAAACCCTCCGTTTACTTGTTTGCTACCCCTCTTCTGTTCTCTTTCTCAGACGAGTCGTCATAATCACGGACTCCATCTCCACACCTCCTACTTCCTCTTCCACCTACACCTGTCCAAATTTTGTCTCCAAGATTCCACCAGAACTGCTGGGCAAGTTCAGCAAAAGTTTCTTTTTCCCCCAAATTTCTTTTTCCCCAAGTTTTCCTTACATTTGGTGTTTTTGTTTTACTTGCCTCTTGAGCCCTTCTACTTTGAAACACTTACGTCTTGTGGCTTCTCTGACACCACATTCTGAATGACTGCTCCTTTTAAATGTCCCTACTTTCTTCTCCTTCTCTATCCACCTCTCAGTGTTGGGTTCCCCCAGGGCCTGGAACTTGGGCCGGTTCTTTTCTTGGTCTTCCCTTACTCCCCCCCACACAAGCTCATTTAGGTCCATGGCTTGTAATGCCAGCTCTCTGTAAATTTCTCTAGAACATTGATCTCCAGGCTTGTCTTCCCTAGACTCACCTTTCTGGTATCTCCACTTGGAACTACTTGAATATCTGAGATGTATTTCAAACTTACAATGGCAAAACAAACAACAACAACAAAAATAAATCTTGATTTCCCTTCCAAAATCTATTTCTTCTAAGCTCTTCCTGTTTCAGAAGATACACCAGCATCTATCCAGCTGCTGAAGTCCAAAACTCATTCCCATACTATATTAAAAAATCAAGAATAAATTTAAGGGTGTGTGTGTGTGCATGTGTGTGCATGTGCGTGTGTGTGTGTGCATGCATGGACCCAGCCACAACATCAAGTGTATGTATTATTATTTTGGGGGTCAAGGTAAAAAAAGATTTGAAAGCCTCCAACATGTAATTCTGCCTTGCTTTATTACAGAAATTCATTTAGGGCTCCAGGCACCATGACCTATGGCTTGGGACCTAGACCTGGTTCTTGGGAACCAGGACCACCCCAACATTTGTACAACCTGGGACAGAAGTGCAAATAAAGGCCCAGCTATCATATGTCTAAGTATTTTAAAGTTATAAATAAAGCTAATGAACTGTTGAAAAAAGTGTGTTCTATACCTCATCTTGGCAAATTTACATGCTCCTTAGAAGTCCATTCTAAACCACTTCTGTTTGGGAATAATGTTCCCCACATTCCTAACCTCTGTCCCATCTCCCTTCTTTTCTCATCCCTGGCTCCTGTTCACACCACAAAGGTCCTGGTATGGACATGACAGATAACCCAGCTTATATGTATTAGTTCTACCCATCTCATTCCAAATGGCCACCTGTGGCAACTCTTCTATAGAATTAGAATATTAGGATAGAAGACCCAGGATAGAGGCTCACACAGTCATTAAAAGTGGGCCCAGAGTCATTTGGACAGGAAACTTGAGGTTTAGAAGAGGGGACATGAATGGGGCTTGAGGTGGACAATCTCCTTGGGTCTGTGAACTCCTCACCCTTTGGGGAAGGGCACAAAAGAGAGATGTTCTGGACCCAGAGCAGGGATCACTCTGGCCCAGCTAGAATGGTGGTATTGCTTGGGACAGACTGCAGTGGTACAATTTAAGTACCCCTCACTGTTAGAGATCTTCTACCTCCATCCAACCCCTCTCTCCTCTCAGGCCTAAGTTTAGTTAACCATCAACTGGTTCACCTAAGTCCTACTATCTCCCACAGAGTCTGACATTTTGCTTACCACGTACAGAGTCTGACATTTCATTAAAGTTGCATTTGCTTAGATTTTTAGGGGTTTTTAATCTTCAACTCAACAAATATTTGACTTTCTTCCATATTCAAGCTATCAGGAAGGAAGAAAATATGAATAAGAAAATAATGTTGACCCTCCAGGAGTTTACTGTTTCATCAACAAAATGAAGTGAATATATGCCAAGTCACAATATAAAACAGAATGAGGTCAGTTATGGAGATTCAGAAGATGGGTTCTGAAAAGTGTTATTAAAAGGAAGTGGAGGATGAGGTAGACTTTGAAGGATAAAAGGTGAAGCTGAGAGGAGGGGTGTTCCCAGCAGAAGAAATGGCATGAGGAAGAACATGGTGGCAAGAATGTCTAGCACATGTTCAAGGAGGACTCCTCTTTGGCTGGAGGTTAGGAAGTTCAGGGGATTGTGGTAAACTCAGAGAGTAAAAGGGGAGCACAAGGGATGAGTTTGTAGGAAGTGGGAACCATTGCTGGGAAGGGCACTCCTATAATTAGAGTCAAGCATTAGGAAGAAGAATCTGGTGCTGTGGGCGAGTCAGGTTGAAGGAAGTGGGAAAGACAGTTATGGGATGACTGTGTGTTCTCCTCCTTCCCATTCCCTCTGTTACCTTTTTATAGAGACTGCCACTGCTGCTCCTTCTGGTAATACTAATCCAGAAACTACATGAATTGGCGATTGACTGAGTCAAAGTCTGGGTCAGGATAAATGGGAAGAGGTGGCAAAAAAACCATTCTGCATTCTGTAGCTGATATCAGAGATAGTTAAGATGGATAGAATGGCTGGTTTGTTGGGGACCAATGAGGAACTTGAAGTAAGGTATTAGGCATGTTGCATTTCAGATCTTCATGGGATATTGAAGTGGGGTTTCCTAGAAGATAGCTGTAAATTAATACATGGAACTTGGGCAATGGACCAGGGTTACTGAATGGATCAGGGAGGCTTCATTTAAAGTTGAAGTTGAAAATGAGCAGTGAAAGAGACCCAAAGAAAGAGAATGTAGAGGTAGGAAGAAAGGAATTTGGAGGCACTTGCTTTAAAATCCCCCATTATCAGGCTAATGTGTCTAGGAGGGGTGACACCTTCAGCTCTCATGAGTCAACACCTGAGCCCCACAGGAGATGTGTCTGGAGTGGAGAGAGGAGCACTAGCAGAGAGTGGGGAGGGCCTCTCAAGAGGCCCTCACATGGTCTCCATCCTTATTCTGCCCTAGGTACTGGTCTGCAACTAAACCCATCCAGGAATAGCAGAGCTAGAGATGGCCCACAGCTCCCCTACCTGTGGCCAATTTGAACCTCCTAAGATATGTGAGGTGTTTTCCTGTGGCACTTACCTGGCAGGAAGCAAAGTGACCAAAGCCAGAGGTCCATGGCTCCTTCCAGAGCAAGGTCCCATCCAAGAGCCCCTGAAGACCAGAGCAGAGACCCACTGCTCACCCAGGAAACCTTTACAATCTGGAGCTTGAAAGAGATTTCTGGCCCCAGAGGAGCAAGGCTTGAAAATGAGGAAATGACAACTTGTTTTGTTTGCTAACTAGTCTTAGACTAAAAAAGAAAATACCAGCAAACCACAGCGGAAGTTAGGAATTAAGAAAACATGTTATGTTGAGGGCGAATGGGTCACCAGGGTTCAAAGAGCTTCGAGGAAGCTCCTGAAAGCTACTAGAAATGCTCAGGTATGCTATTTCTTTGCCTTGGGGACTTTCTCTTGGAGGTCCTCACGCTTTATGTCTGTTCGTTAACTTCGGAACCACAGTCACTTGCTTTATCCCTGCCTTTGGGACAAAAGAGACTTATCACCAATTTTCTCCACCTGGAGAAGACCATATGGATAGAAGCTTCGGCCTGAAGTCAGAAGATTCTGGTTGTAGACCTTGAACTTATATGAGAAATAATTTTGAGCACCTACTATGTGGGACTCCGAACCATAGGTTTTGAGGAATTCACTCCCTTTCTCTAAGCCTAGATCTCTTTATCTAAAAAATGAAGGTGGGACTGCCAGGAGATGATGTGACAGTGCCAAAAGTCACACAGATTAGCAGAGCTGTCCTTCAAGCCCCCAACAGACCATTGGGGGAGGTCCAGTGACTGATGGAGAAGAACAAAATGCTGAGGCCCTTGGTCACAAGGTGTCACAGACAGAGCCTTGGATTCTAGTCAAAAGATGTGGCTTCTGGTCCTGGCTTGGTGCTTACTAGCATCTGGCCTCAGTTTTCTCATTGATAAATAGGGATGGTCCCTGCCCTGTGTATATCACAGGGCTTTCACAAGGCCCAGCAGGAGCCATGGTCATAGAGGTGGTTGAAGAATCTTTTGTTGTGGAGATGCATGGGACTGATCCTTAAGAGGGTATCCCCAGGGCTTCATTCCTGGTGGTGACATTTTAGGTGGCTTCCCAACATCCCCACCTCCAGGTGCTACAGCTTCTAGAGCCCATGGAGGACTGAGGCTTCCCACCTCTTTTCTGGGAAGGCTTCTCGGTGGTCCTGTGCACACTGCTCTTCCCTAGCCCCACACCCCCATTTGTCACATGCTCTCCAAAAAACAAAAAGAAAACATCCTCTGTAGAATTTGCATGGGAGGCCCAGAGCAGGTGCAGAGGAAATGGGTGTGTGGGCGGGCAGCCTGCCCTCCCCGCCCCTATGTGGGTTTCCACCAGCACAGAGCTACTGTGGTTCTGATTTCCTCCAGCCACAAACTGGGCCAAGGTGGCAGAGGGCAGGCCTAAGGACTCTAGTCAGTGAGTGACCACCAGAGGTCTTGGTTCCGGTTGGCCTCCACCCTACCCTACTCAGAGGGCTCTTCCCAGTTCCCCACAGCTGTCCCACTCCTGGGCTCTGCCATTCACTGGGCTCAAAGCCTGGGACTGCCTTGGAGAGAGAGAATGTGACATGTGTGTGACAGTGGGCCCAAGAGGGTTTGTGTGTGTGTGTGAATGTGTAGTGTTTGTGCGCTGTGTGATTGTGAGTGTGTAGATGTGGGTGTGTGGTATGTGAGCGATGAGTGTTCTATGACTGTGATATGTGACTGTGTGTGACGTACACACCATACGGGACAGCGGGAGGAATGGCATGGGAACGTGTCATGTGTGACAGGTTAGTGTGTGAGTATATGATGTGTGGCGTAAAAATGTGTGTGTGGCATGTGAGGTGTGATTATGAGACGCGTGACTGAGTGTGTAAATGTGTGTGACGTGATGTGTGAATGTGTAGCATATGGTTGTGAGTATGTGAATGTATGTGTTGTGTGTGTGGCATATGTGGTGTGTGGTTGTGAGTGTGCAAATATGTGTGGGGTGTCTGAGAGTGATATGTGGGTGTGAACATGCTGTGTGTGTGAACATGTGTGATGTGTGAATGTGTGGTTGTGGTTGTGAGTGTGTGAATGTGTGCAGGGTGTGTGGGTGTGTGGAAGGTGGGTGTTAACAGGTTGCATGGGTGAACATGTGTGATGTGATGTGTGAATTGTGGTGTGTAGTTGTGAGTGTGTGAGTGTGGGGGTGTGTGTGAGTGTGTGGTATGTGTGTGTGAACAGACTACATGTGTGAATGTGTGTGATGTGATGTGTGAACGTGTGGCATATGTCTGTGAGTATGCAAATGTGTGCAGAGTGTATGGTGTGGGTGTGTGAACAGGCTACGTGTGTGAACATGTGTGTCTATGACGATGCAGGTTGGATGCACTATGGCGGCCTCCTGCTAGGCAGTGCCTGGAGATGTGTGGCCCAGATAAAACCCTTAGAGATATCACACTGGGGTTAAGAGCAAGAATTAGGGGTCTCACGACTACCAGGCAGGAAGGGAATGTTGGGAGTCTGAGGAGTCAAAACTCCCAAACCTGGGCTGTCCGTCTCTACCTCCAGATGTTGCACCAGGGTCTCAGGGACTGAGTCCCCAGGGGAAGGCTGAACCCTGGCTAAACTCAAAGTGGGAGAAGTTTACTGTCTTCATTCTCTTCTCCCTCTCTTGTTTTCTCCAACTGTATTTTCTCTCTCCTTTCTGCCTCTCAGGCAGCTGCAGTGTCCTGGAGTTCCCACTCCCAGGGGAAGGGATAAGAAGCTGAAGCCCATTGACCTGCAGGGACCTGAGGGCCTACCATCCTCTGGGGCCAGTGTTTGACCAGAGAGATGAAGCCCAGGGAAAAAATCGCAAGTCTCGTGACAGGCAGGTGGATAGAATAAATAATACCAGGTACACCAGGAAGTGTTCTAAGTCTTCAGGAAAATTCACTTAGTCCTCATAAAAACTTGGGTTTTATTATCCTCCCTATGTTATAGATGGGGTAAGAAAGATAATTCTCATCAGGTTGCTGTGAGGATTGCCTGAGGAGAGCATTACAGAGGGTTTAGCACGATGCCTGAAGTACAGTGTAAGTGCCATGGCAATCAGCCTTTGTCACTGAGGTGGAAGTTGTCCTTATGGGTTGGGCTCTGTCATAGCATCATCTCACTTTGACCTCCCACGTCACCAGTGTCCGAAGAGCCATCTCCTAGGCCTTTCCAGACCAAGAGCTGAGATCCTAGGTGGTACTTGCCATGACCCAACACTGCTCTCCCCAAAGACACACCCTGAGAATCCCCCCACCTGCTGGGCTCAGTGGGGGGTCCCACTCAGGTAGAAGTACCTGGCTCAGGCATCCTGTAGTTTCCACCTTCCAACAACCTGGACCAGAGTGAGCCAGTCCACAGGAACAGGGCTTTGGGAGGGTTAACTTTTACTATAAGCCTACTCATGGCTTTCTGCTACAAGAAATGGTGAGACTTCTTAGCTGAATATGGCTATACTTCTGGTATTATTCTAAGTATTATTCTGGTATTATTGGTATTCTGGTATTATTCTAGAACCTGTATACATAGAATTTTGCATGAATTTTAATGTGACTTAAGAGCAAAAACCTGAAATTTAGAGTAATCACCTCCACACATTTAGTCAAAGACGTTGTCTCTAGTGAGCGCGGATTGGCTGCCCATTTCCTTGTCAGCCTTAGGAGGGGCTTACCAAGCCTGAGAAATTCCTGGAGTCTTACAGGACCATCTTCCTTCCCCTTCCCCCTTCCTTCCCCGTTTCAGCTCCCTGGCCAGCTGGGGGCCAATGGTCTCATCATCTCCTCTCATGGTGTGTCCCCTGTCTACTTAGATATGTGGTCTTTCTGAGGTGATCTCTTATTATTTTTATCGTATAGACTCCTTGGTAGAGTTCATCATTTCAGAGAAGCTTGTGGGGTCAGGGGACTGTCCTTGTTTCCCTGCCTTGGGGACCAGTTTCAAGACCTTATGCCAGTCAGCTTCTCTCTGCTGTCTACTGTTCTTGGGAGACATGTTCTGTCCTGACTCTTGGGAAAGTCTTGGACAAACGAGATATATAAATATATCTTCACACATTAAAATCAACTGCTATAAGCAGATTCGCAGGCACTATTGGACCTCAGTAATATGTAATCATTATTACATAATAGATTTTTTTTAAAAGAAAATAAATCAAGGTAATTCAAGGACTTGAGGAAGATTCTTTTGTCATCAGAAATATTTAAATAGTTCTCTGAGTGATCGCTGGACACTGATCGTTGTATTTGGTTTATCATTAACCCCACAGCTGATTGTTACTCCCCAGTCCTGGGCTGAATAATGTCCTTCCAAAATTTATGTCCACCTGGAACCTCGGAGTATGACCTTACTTAGAAATGGGCACTTTGCTGATGCAATTCATTAAGATGAGGCCACACTGGATCAATGTGGGCCCTAAACCCAATGACAAGTGTCCTTGTAGAAAGGCCCTATGAAGACACAGAGAGACACAGTGGGAGAAGGTCAAGGGAGGATGGGCAGAGGTCGGAGCCATGCAGCTGTGGGCCGAGGACCCCTGAGCATTGCTGGAGGTGCCTGGCAGCCCCTGGCAGTGAGGAGAAAGGCACAACCCCCTTCACAGATCTCCCCTCACAGCCTCCCGAAGGAACCAACCCTGTGGACATCTTGATTTCAGACTTCAAACCTCTAGAATGGTGAGAGACTAAATTATCGTTATTTTAAGCCACCCAGTTTATGGTACTTTGTTACAGTGGCCCTGGGAAATTAATATACTCCACCAAACTGGTGAGTTTTTAACTTAATTAGATATCCCATTTCGGCTACAGACCAGCTTCCTTATTCATGGAAAGATTTAAAGTGGACTTTGGGGAGTTCATTTTTACATCTGCTATCACCTATTTATAATATCAGTTAAAAATAATGTAAGGTTGTCTGTGGCTTCAGTGGCATTTCTTGGCCTTTGATTCTAGGGACCAAGATAGGCTGTCTGAGGTCAGGATTGGCTTGTGGGTTATTGGCATTAATATGGAAGCTGTATCTTAGTCCTTTTGCCCTAGGATGATGCTCTGGAGGTCAGGGAGCCCCTTCCAAGGGGAAAAGATTGATAGGTTCTGATGGACTTTGTAGTTTTGGTTCTTCTGGAATGATGGGCCATCATGCCAGAAGAAGCTAGATATGCCACTCCATTGTAGAGAACAGAGAAATAAACATTCCTGACGACCACCTCTCCAGGCCAGGGTGGAGCCCCAGGCTCTGACCTAGGTCACAGTCTGGCAATCAAGCTTGGGCACTGCAGCTGGTAAAGCAGGAGAGGAGACCAAGGAGGACTGAAGTCTGAGTCTTGTCAAGGGCAGGCTTAGAAGCATGAAGTATCAGAAACAGTATGTTCAAGGTCCATGTGGAAGCAAAGGTTCTGCCCCACATCAGGCAGGATGGAAGCCTGGGAAGAACTTTCTCTTAAAGAGAACTCTCATACACAGAGGCCCTGGGGATGAGTCCAGCATGGACTGGGGGCTGATAGGACATGACAAGGTTTAGTGCCACAACCTAGGAATGGCCTTGGCAGACAAAGGGGTCCTTTATCTAATTGCTGTACCCCAAGACACTCTGGGTTAACTACTCTAAAAGCTAAGTTATCAATTACCTGGCTTCTGGTTGATATTTCTGTGGAGGGAGTTTACTCATTTGGTTACTTGATTTTTTATTAATAGCCTCTCCATCTGGGATGATATCCCAGAAAGGTATGAGATTCAAGGTCAAGTGTTCCATGGATGCTTACCCAAGATTTTTTTTTCAATTCCAAAGAGAAGTGCGGTTATACTTGCTTTTGGTTTGTTCCATTACAAATGTCTTAATTACATTCTATAACACAGAGCTTTGAGATCTTGACCATTGGTGTAGACCCCAAACTATTCTTCTTCTGCAGATCATCTTGGTCCCACTTGTAGGCAGTCTCCCCCCACACTCTCAGCCCAGCCTTGGAGGGAGAGGGAACTTTGGCTTGGGCCCACAGGCTGGAGTGCCTGAGAGTGGGACCAAAGCAAAAAGGGCTGTCTGGGAAATTGAAGGTATGGGGACAAATGCAGCCTGAGCCTCCTTGGTGGCAATCATGGTCTTTAATTATTAATGAAGTTGCATTTTTGATTTGTAAGCGAGTGTCAGCTGGTAGGTACTGGTTGAAGTACAGACCTCAGAGGGGAAAAGACCTTAAACCTTAGCTCTTGGAAGATCAGCCCCTCCCTGGCATCATCAGACATCTTCTTAACTTTCCTTTGGTTGGGAACTCTTCACATAAGTGGTCCATCTGAGTGACAGAAAGGGAAAGAGTCCTCTTCCCTGAGGTGGGGTTTATGAAAGACCAGTCTCCATTACGTTTTTCTCCTCCTCTACCTCCTCTTTATTCTAGAACTCTGCCTCCATCAGGAGTGCAGGGGCTCTTGTAGAGAGATGCCTGGTCAGGAGGACAGGAGATGCCTCCCCTGGTTTTGATACTAGTTTATGCTACGTGGTCCCCTTGAGCAAACCTCGTCACCTCTTGGGATCTCAGTTCTCTCCTGTGAAATGGTTAGCATGTGTGTTTACAATTCCTTGTATGTATGCCCATGTAACCTGATCGCTCAGGCCCCAGGACTCTGGGCAGTTTATGATTTCTCCTACTGTGGGTGGAGATGAGTGTCCCTGGTGAGGATTTCAGGTCTCGGTGAGGGTCACTACACTGAAAGGAGCTGCAGCTTCCAAGAATTTAGGGAGGCTTACAAAAAGGCTACTGGCTGGGTCTGCGGCCTCTCTGTCCCAGCGTCTAGAAGAGCCTGGATTCTAGTGAGTATCCAAATATGTATTTTCAATGAAGGAAAGAAGAGAAGTTGGAAGGGAGGGGAGATGAAGAGAAGGAAGGGTTAAGGGGAGAGGAGAATTCCATGGAGGATACCAGGAGAAGGATGTGGAAAAGCTGCCTTTTTGAAACGATCTTCCCACCCACGGGATCTCTCTTCTTTCTGACAGGTGCCTCTGAGATCTTAATTCTCCTTCGCCATCTTGGGTTCCTTCATTAAAATAAGCTGCAGAGGGGACCCCTCTTTGTCCCTCCACCCCACCAGGAATAGTTAGGCCAGGCTGGGATACCACTGAGGAGGGACCAGCAAACCCTCTGAGGAAGGGAAAGTAGGATGTGAGTGCACGCATCGAAGCCCCCTGGAGCCGAGGTCCCCTGAGGATCAACATGATTTTGAAGGCGATTGTCATGAGTGGTGGGAGCGGAGAGAGCCACTGGCACCTAGACTTTCTCAGGGCCCTCCTGGACTTTGGCAGCCATGTTGTTGGTCTGGATCAAGAAGGCAGTGTAGGCCATGTCAGCTTCCTCCTTGGAGGACTAAGGGGGCAAGAGGACAGGAGTCAGTGTTTGGGGCACTGGCTCAGCAGGTGGGGATCGGAGGGAGTGTCGGCACTTCATAATCTTGGCCTAAGCAACCCAAGCCTGTGTTGACCTGCTGCTCTTATTCTAGCTCCTCAGGCTCACTAAGGACTAATTTTGAGAAGCGGAAAGTTGCAGTTTCTAAAAATACCTCCCTCTGTCTCACTACCTCCTTCCGACACATGGAGTGGAACCACCTCTGTTGCTTGGGCCTGTCCCCAGAAGCTCTGCCCACACAGTCCATGGGCAAGGTGGTCTAGACTGATGTCAGCCACAGTGGTTCACGTTTTTCTTTCACTACCTGCTCAGAGATGGAGCTCGGCAACAACACAGGGCTAGAGAGGAAGGCTATCTCCAGGACGAGCTTCCTCCCCTACTTGTTCCAGATTCGGGGTCTCTGCTGCTTCCAGGGAGAGTAGATATGAAAGCAAGCATTAAAACCCTGGACTAGGAGGCCCAGGGGATGGGAGGAGGGTAATACGTGACCCAAAGCCAAGAATCACCTCTGGTAGGGTTGTAAGCAACATGGCACTTGACTGGGGTGGGGAAGGGCTTCTGGTGACTACCAAAGTGCCCATGGCCAGCAGATGTCTTTCAGACCCAAGTGGAAGGCTGGTCCTGAGCAAACTCTCAAGGGAGGCTGGGTGGCCTGAAGCCCACAGGTTCCACAGCCCAGGAAGGGGATCCACTTAATCACCGGCATTTGACATTTGGCCTTCCCCATCCTGTGTCTGCAGTTTTGTTGTCCTTCCTTCTCATCCCTCACTCTCCCTGCCTCTGGCATGTTCACAGCCCGTCCGCTTACCTCCTGCCTCTGCCTCAGTCACATCAACAGCACAGCCAGGAAGGCAGGCCTTGCCCTCCGAAAGTTCTCCTGAAAACTATTTTCACTGCCTTCCCTCTTCTGACATCAGCCCCAACACTGAGGTAGCTTCTCCTGAGGTCTAACTGCCGTCCCTCATGCTGCACTTCTTTGTCACAAAAGTGAGGCCTCCCTCTCCCTCCTCGTTCTCACCCGTTTTGCCTTCTTGGGTTCTTCGGTCTCTGCTGTGTTCTCGGTGGCAGTGCCGCACTCTGTGTGAGGAGCGAGGGGCGGGGGGTCTTAGCCTTCACTGGCCTTATACCCCCACCCCAGAGGCAGGGTCAGGTCTCATTCTCGCTCCCCCCAGTGGGTCGGACATTCCCTTTGAGTGAGGGACGTACCATCTTTTCCTCCGAGCGTTGTCTCCTGAGTGACTGGCGAGGCCCCCATGTTGTCATTGGCACCAAAATCCTTGGAGTTCTCAAAGTCCGACATGCTGATGTCTGTCCTATAGCTTCTAATTGAAACCCGGTCTGTCCAGGAGAAAGAGGAGTTGGTGTGGGGACAGAGGACATATGCGAGCAGGACATGCTGCCTCTGAGGGACCCTCACAGGATAGCTGGAGAGGACAGTGTGGCACGTTGCTCATCTCTGACTCTGACCCAGAGCAGAATGGAAATGGTCAGAGGCTCCTTCCCTGTCCCTTCTCAAGGAGAATCAAGACTCAATAACCCCTGACCTTTTTTTTTTTTTAAAGATTATTTATTTGTGTGTGTGTGTGTGTGTGTGTGTGTGTGTGTGTGTGTGTGTGTATGTGAGAGAGAGAGAGAGAGAGAGAGTGAGAGAGAGAATGAGAGCAGGGTGAGGGACACAGGGAGAGGGAGAGAGTGGGAAAGAAGCAGATTCCCCACTGAGAGCAGAGCCTAATGTGGGGCTCGATCTCACTACCCTGAGATCATGACCTGAGCCAAAACTAAGAGTCAGAGGCTCAACCAACTGAGCCTCCCAGGCACCCCAAGAACCCCTAACCTTTCAAGGCACAGTGCCTCGTTCTGTCCTCACATCAGCCCTGTGAGGCATGGCATGTATTATTATCCCCGCCTTGAACCCTGAGGAAATGGAGGCATGAAATGGGGACACCCAAAGTCACACAGCCAGCCAGTTCTCAAAGTAGGCCAGAAGTGTAGCTCCCCCTGCATCCTGAGCTCCTCATCCTGGAGGTCCTGCCTCTGAACTTGGACCTGGAGCCATTACAGGTGACCTTCCTGGGACAGCGGCACTCAATGTGAGTTTTGGGTATGAGTTTATCTTTCCCCACCCTGCTTTCCCAGAACACTTTCTCAGAGCCTGTGAAAGAGAAGAGACCACGGCAGCCCCACACTAAGGGCAGCTAAGCCCCCTGACTGAGGTCCAAGGGCTCAGGACTGGAGATGCGGGGCAGGGGCCTCCCGGGCACTCACCAACGTTCTTCCTATGCCGTGCCCTGAGCACTGCCACAACCACGGCCCCCACTGCCAGCACCAGGCCCAGGGGCACCAGGGTGGAGACAAGCACTGTGGAGCTCCCACTTTGTCCTGCAGAGCTGGAAGAAGGGCTGAGTTAGTCGCTGGAAGGGAAGCCTGGGGTTTCAGGACATCCCAGCAGTTTGGGTCCCCCCCAACCGTTTCTTTCCCTCCTCTTGGTACAGCCCCTCAGCTCTTCTAGGGAGACTTCCCCGACATGGCAAAGGCAAGGACAGAACATTCTCTGCATCCCAGGTCTGGGAAATTGAACTGAATGGTGGACATGCCCCACAATCCCCGGGCTCAGGAGAAGGGCAAAGAGAACCACGGGCCCCTCCTGAGCACAAACCAAGGCAGAGAGGGCTGCCCCACCAACGAGAGGAGGACAGGCCCTCCTCTGTGCCCCCCACAGCCCAAGCTCAGGTCCTCATCCTCTGGGATATTCTCCCTCACCTGCTGGCATCTACGGACCCTTTGCTCCCATCTGCAGGGTCTCCGACATCCTTCACTGTTTTGTCATCCACAAAAAGCCTGGGATTCTGAATGACTTTGCTCTCAACTTCCCTGACACTCGACTCTAACCCTTCTTCACCGGGAGCTGAATCCACTTGGCTGATGTCTTGGGACCCTGGAGAAAGACAGGCGGGGCTGGATTATTTGTTCTCTCTCTGTTTTCCCTCCTTGATATCAGGGAATGCAAGGAGTGGGACTTCAGTAGCAATCACGGGGTCAGGGTGAGATCTCAAGGCTATTAGAGTCGAGTCCAGAATAACACTAGAAGTAGATGATCTCTGTCCCATTCATACCAAACTCATTTCCATCTCCAAGGCTCCATGGCATAGCTCCAGCTCTGCATAGGGGCTGGCTGATCATTTAGAGACTGACATTTTTCTCAACTTTTTGAAACTCTGCCCCAGGTCTGCTGGGTGCGATTGTGCTGCCCCCTGGTGGTATCTTGGCAAGGGTTCCCTTAGTGAACAAGACCAGTGGGACCCAGGTATGGTAGGATTTCTAGAGATTCTTATAATACCCTCACTAGGGACAAAACATTTCATGTGATATTTTAAAAAAGAGCCTTAAAATGCAAACATGCTCGAAGAATTTGCCTTAATTTTCTTTGTTATATCTTACAAATGAAGATATCTGGCCTCTTTCGAGAGCAGGCTTTGGCAGAATGTATTGCATGTAACAGTGACTTTGAAATTTCACGATGTAGACGATCTCTCTTATAGAAAGGGCTTCAAAATAGCCTGAAGGGGCAACTATAGGGCTTGTCTTGAACCTGTGGTTATATGGCAAACCTACTTTTTTTTCCGGTTTGTATGCTTTTCTCTGATGCTCCTTGTAGAGGGATAAATGAGACTCGACAGAGGCTTACTCTCCCCCTGCCTCCAGTCAGTCGCTTATAGTCAGACCAGGGGCCACCTCTGATGGACGAGCTCGTAGGCAGGAACCTTCTCTGGTAACCCCAGGGGACATAGACTTTGACCTCAGAGACTTACCCTTTACCCTCTCCTCGACTGACAAATAGACAGCCATGGTCTCTCCGTATCGGGGCCCATCCTTCACCCCGCACCAGTACCAGCCTTCATCTGCCTTGGAGACTGGGTTCAGGGTCATGGAAATTATCTGGCTCTTCTGGTCACAGTTCATGAAGGCCTGGCTGGGCCCTTCATCTTGGCTGGGCAGAGTTTTGCAGCCTCTGTCACTCCACTTGCACCAGTATTTCTCGAAGGAGTAGTATTTGCATGGGAAGTGACAGGAGAGCTTGAAGGTCTCCCCAACCCGGCCAACAGCATTCTTGGGTACCTTGAGGCCTGGTTCTCCTGGAGTAGGGCAGGAGGGAGAGATAGGCATGCAGGTTGGCATTGGTGAGACTGCAGGGAAATAACTGTGGTGGGGACCTTTGTCCATGGCCCATTTCCTCTCTGGAGAGCATTATAAATAAATACATTATACTGAGTACATAAAGAATGTGATGTATGTGCCTATGTAATAATTACTATTAATGACCCTCATGCATTAATCTAGTCTATCATTAAACATAGGGTCTTACCCATTGGCCTCAGTTTGCTTTCCTTGATCTTCTCTTCTAGACTCAATACAAAGAGCCACACTCTACTTCAGCTGATGGCATATATACTGTAAAAGAGGCCACTGTTCTTGATACTAAAAGGGGATACACTTGGTGGTGTAGAGAGTGTGGAGTATGTGCAGGAAAGGGTGCTTGTTGCAGTTACGAAAACATGATGTCTCAATTGTTGGGTTCTCTCCTGAGGTTTGTCCCATCAGCATGGCATGAGATAAGAGGAAGAGTGGTTGAGGGGGATGTCACTGCTGACTGAAGGGTCCTGGGGCTGCCTCCCTTCCCTCTTGTCCCTGTTCAGCTCTTACCTTCGACAATCTTGAGCTCCACCATGTACTTCCAGTGATTATCACCATTGGTCAAACACCAGTAGAAGCCAGCATCCTTGGGGGTGAGCTGGTTGAGTATGACTGTGTAGGTGCCATTGCCTGGCTCTTCATGCAGTGTGAGCCTGCCCTTGTACTGCTCCTTAACCAGCTCCGCACTCTCCACCAGCGGCTGGCAGCGGCCATTTTGAGTGTCTTCCCAGCGACACCAGTACTTCAGGCTGTCTGCTTCCTTGGGGTTGTAGGGGCAGAGCACTGCCACAGAGCCACCAACCACACCTTTCACCACAGAGGGAATCTGGGGCATTATGGTCTCTGGAAGTACAGAAATGGAATGGAACATCTGCAACACGGTCTGGGTAGCTCCTCCCCATGGTCTCAGCTAGGGCAGAGAGTGAAGTTTAGATCATTTACCTCACTCTCCTTAGAAAATGAGAAAGGCTTTTCTAATGTACAGAGTCTGTAGCTGAAGACATCCAGCCAGACTCCAGTGACCTTCACCACTAGTCTGGGCATTTTGTTTCCTTTCCCCCACTTTATTCTTGGCAGAGAATGGAAGGAGTTTAAGGAATGACTCTCAGTTCTCCTTGGGCTTCTTATAAAATCTTGCTATATACAAGTTTTTGTCTGTTTATTAGCTCATCCCATTAAAATGGCCAGATGGTTTTTCCCCAAATTAAGAAAATATATTTAGGATGGTATGCTTTAAAATATAAACTACGTAGCACAGAAGGTTTTCTAGTTGGTGACTCTGAGGGCCATCTCAGGAAAAAAAAGATGGCCGTTTTCCAAAAACTAAAGCTGATGTCCAGTGGGAAGATGGACATCATATGAAGATGCTGAGGAATGTAGTGAGGGCCAAGCTGATATAAAAGTACTGCCCAGGGAATGTGAGCCCCTTAAGGAAAAGTCACAGGTGACATTGAACTGCGAGTACTGGTTTGCTGTTTCTCATGAGGGTAACTCTCCGCAGTGCTCCCCAGTGAGGGGGAGCAGGGATTTAATGATTTCACCACCTTGCTGGCCTGCCAAACTAGAGCTATGTAGGCCAGGTGGTGGAGTTAAAAAATACTCTTATGAGATGTTGAGGGGGAAACTCAGAGGCTGTGGTATTGTTTTCCTGGGACAGCACTGAGGCCAAGATAAGACCAAGAAAAGAACAAGATAAACTGCCCATTACAGATTAAGGGATGAGGTGCTATCCTGCTTGAAAGACTAGGGAGAAGGGACAGGTGGCCCTTGTAAGCTTTGCCATGGCACTGGGGTTCCATGCTAGGTCCTTACCATGGCTCTCTGAGACCCAGATATTCTGCGGGTCTTGCCTCAATGAGGAGCTTCGCTCTCCTTTTTGTTAATCAGGGACAGCCATCAGAAGGCCTTTGACAGAGAAAAATTGGTAGATAATGCAAGGCTGAGGCTGTGTTTTCTAGCACTCCTGTCCAGCTGCCTACATAGCACGTAGTTCAGGGCCAATGGGGAGAGGATGACATTGACTGACTGATGGATAATGGATAGACTCCCAGGGCATGAGACAGGTGTCCACCTGCTGCGCGGACACTCTTCTTCCCCTCCCCATCCCAGGTCTCACCTTCATTGACAAAGAGTTGCCAGGGCTGGGTGGGGTAGCCTTCGTGAGGCTGACCATCAGAGTGGGTTCCACACAGGTAGTACCCGGCATCCTCTTTCCTCAGGTTGGTGATATGCACACTGAAAGAGCCCTTCTCCTTGGGAATAAGCAGGATCCTGCCCTCAAAAGCCTGAGCCTTCTGCCCCAGGGTGTTGATGACCACGTCGCAGTCTTTCCCCTTGCGTGTTCTGCACAGAAATCTGGCTGTATCTTTCACCTCGGGGCCCAGGGCACAGTCAAAGGTCACGGAGCCCCTCAGATCTCCATAAAGCAGTTCAGGCTCAGGCTTCAGCACCTGGAGGTCAGCATAACTCTTCTCAGCACTGGGGCCATCCCCAGCCTGGCATCTGTACATCCCAGCATCGCTGAGCCGGACTCGCTTGATAATGAAACTGAATATTAATTGGTTGGTATTCAGAATATCGATCTCTGCTCTGTCTGTATAGTTGGAGTTCACATTTCCATAGGAGTCAATGACTAGAACACAGAGCTGGCCTGTGTTCTTGCACACGGACTTCCTCTTCTCAGAATTCTCATGCTTGAAAGGGCAATTGATGGTCACTGTTCCACTCAAGTCAGCAACGTAGACCCCAACGCCATTTTGAAGCCCAGGACCTGCAGGATAACGGGCAGGTGGCCAGTTGTGATTTCACTTTCTTGCAGTTGAGGGCTGTTTAGTATTCCCAGTGAGGGTCTGGGTATACCTATCACCTTCACTGCCTTCCTTCCAAGGAGGACACTACCAGAATGTCTTCCAAGGACCAGCTTTACTGCTGTCTCCTCCATGAAGCCCTCCCCAAGCTGGGGCTAATCTTTTCCTCCTCCGTGCTCTCTTGACACTTACATCTGTTATCTCTTATTACATCTGATCTTGCCTAGAGTTAATTATGTTCCCCATAGCCCAGAAGTCCCTTGAGAGCAAAGACATACTTTACCCATGTGTGACTCCCCCCCGCAGTGCCCAGCACCATGACTATACGTGGTAGGAACCCAAAGTAACGTGTGTTGAAATAAACAGAATGAATATAAGGATAGGGTGATGGATTTCAGTGCACTGTGATGGAAGTTTCTAAAACTTACAACAGTCCAAATATGGAAGGATCTGCTTTGTAAAGTAGTGAATGTCTGCCATTTCAAGTGTTTAATCAGAGGCTGTATACCCATTGTCTCCAGTGTTCTTTCAGACATCCTGTATAAGGTCAACTCCAAGTTCTCCTCGGCTCTTAAAATTCTTCCATTTTATGACTCTCCATGACCACCTGAATGAACTCTTTATTCAGTCCATAGATAACCCCCAGGCACATGCCAGGGGAATATCTTTGAGACATATCTTTGAGAACCCCTCCAATTTTCCTCCCTTAAGACTTCTTTCTCTCTTAATTTCCCTTGATTATCTGAAATGCCCTTTGTTGTTGAACCCTTGTCAGAAAGATCTTTCCTATTTTTCTCTTCTCTTAACTAGAACAGCCTTTTCAGTGGCCCACTCTTGCAGGGCCCTGGTCTTTGGGCAACAACTGATCATTTCATTTATGCTAAGGGTGTTGATGTACTAACAGATCCCAGATCAAAAATGCATTTTGAAAGAAGCCTTCTGGTGACCTTAAGGTCCTGATCTGAAGGGTGCACTAATGGCAGGAATTTAAGGATCCCTAGAAACCTCTCCTTGCCTTTTCTGTCTCCCTCAGTTCAAAGACCTCTCTCCCCGCCCTGGAACAAACACAGTAAGAGAACTTGTCCTCCTGATGCTCTTCTAAGCTACCGCTTTAGTAAAACCCTCAAATGTCGTAGGCCCTGAAGACCTAGAAAGTTGTACTCACCATCCCCAAGGGTGTGCCATCTGTCTCATTTCCATATTCTATTATGAAAAGTCCTTGCCTCTGGAAAGAGAACTCATAGTCTTCCCCACCCCATGCTGGACCTCTTCCCTCTCAGGAAATGCTTCCTCCAGCCCTCCCACAGCAACTGAGATGAGTTCCTCTCACTTTTCCAAGGAGCCCAAGGAGCCTGGGTTCTTACCCCGGAGGACCTCCAGGTTCACATCAAAGGACAGACCTCGGCTGTTAATGCCCAGACCACACTTGTAATGCCCAGAGTCGCCCCGAGTGAGATGGTCAATGTTCACCACAAATGTGTTGCTCTCTGGGAAGTTGGTAAGGTTGGCTCTGCCCTCATAGTCCCTGGAGATGTAGCCTTCTGAAGAGACGAGGGTCGTGCAGCGGCCCTGGGCCCCCTGTCGGCACCAGTACTTCCGGGTATGCCGGTTGACAGAGGAGTCTGGGTAGTAGCACGTGATAGATACTGAGCGCCCTTCCACACTGCTCACTTCCTGGGGACCGAATATGGGACTCTTCATGGAGACCACTGTGGGGACAAAAGGCAGAGGTTTTCCGAGGTCCTGGCAGGTAAAGCCTGCTCAAATGATCCCAACAGCCTCCCTGAGGAGATGAAATTGTCCCCCCGCACATGTGCCTCCTGTAGATTATTTGCTATGCACGACAGCAGGACAACTGCTGCTGGACAATTCTACATGACTTGCTGTGATTGGGTAAAATGATTGATTAATCGTTATTACATTCTAACTGTATCTCATTAAGGATTGCCATTTTAAGGACAATGGAACGGCAAACTTACTTCATATCTCTTTCCATTAATAAAAAACCACTTTGTGGGGTGCAACACCATTGCATTTGTTGTCTATTACTTTCTTATATTTCTAAAAACACTTGGTAGATTCTTTTCTTTTCTTTTTTTTTTCCAGATAAAAATATTGGGAGCCAAGAAGGAAAAGTTATTTTCTCCAAACCCCATAGCAACTCCTGAGAGGTCTGATTTGAGGTCTAGGCCTTTTTTTTTTTCCTGGTAAAGAACCTTAACCAGACTCCTGGCCTTGAAACAAGTAATTGCCACTCCTGTTCTGGATCCCCAACACTGGTCACCAGGTCTTTTTTCAGACGTGACCTTTCAGCACCGTCTGTGTGACTCCTCCTTGAGTCGGTACAGGTTTTGAGAGTGGCATCCCTGGGGACAGGCCAGGTTTCAGTGTTCCCGGCACCCTGGGTCCTGGAGGGGTGGACTGGGGCCTGACAGACGCACCTGGGAAGACAGCCAGCAGGCAGGTGAGGAAAAGGAGCCCCATGGCTTGTGGTTCTCAAGGGGCTGTGCCACCCAGGCCGACTTCTTTGTGGGAAGCTGAAAGAGAGTAGCAGAAAGGATGAAGCTCTTGTGTTTTCCAAGGCCAGTTGGCTTTACAGTTCCTGTAACACCTATTTGGTTTTGTAGTTCCAGTAACGGACAGAAAGCCTGTTGAAAGCATGAATGGCTCCGCCTTTCCCATTATATTTCAAAGTCCCATTATTCCACAGAGCTTTTCATTCCTTAATAGTTCTAAGTAGCTATTTGTCTTCTCAACTAAACTGCATGTTCCTTTGGAGTAAGGACACAGGTGCCATTTTTCCTGTGTCCCTGTCTGGGTGGCATGCTCCTAGGGTTAGCTCTGTAAGGTCTCAGAACAGCTCACTGGATCGTGGGTTATACCGACCAGTGGTCCCGTCTCTCTGTTTCGGCTGCCCTCCCTACAGCCCTGGCATACTTTATGGTGTGTTCATATGAGCAAACTGGGTCCCCTCGAGAAGGCCCGATAGGGATTAAAGTTTAAATGTCACAATGATGGTCTCTTACATTAGCTCCTTCCGGGCACTGTGTTAAATAATGTACATGTATTATCTCATTTAAACTTAATATCACCCTCAGAAGTGGTTGTTCTTCCCCACATTTTACATAGGAAGAAACGGAAGCTTAAAACTAAGTGCTTTCCTCAAGGTCGTATAAGACTTAAGTGTGTGGGTGGGCAGACTGGGAGTTGGGGAGATGGGCAAGATTTGAACCCAAACTTGTCTGACTCCACAGTCCAAGCGCTTTGCCTTCTCCCGATGCATTGGGTCACACCTCAAACACAGGAGCAGGCTTAGCCCTGTGCTCATTCTTGTCTGTTGTAGAGCCCCCGTTACTTATCAAAGTATTATCATTCACGCCTTCCTGGAGCTTCATAACTTCCCTGTAGCTAAGACAGAATGGATATAATTACAACTGTTTTATGAATAAGAAAATCAAGATCTTGAGATGCTGAGGGATAGGCCCAAGATTTCTCGGAGATTCAGTTATGGGATGAGAGTTTCAAGCGTAGGTATTGTGGCTTATTATCTTGCCTCATCATTCAGGACAGAGGAAGCTGGAGAATCCAAAATAAGGCTCCTTGGAGGGTCTGGTGCGGGTAAATCTTGCCATGTCTGTGGATGTAGCTTTGGGCTGGGGTGGGGTGGGTGTAGCTTGAGGGTCCCAGGGTTCAGCCTTACCATTGCTATCCTTAGGATCCCGAACCGCAGCCCAGAGGAGGAGAAAGTTGGACAGAGGAGCCCCACTTTCCCACGAACTTCGGCAGGCTTTAACCTTTGGAGTGGATTTGATGATGGATGAGAGCATTAAGGGAGAAAACCTTGTCAATAAGCCCAGTACCATAATGAGCACTTATAAAGATTAGGAAGCCCTAAGCACTCGGAGCCCAGAGAATGAAGTCCCAGGCTCCCCTTACCACCCCGGCCCCTGCTCCCGCCCTCAGAGACTCCCTTCATTAGCTTGAGCCAAAGGCAATAGAGCTGTTTATCTTGGTTATTTCTTTTCCGGGGGGGAATTCCCCAGCAAGGAACCTTTTTATTTCCTTGTGCAGATAAAGGTATTCTGTTTCTCCAGTTCTTTGGGAGAGTCAGGGGAGTGGGTTCGGGAAGGAGGGGACAGATATGGTGCCAGGTGGCAGCTTGAGGTTCTCTTGATGCCAATTAATTGCCCCAGACTTTTCACACCAGGCCAATGATTAACTCCTGGGGTAGGTTCTCAGCCAAATGCCAGCGTCAGCCCCAAACTGGATGCATTCGGGGGATGCTGGTTTGAGGAACCGTCTGAGTGGTCACTCCAGGTCACCATGAGACAGACTTCCAGGGGGGACCAGGCCTCAGAAGACTGGCAAGTCTCTCTCTTCTGGGAGACTCGGCGTGGACTGGGTGCAGAGCCCCAGGGAAATTACCTTGGGTAAATCGGGCCTTGGGTGCAGTGACAAAATGCCACATGCTTTGGAGCACTGAACCAGCAGTGCTTCCCTTGGTGCTGGTTCCTACTCTCACCTTCAGACAAGCAAGCTCTCTAACATTTCTGTATGCCAGGAATGGGTACCTCCCTGGACTGCTAAAAGGGACTTGCTCTGGGTTACAGAGAGGTAGGTGCCTGCTTTTCCCAAGTGGAAGTCCCAACTTTTGGCTCAGGCTTCCTCTCGTTGGTGACTTGCTTACGTGGCTGTGACTCTCCACCTGGGGAGACGACATGCACATGGACCCACGAGCCTTTGCACAGCCTCAGGGCAGGGATGAGAGCATCAGGTGTGCACAGCTGGAAGGGCAAACCTGGCAGAGAGTGACCTTGGTGAGAACCACAGGGGAGATGATGGGAGGGCAAGGGCACCCCCACTCTCGGAGGCAGGAAATCTTTGTCCAAAGATGAACTTGAAGCACCGTTTCTCTGCTAGCAGCTGATATGACTCTGGGCTTTGACGATCATTAGAAATCCCTTCTTCTCCAAACCAAATTTTTTTCCCAAACCTGGGAAATTCAGGTGTCTGGGAGGCCCCAGGCCATGGTGGTTAGAACTGGCTTAAGCAATTTGCTTAAGGACAGAGCATACTATTTACTGGGCACTTACTAGGGCAGCAGATGCTTTGCTAGCTACTTTTCTTACGTGAATCCATCCATCATCACAAGAACCCAAGAGACAGATAAAATTACCTTCATGTTGTAGATGAGAGAGCAAAAGGTTAGCGAGATTCTTGGCCCCAAGACCCACAGCAGTATTAGATCACTACCGTATTATCATTCCTTACAAGAGCAGAGGGACCTGTCCTTTTGGAATCTACATAGGCTGGGATACCCGGCATGAAGGCACTTTTTCTTGTCCTTAGAACAGGACTTGTTCTTTTCCCCAGCTAGGCTGGTGTATTCTAAATCACTCTCATGTTACCAAATTACTACCCCTGACACATTTATAACATGTCTACACATTGTGGATTGGGGCAGGGTTGTTGGCTGTGCTGGAGAATAAAGTTTATTACCTTGTAAAATTAATCTACCAGGCTCCCCTTTGGTTAGAGTGACTGAACTTTAGCTCTACTAGGTTGGAATCCAAACCTTTGTCCACCAAATCTATAGTTTCCTTTTTTTTTATTCAGAGGGAGAGGGATGTCCCAGACAGACCAGGTCCTAGCACAGGGGCTGGCACACCATTTGACCTTCAGCCTCTCTGAGCTCTTCCTCTGTTTGGTACATTGTACAGGGCCAGTCAGGGCTCTCAGCCCCAGAGGCTTCGGAGAGGAGGGAGAGTGTGCACAACAGGGACTCGAAGCCAAGTTGGCAGTTTCTGACATCTTCCTGTGAGCGTAAACTTGGAGGAGCAAAAAGCTTGGAGCAGCTGGCCTGGCTGGGGACGGGGCTTTTCTTGGCCTGACCTGAGCAGCGCCTTCCCTTACTTCTAGAAGAGGCACCGCCTGAGTCCATGTGGGGCTATCCCTTCTGTCTCCCTCGGGTGCAGGAGCAGAGCACATGCTAGAGTGATCCCGGAAACTGCATGATCACTGTGTGGTTTGAAAGGGCCTTGGACATGAAATGACAAGTAGGAGCTTAGGAGAGTTTATGTAGTTTACATAAGTCCTGGCATGTGGGACAGTCTCCATGTAAAGGCAACATTTGGGGAAAGGGAATAAGAATTCTAGAGGACAAGAAGATGGAGAGAGAACAGACAAGGGGTCTGAAGAATGTATGACCTAGAAATACTCAAGACTTTCTAATCCCATCCCTGTCAAAAGTGGCCCACATGAATGCAAAATTTAAGCAGAATTAAACAATTGAAATACCAGCTCCATGAAGCTCTGGGAATAAGCTTCGTGGATGTCTAGACGACCTTTCTGTAAAAACTTAGAACCTTGTTATTAATTCCACCCCATTCTACCTTAATGTGTAGATACTTATCTCGTCCACTCAACCAAATGGCTTGCTCCTAGAAGGCAGGGGACAACTGGGATCAGTCTCTACAACCCAGAGGGGCTTGCGTGAGAACATCTGGCAAGGACCAGCTGTTCAGCGAAGTTGAAGGGATTGGAAAGGGTTCCATCTCTATCCTCTCTATGGGAAGGGTCAAGTCAGTGCTGATTTCTTACATTTTGCCAAATGCCTTCTTAGTTTGGGGCACACAAGGGGCAGTTGCATGAAGAGGAGCCCAGGGGATGGAAGAGAACCCAGAGGCCCCAAGTCCTTCTGTGTCACAGGCTAGCGGAAGAGCTCTAGCACTTGGGCAAAATACGCTGGCCCAACTCCTTCACCCGTAAAATGAGCATCATAGTCCCTGAGTCTTCTAGAGAGACACGCTTCTGTGGGTTGGGGGAATAGGGAGGGGATAACGGGATATGCATGTGGAAGTTCTTTAAATAGTATAAAGTGCCCTTCCAAAGTAGGAGCTTACAATCACTCTCAAGCACAAGGCAGTGAGGGTCTGTGCACTTGACATTCATGGTTGCTGAGCACTTGGAGAGTGGCACAGAGTATGGGCTCCACCGCTTGGTTTTCAGCTCTCTCACTTCGGGGCTGTGTAATTTGGGGGCAGGATATTTAAACTCTTCGAGCATCAAGTCCTCACTTATAAACTAGAGACAATTGCATGTAGTAGAGAGAATCGCTCTAAGGATTAAATAAAACAAAATATGTAAAGTCCTTAGTATGGTGTCAGCTTAAAAAATGTTAGTTCCTTTCCCATCTCCTCTCTAAAATCAGCAGTCCTCTCTTTTTCCTGTCCTAGAGTGAGAGGAGAATAGAAGTCTGTTCACTGGGCATCCCTTGAAGACCGGGAGTGAGCTACTCAGATTGGACCAGCATGGTCTGAAGGAGGAGAGTAGGTTAGAAGTGAGAGGTAGAATTATGGCTACCACATATGGAGTTTTTTTCAAGGGCTTTCCATGTGTTTATCTCACTTAATCTTCGCAGCGACCCTAGGAGGGAGAATAAAATGGGCAAACTCATTTCACCGATGAGAAAACTGAGGCACAGAGGAGTAAGAAATCTGCCTGGGGTTACAAAGCTGGTAAGTGACTGCCATGGGATTCAAGTTCAGGTGCTCTGGTCCAAGAACAGAGGCTAAGCTGTACTAGGCGGGTCTTGAAATTGACAGGAAGCAGTCAGGAGAGGAGGGAGCAGGAAAGCCACTCTTAGAGAAGTCAGTCCAGTTCTCTCCTCTTGACAATTCACAGGAAAGATAGTTCTGTAAAGAGATACCTGAACCCAGAGGTAGGTGCCAACAGAGAAATTTCTTCCTGAAAAATAATAATAGCTTCTATTGATGTAGCCCCTACCACGTGTAAGGCACCTTAGGTTTGTTTCCTGTAACTGGACACATTGCCTCCAAAGCCTTTTTCCACATGGTCAGTGCCAGGGACTTTGGGATCCGAGCCCTGGCCCACTCAGAGTGAGGGCAAGACGTAGCTGAGGAGGGTCTCAGCCGAGCACGTGCATGGATAATCTCAGTTTTTAAAAAGTTGGGTATTTTGTTTTATAGGTGATGTCAAAAGGTCCCCATGACCCTGTCAAAATGTCGGTACCAAACTGTCCTTGTTCATACTTGCTGGGTGACTTTATGCCACTCGCAGTTACTCGTGGAGGACTAGCTTCCTCACCGACAGGCGGGATTCTGTACCTACCGTGCCCGCCTGCTAGATTTAGTTCAGGCGGGAGTGAGATGATGCTCTGAGAAAGCCTGGGGTAAGTGAATTCATGACATGGAATTTGCTGTCTTCACACTATTGATAAAATAAAGCCACCGAGATCTAGAGGCGCCAAGAGACAGGAATGACTACAGAGCTAGTGGCTCTCCTGACTCCTGGCTCATCGCTCTTTCGGCTACATCCCCACATCCAGGACCGAGGTGAAGGATGGATGGATGAAGACTTCCAGAGCTGGCTCTGGGTGGGCAGATAGCTGCCTTCCGCCATAACCCATGAATGGGTGCATCCCCTCTCCAGATGTTTGAGAACCTGTAATTCCTCTAGTGAAGGGGGAGAGTAATGGTGCAGGTTTTGGCGCAAAACCACCAGCAGCTTGGTTGGCCCCAGACCTAGGACAGTTGCACAAGTGGCGCGGGGCACCCTAGGAATGGAGCCGGTGCAGCCACTGTGCTTATGGACGAGGGTCCCGTGGCTGGCTGGGGGTGCTGTCAGGATGGGCAAGGCGAGAACATGGAGGGAAAGGGGACTCCTGGCTGCAGAGCCAGGGGGAGCATCGGGACTTGGAATGCTGTCTGCGCCCGGGATGGGGCTCTTCCCACCTTACTCACCCTGGGAGGACGTCCTTTTCCCCACTGTAGCAAGGGCATGGTGATATGACCATATATATATATCATGCCTCCGTACGGCAGGAATCAACAGGATCAAAACGAGGTTCAAACAGGAAAGGATCCCAGAGCCTCTCCAAAACCTGGAAAAGGGGGCTGCAGGCGCCCTCCCCAGCAAGTTGGAGCTGGAAAGCTTCCAAGACTGGAGGACTGCTATGCATGATCTTATCCAGGCCAGTCTGGTGCTCGGTTAAGTCCTCGAGTAACTGAACCAATTTGAAAAACACTGAACCATTGCTATTTTGCTCCGAAGGTTACAAAGCAACTTCACACATATTTTCCCATTTGAACCCTATATACCTGACCGATAGGCATGATTTGGATCTCCATTTTACAGATTAAGAAACGGAGGCTTGGAGAGCCATGAGGTGACTTGCTTAAGGTCACGCAGTTAAACTATGGAGGCCTTAGTTGGGAATTCATGGGATGAACTTAGAGAAAACCTGCACATGCTGACCGCAGACATTCCTTCTCCCCCCGCCCCCAGCTGATATTTCTCAGAAAAGAGGCGAGGGGTCCCCCAGCCACATGCACCCTTGCTCATCTTTAGGCCATGGACATCTGCTCCCCAGCCACATACTCAGCTGCCCACGCTGTGGCCCCTGTCCTCCTCAGCCCTCCGTCTGCAGGCTGCAAGCTGTGAATGTGGAAGGTTGCCTGAGCCCCCATCCCAGACCCTTCCCAGACGGCATCCCTTTGCAGATCCCAGAGCAGCCACACTTACTTTAAGCCACTTTCTTTTCTCCCAGCAACTCAGATTCGGGGGTACAGCCTGCTGGCTGGTCCACAGCCTGGGGTTTTCCAAAAGTTGCCAGCAGGACACTGGATGCTGCTGCCAAAACTGAAACTGTGCAATGCTTGACCCACACCTGGGCTCTTAAAGGGACACTCTCCCGTAGGCCTGGCAGCAGGCCAGGGGCACATGACTCTCACGGATCCCTTGCTTTCCTTTCCTTTCCGTTTTTCTGACTGGTTCCATTTGCTCCCCTTGACCTTGGGAAGACTGTTACCAGGGAACCCTCCATCATTTCAGCTGCAGGATGAGAGAGTAAAGCACGAACAACCTACTCTGACTTTTTCTAGCTACCAGATCCTAGGCAAGTCTTCTTTATATTTCTTTTCATCGGACAGATAGGGATAGTAATCCCAAACCTACAGGTTGAGAGTAGAGCCAGTTATTAGATATAAAACCCTGGTCCAGGTATGGTATGAGGTTCATATGCGTTTGATGGAACACAGGTGGCAGGAAGGGCTCTCAGTCCTTGGCCTCATCTCCCCACTCACTCGGGAACCCGCTACTTTCTAGGAAACTTAGCCTGGATAAAGTCCGCTCTTTACACATCTTCTGAGGAGCCCCCTTTCACCAGCCCCGGGGCTTCCAGGAACTTAGGGGAACTGTGGCTCTCCTATTTTACTCCCTCCTGGGATTAAAGACGGGCTTCTTCCGGGCTCTCTTGAAAATGGCGGACCTGAGAGCCATGTTGGGACCTGGGCTCTACGCCATAGCAAAGTCGGCGCTTATCTGCAGAGCTGGGTGGGGGACCTCCTTCCCTTTCTCAGGAGGTCATTGGTGGTCTCCCGGCCATGATCCAGTTAGGATTCCCAGAGGTGCCCCAAATGATCTCAGCAGTCCCGTGTCACACAAGTGAAGCCTACTCCTCAACACACACTCGTATGTTCCCCCACCCCTCACCACACACCCGCTCCCACAGAATCCTGGCCCCAACCTACCTGTGCGGGACAGACCCAAGTTCTCCCTACAGCGTCCTTCAGGCCAAGCCCAGAAGGAGAAGGAGAAAAGGAGAAATAGAGCCCTGGAAAGCGCAAGACGGTCAGAGCCCTGAGTCTTATTTTAGCTCACCACTCACTCAGGAGTGAGTATCAACCTGCAACTATTGGTTTGCATGGCAGGAAAAGAAATTGCATTTTCTAGCATGGAACTTAATTTCAGACCCCAAAAGCACAATTTGACTAATGTTAGAAAATAAAATTACCTAGCTACTTCCGGGCAACCTCGGTGCCATTCAACGAGCTCTCCGGCACCTCGCTCCCGATTTAAAACTCAGTCTCATTCAGGACTTACTTTCCTTTTTGTCTCTCTTCTCCCTTCTGGTTTTATGTTAAGTCTGGGGGAATGGGGCATGCACAAGGGGGTGGCTTATGTCAACATTACTGTCGAGGCAGTAAGAAGGAATGCCCTATTATTTTGACCTTGCTTTGTCATGGTTCTATGTTGGCTTCATCCTGGGGCAGGAAATAGCTTTGTCTTCTGAGATGTGACTTGTTCTGCTGGTCAGTGGCCAGTCAGTGGCCCTTGTCTCTGCCCATCCTGAGACTATATGATCTACTCTATGCTCTCCTTGTCCCTACTTCGGGGCTCCTTCAGGTAGGACTTTTGTGATCTCTCAGCCTTTCGTTGCCTTTCTTACGGATGCAGGCTAAGTCGGGCTCATCTGCATCCTCCCGAGGCCTTTGGGAGATCCTGGGCAGCAGAACCCATTCTCCCTTAATGCCCCTTGTAGCCTTCTGAGCTCCATTCTTCCCATGTAACTGGAGTTGCAGTGAGTGTCGACAAGACCATCGCCCGCTGAAGTACAATTCGGGACAAGCAAGGTACGGTTGCCCCAGGTCTGGCACCTCCAAACTGTTCTGGATAGCTCCACCATTGCCATCTCCACTTCCCACCCGTAACCTGGAGTAAGCTCCACTGTGGTGAGTGGAAGGGCACACAGGCGCATCAACAGCTAAGCAGTCTTTCTCCTGCCCTGGCCCAGGGTGGCTATCCATGGGAGGGTAGGAGGGGAGATGGAGATGGTGTGCGGATGGGGATAGGACAAGCCTGGTTTTGCCAGGTTACAACTCCTTTCAAAGGTTTTCCTTCTTATGCTTCTCTCTTTTCAAACCCAATCGTCAAATATCTGTAGGTTTTCTTCTCTTGTTTTGCATTAACTAATTTTCCCCAAGGCAGGGGATAACTTGGATCTAGTGGTCTGGGCTAGAATAGGAGTTAAGGGAGGCCCACTGAGTCCAAGGACAGAAACCTGATAAATGTTTGCAGGGAGGGAGGGAAGAACACCCATGGAATGGTTGCTTTTCAGGCTGTCTCGGGATCCCAAGATCTCCCACTCCATTTCCTTATTCTGCATTGGGGAGAATTTCCTGTGGTGTGTGCTCCCAGGGACCCCCAAAACTGTCTTAGCATACATGCACATAAGCACAACCCATAGGGCCTACTGATCCAGCTTAGGGGAAAGGGAAAACAAGAAGTAAGATGTAGGGAAGAGTTGGGAAGTCAAAACCCTGCATCTTATTTTGGGCTTAGCCACATGCTAGTGGTGTGATTGAAGCCACCCAACTTCCCCTCTCTCACTGTGACTTCCCTATAGGGAACTTAGTGGCCCTAAAGCGCGGCCCCTGCCTCCCAGTCCTGAGAGGGGAGGGACTGGCCAAGAGGGTCCAACTGCCCAGCACAGCCACAACGATGATGAGAGCAGTAATTATACCCTCTGAAACTGACATCTCATTACGTGCTTTAAAGCTCTCCCCTCCATCTTGAAATAATAATAGGAGAAGAATATACTAATAATAAGAACTAGGGCTTCTCATTTGACTTTTGTGACCCTGGGACTCAACATGAGCACCAGTCTGGACTCGGAACACGTGTCCTGGTCCTGGCTCTGCCTCTAACTTGCTGAGTGACCTTTGCCAAATCGATTCCTCCTTTAGGGCTGTGGTTGATTCTTCTGTTCAATGGGAGGCCTGGGCCACGTGGTCTCCAAGGCTTTTTCAGGCCTAGGCTTCCGTGTTTTGAGTGAGCTCTGCATTTGACTCCTATGGTTGCTATAACACATCACTGTAATTTTGCTGGCTTAAAATAACAGAAACATGCTCTCAGTTCTGGAGGCCGAGAGTCTGAATCAGGAGTGGACAGAGCCGTGCTCCCATTGGAGGCTCAAGGGGGGAATCTTTTCCTTGCCTTTCCTGGCTTGCAGTGTCTGCTGGATCCCTGGGCATTTTTTTGCCTGTGGCTTCATCATGCCCGTCTTGTCCCTGTGCTCATGTTGCCTTCCGTGTGTGCCTCAAATGTTTTTCCACTCTCTCTTACAAGAGCATTTAGGGCCCATTCGGATAATCCAGGATGATCTCTTCATCTCAAGTGCCTGGACTGAATCAAATCTGCAAAGACCCTTTTCCCAAGTAAGGTAACATTTACAGATCCCAGGGATCAGGAGGTGAGCATGTCTTTGGGGGTACATTTTGTAGCCTACTGTAAGCATCTACTATGCCCGTGACCAGTCCGAGTGAGGTCCAGGGAGAGTCCAGACATTAGCTGTGCGCCTCTCTGCTCCCCAAGGGCATCTGGTCTACCTGAGGAGCCGTCACCCCACACACCACTGCCAAGGGGCAACACCAGCTGAGCAGTAGCCAGTGCGCTGAGGCAGCCTTGGGGGAAGGTCACAGGCTCCAGACCCAGAATGCCTGGGTTCACATCCAAGCCCTGCCACCTGCTGGGCCAGGGGACCCTTGACAAGTTTCTTAGGGTCTCTGGACCTCAGTATTCTCCTTTATAAAATGGGCCTAATTAGACTTAGCCTGTGTGTTTGTTACAGATACTAAGTATGATATGTGCAGAGGCTGGCATCTTACAGGCTTTCAGAACCAGGAGTGATTCCCACTGATCAATGAGGAACCAAGGGCAGAGAAGTGGAATGACTTGCCCAAGGTCACACAATGAGGTCATGGCAGAGATGGGTCGAGAACCAAGGTTTTCCAGCATTAGGAAGTTTCTCCTACTTCCCAGAGCCTTCACTCTCCAGAAGAGTCTTTTGAATCATGTTTGCATGGGCAGCAACAGGCTTTAATCTGCACTTTCTGTCAATTCAAAAAAGACTGGAGAGGACCAAACATACGGGCCTGTGCAGGTCCGACCCTGCAGGCTGGCCTCATCAGCTGGATGCTCCAAGACCTTGGGTTGACCCAGCCACCCAGAGAGAGAAGGGGAGGCCTGAGCTGCAGGGTCCTTTCCCAGACCTCCCCTATCCTTCTGGCATCCTGGCATCCCTCCCTGCAGATGGCCCCTATGAGCGTGGCTTTCGCCAGCTGAGGGAGATAAGAGCGGACACATGAAACAGCCTATCGCGGCTGTTTACTGCCAGTTCTCTGCTCCCAAGTGCAGATCTTGGGCTGAGTCAATGTTTAACCTCATGTAGAGTCAATGTTTAATCCCAGGCCAGCCAGCCCCCACACCCAGCATTCCTCAGCAAACCGATCATACAGTCATGTCAGTGTCCATCACTGGGAAAGTAGAATCATGACCGTGAATCTACCAAAACTAAATATCAAATCCCCTCCTTCCCCCTCCCCCCCACCGCCTTTAAGGATATTGATTATGTGGGATTATCCTGTCCAAGCAGCCCTACCCTGGTCATCAGCAGGTAATACTCTAGTCATCCCTGCCCCTCGCTATCTTGCACTGGCAGGAACACAGCAAGGACTCTTCCTGCCCTGGGCTGGAGAGAGCCATGGGACGGGGACCACGGCCGCTGGTGCTCAGCTGAGTGCTGCGGGCTGGGAAGGCAGGCCCTAGTGTGCTCGCCGCCTGGGACCCCACCGTGAAAGTGGGCCCTGCCGTAGTCTAGTTGGCTGAGCTCGGGTAGGCCTTTGGGCAGCTCCAGAGCGCCCACATGTTTGGAGGCCTGAGCCTTTTTCGAGGTGAGCCTCCCTGTTAGGGAGCTATCAATAGTCTGTATTTGCCTGGCTGTGGAGTGATTTCCTAGAGGCTCTCCAGGCCCTTCTCGAGGAGCTCAGAGCCTGATATCTGGGACTGGGAATGGCAGTATCACATCCACGTCAAGAACAACCTGAATGAGTGAAAAGTCGGACAATGGCCAGCTGGGTGGTGGATGCCACCATGGTGGTGGAGGGTGGGATAGAAGGTGGTTCTGGTCACTGGAGAGTGTTGGGGAGGGCGGCTTACAAAGTACGTATGAGAGCCTGGGTGCTCTTCTTCCCCATGAACTCACTGAGCTGCCTCCTTCTCCCTGATTACCTGCCTCCCTGTGTCATTGTCCACACGTCCTACCCCTCTCCTGTTTTCCTAGCTCTGTTCACTCTGAATCAGAGAGTGGAAAACAACATTCCTTGGGGGGCCCTGGAGTGGGGGGGTTGCCTTCGTCATTTGGGTGGCGGAGAGATGAAGGCAGAGACCTCGGTGGGACCCCCCTGAGACTGGCCGGGTCTTGTCCCAAAGAGCTTGTTGTGCAGAGCTGGGAGGAGTGAGGCTGGGCTGGAGAGTTGGCCTTGGTCCAGAGGCTCTCTCAGTTTCTCTGGGCCAATCCCAGAGCCCCGGAGACTTTTGGTCTCTCGGTTTGAGAGGCAGGAACAAATGAACCAGCCTCTTCTGAAGTTTCCAAACTGCTCTCTTTCCCTCTCCCACCTCTATACCCTGTACAGGGAGGGGCGGATAGAGGAAGATTTTCAGAGTAGACATCCAAAGTCAACAGGCAGAGTGTCAGGTAACAGGGCCCAGCCCCTCTTGTAAGCCACTGGGGTCCTTCAGCAGAAGTGCTGTTTCCTTGTTCCTGATCGGAGCCTGGCCTTCAGCCCACAGTTTGCCCGTCAGACAGCCACTGGAAAAACATCCTCTGTGATCCCCTGCGGCCCATGCCCCTCTGAGCCTCAACATTCCCATCTGTGCAATGGTATACAATCCACCTTTTTCTGGGGATATGTACTATAATTAATTTTTAGTTGTCTGTGCTGTGCGAGTGGAGTCGTGTGTGCTGGCAAAATGAAGAGTTTAGGCCGTTGCATTCACTAACCATCTGCCCTTTCCCATGCCAGGCTCTACAGAAGCAAAACTCCCCAATGCTCTTTTCCTGAACTCTTGTCTCAAGGGCAACATCTGACCTTGCCGGGCAACATGGAAAACACCTTTGGTTATGATAGTCCTGGTGTATCCTCTCTTAACTAAGATCCTTGGGGGAGTCAGGAATTTGTAACATTAGGGAAAAAAGTGGCCTTTCTTTGACCTTCTTCTCTCAGAGCAGAACTGGTAGATCTAGACCAAGTCAGCAAATAAGCAAAGGTTGGGAACTCAGCCAGAGGGTGGAAAAGGCGGAACAGAAAAGACTCTGGATGCTAACCAGGGAATTTGTGTCTTCACCAAAATGGGACCGGGGGACAAATAGTGGCTGACTGGCACAGTGCCCCAGTGTTCATGATTTCTACATGCCTCCAGAAGTGTGGGATAGTGTCCTCCCCCGCCCCTCTGCTGTCCTTCTGGGTTTCTGCTGACCCTTTGGGGAGCAGGCAGGGGGATGACAATTTGTCCTCCTGCTTAGAGTGAAGGGAACAGGCTGGTCCCGGGGGTGCAGGGAGTGCCCGCGAGCCAAGTGGCATCCCTTAATGGGAAGGAAAGAGCTTGGTGGGCTGGACCCTGCCAGAGGGTCTGTTGCCTTTTGTGTAGAATCTCCATTTTCATCGAACATTTGTCAAACTCTTAGCCCTGGGGTATCTGTACTCTTGGAAAATAATCACACAATTCATGTCGACTCGGCTTAAGTGCATTACAGATCATTCCGTGGAAATACCTTCCTTTTTGTGTCTGACCAAAGCTGTGTTTAAGCTGATTCCGGAGTTCCCAGACCACACTGGCTACTGGAGGAGAGGAAGAAAGCCCCAAAACCTTAGTGGAGAATAGTGACAAGTTGCCTGGGTTGTCAAGCATTTGCCCTGGGTTACCCAAGATGGATGGACATCCCCACAGGGAGTGAAAGGTCTGGGCTCTATAATGCTGGGAAGGACCTCAGGGCAGTGACTGAAATTTCAGCTCTCCATTCCAGCTCCATGAACTTGTATGCTTTGCTTAGCCAGGCTGGGAATCCACCCGCTGGGTGACCAAAGAAAACAAATCACTGGAAATGATTATAAAACCTACAAACGGGCCTGACAGGAAAACAAAGAAAGCCCTCGAAGGTTAAACAGGAAAGGACCTGAATAGATTCCAGGGCATAAACCTAAGTGAGGAGGAAGGCAGCGAGGGATATGGATCAAGGATTTAACCATGAGAGTAGACTGCTTTGCATTCAATTTTCCACTTGCCCTTTCCTAGGGGTCTAACTTCTTCATTTCTCTGACCTCAGCTTTTGCATCTGGAAAGCGAGAATTCTCATGCCTGCCTTACAGAACTGTTGCATCAAATGCAAGGCGAAAACCAAGGGTGGTGCCTGCTCTGTAGAGATACCAAGGCAAGGAGCATCCATATTAAGAGCTCTGCCCTCTTGGGGAGAACCTGCTTGATTACGGGAAAGTCGGCGCTCCCTGCATCTTGAATTCTAAATCTCCACGGAGACTTCCCTGATTCTAGCCTAGCGATGGATGTTTTCCTGCCCCTCGTCCCAGTGATGTGACTACCATGCTAGCTGGGGATAGAAGACAAAAGCCAAGCCACTGACCATGCCACGTGGTGGAGTTGGCCCGCTTTGTCTGTTTGACTCCTGCCCCACTGCAGGCATTAGTTAGCCCATAGAGGAAAGCTATAAAGACTTGGGGCTGCCCCATTTCTTTCCAGGTGATCTTATCTCTGCCCAGCAATAAACTGTAGGCCCTGAGACTCTGATCTTGACTCTGCTCTGACACTTTGAACTATTGCTGGCCCCTCCTCCTGGCAGACCTCATCTTCCCCTAATGCACCAGGACGCACCAACCAGTTCTACTTCCGGAAGTCACCCCTCCCTCCAGCTACTTGGCGAACACCCTTGCCAGGCTGCTCCCCTCTTTCCCCAAGACGGCGTTGTCAGACTGGGCTTTCTCCCTGCTGAACCCCAAGCAGACACTGTTACAGGAGGTTGGAGGAAGGAGAGGTCCCTGAGAGGGTTATTCAGGGGGAGGCAGGTGGGACGCAGGGAAGCTTATGAAGAAGAGTGGAGTCTGATCCTTGACATCAGAGTGGGAACAGGACAGTCTGGTATGCTTGTATGGCTTAGCTCAGGGGTTGGCAAATCCTGGCTCTAGAGCCAGATCCAGCCTGACACCTGTTTCTGTAAATAAAATTGTGTTGGCTCACAGCCAGTGTCATTCCTTTAAGGATTGTCCTTGGTCACTTTGGGGCCACAACAGCAGAGCTGCCTAGTTGCAGCAGAGCCTATGTGTCCTACAAAGTCTAAAGTATTTACTCTCAGGCCCTTGACGGAAAAGGTTTGCAGACTCCGACTTTAGCGCACCCAGCTTTCCCAAACAGCGATCAGAGGAACTCAGTCCAGGGACATTGCCTCACCAAGATACCAGAGTCCAAAACACTGGAGAAACACTCCTAACGTCCCCACACCCCAGGGCTATTCACAAGGTACCTTAGTGTATCAAAGGCTCCAAAAATTCGTATGCATAAGAACCCATTTATTGTTTAACCAGCATTTCCCAAACTCATTTGATCTACCACCGCAACTTTTTTTCTTCCCTCAGAACACCTCTTAACGATCTTGAGAAGCTTGCCTTCTGTGGACGCCCCTGGTAAACACTGGGTAGGTGGAATGATCCTTTACCGCCTGAGTTCTCAGCCTGACCCTGTCTCTAATGGGCCAAGTGACCTTGGCTGGAGAGCCTCTGCCCCCGCGCCTGCTTCCTCATTGATTGAATGGGGTAATGTGGCTCTTCTGGCTTCCCCGTCCCTCTTACAGACCGTGCAGGAGGGTCACTGAGAACTGAGAGAGTGTTCACAAAAATGATCTGGGGCAAGAAACGGCAACGTCATTGATTGTATTAGTTTTGCTTTGATACATTGTTTAGCAATGGCGAAGAGGAGAAAGCACTAGATCAAGGTTAGGGGTCCCCTTTTCGGATCCTTACTCTATTACTCACTAGCTTTAACCAGATTACTTCTCCCCATAGGGCCTCAGTTACTTCACCCAGGACTCTAAGGCTCTGTTAGTTCTGAAAGCCTACGATTCCATTTGGCTAGACACATCCAACTTCCCTACGTCTCCAAAACAATGGGGTCTCTCTCACCAACTTTGAAGACTAAATCTCTGTGATTTTCTGTGGACAGCGCCTGTGCTCAGCACCAGCTGTGTGACAGTATTAATGGAGGGTTTCTGGTGCTGCTCACAGCAATGGAGGCAGGGCCGATCCTTCTGGAAATGTCGACCCGACAATTCTCAACTTGATACTGGAGTCCTTCCTTTCTTTCTCTCCCATTGCTCAAAGGCTGCTTTGCCCAGACACAAAGTTCAGACAGCTGGCTAACAGATTTGGCAGAATAAAAAAGCAGATGTGACCCCTGAAAAGGCAGTGGGACCAAGGGTGGAGTGAGAGTTCCCCGATAGACATGGAATGAAGTGTTTATGAAGCAGAATCCACATAAAATTCCTTCTGGCCACCTTCTCTGTGAACACCACCCTCCCCTTAAAATGACCATTTCCCAGCTTCATTAACAGTCCCTTGGATAGTAAAGATTTATAAACAGTGGAACAAGAGGAGTTTTATGAAGAAGGTGAGAATCTACTGAAAAATTCCCTCCTCATCCATGCGTTTAGGAAAATCCCAGAAAATCTTGCCTGGGTCAAAATGTCTGTGGCATAATGAGTATGGGCTCAAATGGGAAGGGGTGATTTGAAGAATGTGGGTTGTTCTTTTTGGTTTCTATGGAGTAGACACCTGCCACTGGAGTCAACCAGGGAAACTCCCAAATGAAGGGGACTCAGCATCTCAGAAGCCACTAAACCCATGCCCTCCAGTCGGCCTTTCAACCACAAATATTTACTGGGGGCCCCACAGAGCTGGAGGTCCTCTGGGGATTTAGTGAGGTGGATCTAACACGATTACTGCCCCACAGGAGCTCAGAGTGCACTTGAGAAGGCAAGCGTCATGTACGCGAATCTGATGAAATGTGCGCAGCAGGCTGAGCACTAAAGGACTTCAGAGAAGAAGGCGGCTAGCAAGGGCGAAGGATGGTGGCTAAGAAGTTATAGCAGTCGGAGGACTCATATATTTTCAAAACCCCAGGAAAGGAAATTCCACACTTTCCCAGGTGACCTCCACCAGGGTTCAATCAAACCTTTCTTGAAGCCTTCTCTGAGTCATGCATCACCTTTGGCTGGGGGAAATGCTTGACCTTCCTGGGCCCAAGGGTGGCCCAAGGGAAGCCTCTGCTTCCCCAGAAGGAGTGCCCACTCCATTCGCTCTGCTTCGTACAGGCGGAGGAAAGACGAGGAAAGGCTGAAGCTATGGTCCTTCATCCTGGTTCTCTTTGCATGGTGATGGAGCAGCTTATGCTTCCATTCCTCGGGGTCCGGGATGTGTCTCTGGGACAGTCAGACTGACCTGGGGAGGACAGTCATCCCGGAGCATGTTCCTTTCCATGTGGGGCAGCGGGTCTGGCTGCAGGCTCGGTTCCAGGAGATATGTCATCTGAATCAAGGTGACCGCTGCTGCCCTCTCTGTCTCCTGAGCTGCACAGACACAGAGTGGGTTGTGAGGGGACTGGGGACTGAATTTGATTCCCTGAGAACCCCAACCCCCCGCCCCTTCTGGGAACTTCCTGACACAGAAGAACGCAGTGGAGCCCTTTGACTGAAGAGGATGGGGCCGGGCCTTTGGGGTCCTGGCTGGGATCATCTTAGTCTCTTCCACCTGCTCCCACAAATCTCACCCTCTCTTCATCAGAGCTAACCACTGTGGAACACTCATTTGGGGAGCATTTAAATGTGGGCTGGAAGAGACTTCAGGCAGGCCGCAGAGAGGGCACAAGCGTAGTTTGCTCCCACATCTGGGACCTCCATGGGGGACTGGTCCTGCCGTTCACATTCCTGTGGGGAACGTCTGTCTTGCCTTCCTCTGAGAAGCCTCTCCTCCAGCTCTGGGACGTCACTGAGGCGTAAGTACAGAGACGGTTCCCCCATTTCATTGGTAAACCAAGGCCAGGAGTGGTGAAATGGCTCAAGCTAGAACTTAGCATTTCCCTCTCCAGAGGTCTTGGCCCCAACTCCGACCCAGTCCTGAGAGTGCCCGAGCAGAACAAACACTCCCTCCCCAGCCTCGGGGCTACTCCAACTACACTCACTCATCTCCTTTGTCCAGAGCTTCTTTTGCAATAGGCCAAAAGCCACAAGGGTCAGGGGGCACAGCACCGTGGAAACGGGAATCAGGATCCGAGAGATGTTTTTCTCTCCTGGAGAAGCACTGGAGTGGAAGTAGCCGGTGGGGGGAGGGAAAGAGCACAGGGGAAGACGGTTGGAGCTGGACAGGAGACTGAAGGGCATATGGTCCTCGCCCCTCGCTTTACAGGTGAGAGGCTAAGGTGGGGGAAGTTGGCTGCCTTCATTCCCACAGCGGGTTAGTAGCAGGGCTGGGACCAGAACCCCTGTCTTCAGGTTCCCAAGCCCTGAATCCTGGTCCCCACTGCATTGCCCAGGTGTGAGCCCCCCTGGGGGCCAGTGGGAAAGAGGACCGAGTGAGTCATGTCACCCACCCTGGGCATTTGGCTCTGCCACAATCTTTCCTTGTGGCTTCAGCAAGTACCTCCCCTCTCTAGAGCTTTTGTTCCTCATCTTTTAAAAAAAAAGTCCCAAAGATTCCACCTAAATATTCTGTTTTCCTAATGTTTAGATTTTTACTTGAAAACCACGTGAAAATACTCTGGGTTTCTTAGCAAGGACTCTTGAACAAGGGAGGGTCTGTGGTTTTTATGGTCCTTGCCCTTCGTTGTCCCAGGGTTACAAAGAGAGAAGTGAGCACATGGCGTGGGGTACAGAGGTCAGCCCATGGGGGAGCATGCCGGGAGTGGGGCAGATACAGAGCCCCGGCCAAGACGAGGGTCTAGGAGTTTACCTCATCATGGAGGACCTCTTGCCCATGGGCATCATGGACCCAGCAGCTGGGGCCTGGCTTGGTGTGGCTTGGGGATCGCTGTCTCCAACAGGCATGTCTAGGTCCCCTTTGATGGCTTCCTGCTCAGACGCCATCTCTATGCTGGTGGGTCCCGGGGTCCACACACTCACAGCTGGGTTCCTTCCTTCATTGGAGCCCAGGGCTTGTGGCTGAGCCACAGTTGTCGCTGTTTCTGACAGGATTTCCTGCACCCATTTTCCTGAGACCAGAGTCGATGGCCTACCGGTCCCTGGGACCTTCCCAGTGACATCCAGAGCTGTTCTGACCCAGTCTGTTTCTTCTGGTGGTCCACCGGCCTCAGTAGCTCTCTCCCTCCCTGCCTCGCTGGGCCTAGCTGTATTTGCTATTGAGCCTCTGGTGTCCCACACCCAAATACCTTCTGTCGTACCGGATATGCCTCGGATTGTTGAAGCCGGACTCTCTGGAATGGGGACTGTTGCCCAGACAGAGCCCTCTCCCTGGCTGGCTGTCCCTACAGCTACTGCCTCAGTTGTCCCTGGGGTCTGCCTTCCCTCAGCTGATGCTCTTGTTTTGTTGGTTCCTGGAGGCAGAGCAACTCTGTCCCATCCTGTCCCCTGTCCTTCTACAGTCTGGGTGGCTCCTGAGGTCTGTCTGTTGGGCGCTGGTGATGCCGTTTCAGAGGATCTCATGACGCGCTCACTGGTAGCCGGAGTGGCTGAGGGGCTGGTGCTGGAAGGATCTGTGAACGGCAGAGGGAGACCACATGGGAAGGCTACCCTGGTTGCCTGCAGGATTTAGCAAAGGATGCCAGGCTAGTACGCCTGCTCCAGGGACTGCGTCCTCACCAAGCCACACAGTCTTTGGTTAATATGTTGAAAAAAATAAAAATTAGGGAAAACCAGGCGTGTCCTCTAGCCTGTTGCGCATATTGACATTCTGTGGTCCTTTCTCCTTGTTTTATGCCCACATACTCTCTACTGAGCCATCCCGCACTCCCACGCTGGCCCCTTTTCCACAGCCCGCCCCGTACTGCTTCTCAGACACAGCAGGCCATCTCAGCAGATGTGTGAGAACATCTCACCGGACACATGCAAACCCAGGCTCTGCCTGCTCCCTGCCATGCCACCTGTCCCTGCCGGCCACTGCCTGAGCCCCCTTCTGTGGATTCTGGGTGCCCAACTCCAGGTCACGTCTCTGGAACCTGCCAGGTAGAGCATGGTCTTGGTAGCTTGTGGGATGTCTGCCAAGGGGCTCGGTCTCAGGAAAAACCACTTCTCTCCTGAGCTTCTCATGTGGTCTGCTTGTCTGAACAAAGAGACTTCGTGAGCCTAAGAAGCTGCATTTTTCAATTTGCCCCCCTCTTGGAGTCCTCTCCAAGTGTCTAGGCCACAGAATTTGGGGGAATGTGGGCAGGACAGCTGGCATGCATTCATTTAGGTAGTTTTCCAAATACCTGCCTTCCTTCTGAAGGTAATTGCTTTCTGAAATGAAAGCCGACTTCCTAAAGTCTCTGCTTCACCCCCAGCTTTTCCTCATCACCGCCCCTCCTCAAGCTTAAAGCCCTCTTGGACCTGTCGATCTGCTCCCGCACCTCCCCCCCGCCCCCTGCATTTACTTCGCCAAACTTGACCCACCAGCCCGTACCTGTGGAGACGTTCAGATTCATGCTGAAGAAGAACACGTTGTTTCTGTTGCCAATGCCACAGCGATAGCGCCCCACGTCTTCCGGGGACAGCTGGGACAGCGTCACCACAAACAAGCCACCCTGCGGGTAGTCTGCTAGGGCCACGCGGCCGCGGTAGCCGAGGTGAGTGTAGTTGGTGGTGGACACGACGGTGTGGCAGACCCGTGTCACCGGGCTTATGCGGCACCAGTACTTCCTCACATGCTTGTTGATGGACAAGGGGCTGTAGTGGCAACGGATGGTGACAGCTCCCCCAGGCCCCCCAGACACCAGCCTTGGGCCTTTCAGTGCATTTGCAGCTGTGGGCAGAGAGCGGGGGAGAAAAGTCAAAGGAAATGGAGCGCTGGCTATAGCCACTGTTTGCGGGTTACAAGCTCCAGACTCTGCCGGAATTAAGGAACATGTCAGAAAATACCGTCGTGAAAGTGAAGGGAAGAGGAATGCATGTGGACACATGGGAGCTCAGGAGTGCCCCCAGATGTGGGTGGAGCTTCACCTAAGGCCCCATCTGAGAGATAGAAACGCGAGAATGCTCCCACCAGCTATCTAGCTGGTGCCCGTTGCGTGCCCGGCATTCTCAGACTAGTCCTTCCAGAGCCCGGTCAGCATCTGTCGGAAGGGGCTACGGTTTGTTTGATGGAACACAAGAGAGGAGGTAAGTAGGGGAGGGTGGGTTAGTGTGCATTCCCCTGAGAGGGAAGGGTGCCCTGAACACAAGAATCGCAGTCCATGTAGTGGACCAGGCAGTTGAAAAATATTCACACCTGACACTTTTCTGCAGAAGTACAAACAGCCGCGTACCACCGTCAGAGCACAGACGAGCAGCGCCGTGAACAGGTCTGCTTTGGCAAGGGGCGAACGTCAGGCCTGAACACGTCCTCAGCCTGTTTACTGAGTGACGTGAACTTGACCCAACGCGGGCAGAAACAGAGCTTGTTCTCGCGCTGTCTCTTCATACCGGCTCTGCCCCTCGATAAATCTCAGGCACGATTTCAGGTGCAGGAACTTTCACAGTCTCACTTAGACTGGAAAAAAGTCCAGTCTGGTCAAAACCTATATATGCAGCCCAGTCCCAGGACTGACTGCAACTCCAGTCTCTTTGCTCTGCTCCTTCCTCTGTTCAAAACTGCAGGTCAGGCCCTGCGGGGATTGCCTGTGGCGGGCAGAGGGGAAGGTGACGGGGAGAGCTGCGGTCTGTGCGCACGCTCTCCGGGCACAAGGGATATCCAGAGCTCTTCCGAGAACTTTGGCCTCCCAGACTGTTCCAGGCCCTCTGGCTGCAGTTCCTTCCTTGTAAGAACTGCCTCTCCTGGGGCCTCTTGTGCCTCCTCCAAAACCACACCTATGACTTTGGGCCACCTGCCCTTCTTTCTGTAGTCACAGCCCTTTCTGGGTGGCCTTTGTGGTGGGCTCCCCCAGGGCCAGCTCCTTTCTGTAGGTCCCATATTTGATCACAGGAAGCACGATTTGGTCCTACTGTCGGAGAAGCTGGGACGTGGGACAGCTTGGCAAATGGCATTCTATAAGTTCCTTCTCTTATTCGAGAGAACGTGAGGGAACGTGATGGGGAAGTGATCCCTCCTGCCCCCCAGGGCAGGTGGAGACGAGCCCAACACACTGACACCTCTCTCCACAGCACTTCTTTGGTGAGCTCGGATACCCTCCCCTGATTCCTCAGACGGCTACATGGGGGGCTGTCGCTGGCACAGCCCGCAAGGCAGTCTGTCCACGGTCCTGCACAGGCGCTTAAACATCTGGCTTTCAGATGTGGCTGCCTGGCCTTGATCGATTTGTTCTATGTCTCTAGGGCCCTCTGAAGCTGAGAAGGTTCAGTTTTTGTTGATTGTTTGTTTCTAAAGATTTTATTTATTTATTTGACAGAGAGAGAGAGAGCATGAGCACACACAAGCAGGAGAGGGGCAGACGGAGAGGGAGAAACAGACTTCCCACTGAACAGGGAACCCGAGGCAGGGCTCGATCTCAGGACCCCAGAGATCATGACCTGAGCCGAAGGCAGACATTCAACAGTCTGAGCCACCCAGGTGCCCCAAGAAGGTTCAGTTTAGTATCCAGGTTTAATATCCCGTTGCTAGAACTGGCTATAGGATTGCAAAGCCCGGTGCAAAATGGAAGTACAGAACTCCCTGCTCAGAGGCTAGTAAGCCCTGTTCTCTATGATGCTAGCGGGGCATTAAACTGAGCCCCTTCTGAGGATGGGGCCCTGTGACTGCCCAGGGCACATGCTCATGAAGCCGGCCTGCCTGCTGCATATGTCTTGAGGTCTAATTATAGGAAATGCTATGACTATAGCACTACTCACTGTAGGTTTAATTAAATGACATGCCACCAGCTATGTTGCTATTAATAAAGCTAAATGGCAATCTTTCTTTAAAAGTCAAGAATATTTACAATTTTAAACAAGGACCGTCTCGGGACAACAGTGATGGTGCCCTGATAAGGTGTTCATACCCTAGTTCTCAGGAATTCTTGCAGTCTACACGTGGCACATACGAGAGGCTCTCTGCCCTGTTCATCAGCAGGATGGGGCAGTCTGACCTCGCAGAAGGTTGATAAGAATCCTGAATGCGCTCTTGCAATGAACATTTTTTCTTACATAAATACCAAATTTTGCTTGCCCTTGAGAACTCATTTGGTGAATACCTGATCAGTAGCTCTTAGTTACATATATTTAAGGTGTATACAGATTATATTATATATAATTGAGAATCTATTGGGTATGGGCTAGCATTTTAGGATGAAGGGGGTGCCTTCTTCGGTTCCCTGATGCATATTCTCAGCCCTGCAGTGGAGGCGAGGACCCCATCATTTCCCTGCAGTTGTCTGTGGCTCTGGCTTCCCTCGGGGAGGAGCGAGGAGGGCCTGCAGAAGGAGGGAGCTCATGGACGGGAGACCGACTCGGTCTGAGCGAGCACAAGAGGTCTGGAGCTGGACAGTGGGGGAGCGGTTGCACCTGCACTGGCTGCCTCCTCCATCTGGCAGAGGGGTGAGAAAGGAATGAGTGTTTTCCTGGCCCAGAGGCGGGGCCTGGAGGGGAGAAGGCCACTCCACTGGCATCTGAGATGGGTCTTCTGTGTGGAGGGGTCAAAGCAGAACCTGGGCAAAGGGAGGAGATGGACCATCAGGGGACCATCTTAGTTCACAAATACAACCACAAGAGGAAGAGCCAGCTCTTAACTCCTCGCCACCCCATCTAATAAGTGTTCCCTGCCTTCTACCTCACCTCCCTTCGGCTCCTATGACCCTGCTGGGGTCCCACATGACATGGAGAGGAGAGGAAAGGGAGGAACAGAGGAGAGGGCCACCGTTCCCCTGTACTGCTGTCCTGACCACAGGCCTTGGGTGGATGAGGGGACATATCTTTGAAGGAAGACTGAAGTATTTAACTGCACCCTTAAAAGTATACATTCAGTATTTAAAACTTATGGGAATTGAGTTAGGACTCTTACCTACACTAATATATTAGCAGAAAAGTCATGAGCCTGCCTGAGTTTTTGCTTGGGGGCAGGGGATGCCTGCTTCTACTGAAAATTTTTAAAATTTTCAATTAAAGAGGTAGAGTGATTATATGAAAGAGAGTTCTTGCTCAAAATGAACTTTTGGTTCATTAAAATTCTGATTTGTTTATATACCAAACACAATTATTCATCCTTTTCTTTTTCTTTTTCTTTTCTTTCTTTTTTTTTTTTTTTTTGGTGTTACCAGAGCATTTTCATTCGTTCAGTCAATGATTATTTGCTCAGTCTCTACTCAGGACCAGGTTCTAGGACCAGGCACTCTGGGAACATATTTATCACATTTCTCAATGATTTCCCATCACCATCAAAATAAAATCTAGACACCGCAGCCCGGAGATGTGCCGTGCGTCATCTGAGCCTGATCTATACCTGGCCAGCCTCACCATACCAGCCTGCCAGGACCTATGGGGCAAGGACTCTGTCCTCCATCCACCCATCCCTTGTGACTGGCACGTGGTCAGCCCTCCATAAACGTGTGTCCACTAAATCAGTAGATGCAGAAATGCAAATTTTATTTACCCAGCCGGTTTCTTTGTAGACTCTGAACACTTTTGAGGAGGGTAGGTCTGCCCTCGTCCCAAGTCCTGGGCCTGGCACTGAGTGTTTTTGGAATGAGGGAGAATCAGCAGTGCCCCTTCTGTGCCCTGGAACCCTCATCTTGCAAATGCAGATGACTTTCAGTCAACTGGAAGGGAAGAGAGCAGAGACACTGGGACTATCAGAACAGGGAATATTCTAGAAGTGAGCATGGCAGTCATTGGCCCTCTCCTGTGGGCTCTTGCTTCTCTCATTCCCCCTGGATGCAGACCTGACCCTTCCCTGGACGCACTGCACGGCCCGGGATCCCTAGAGAGAAAGCCAGGGGTAGAAAGTCCAAAGTGTCGAGGCAGCCCTGAACACCGCTGAGCAGCCCACCAGCAAACCCCGCAGACTGGGAGCCTCTGGGCCGGCATTGCAAGCTCCACATCTGGGCAGTGTTTGGGACTCACCTTGCAAGAGCAACAACGTGAGGAGGGTGGGCATTTTCCATCCTGCCCTCTGGATGGTGACCTGAAAAAAAACACTATATTTGAGGAAACCCGAGGGGGCAGCTGAGAAGCTGAGGGGAGCCCAGGGAGACCTGGGGTGAGGTGAGCCCTTTCTCACTCGAGGACCTCAGTGTGCTCAGTGTTGTGGCTGATGGGACGTATCTTACCCAGAGCAGGACTGCAACTGCTCTCCTTGAGAGAAACATGACTCCATCTCCCACCCCCAAGCCCACATGTTTGGCCCGGGTCACGACCACCAAGGCGAAAAGGTCTCTACCCTTGGAGTTTCTGTGTTCAGAAGAGTTGGAACTCCCTCTGTAGGATCCCAGCACCCCCCCCCCACAACTTGCCAGCCTCGGAGCTCTGAATTTGGGGGAGCCTTGGGTCATGGAAAGACCATGTGCTTGCAGTTGAAACGTAGGCGGGAGCTCTGGGGCCTCGGGGGTCAGTTTCCTCCCCGGGGAAATGAGCACATGCGTCAGGGGCTTGTTGCACAACTGAAACTGGATTGTGTTAGAAGTGCTGGCAGTGTGCTGGGTACAGAGCTGCTCCCTCCCCCTTCCCTCCTCACCCCTTCTTTTTGGCAGAAAGAGAATTGATTCCTTCAAGGGGAAGCTGGTAGGGTTTCTCTGGGAAGTAACAAGGACTTAGACACAGACTCTCTGGACAAGCAGTTGTCGGTACAAGAGTTCTATTCTCTTTATTCTCCATAGCTTCTAGAAGGCTCTCCCTGTCCTCCAGTGCATGCTGATCTCCCCCTACTCTAGTCTCTCCTGTGGGCCTGGTGGGACTTTTTGTGTCATCACTCTAACCCCAGGCTCTGGGACAGGATGCAGCACGGTGCTGGAGCGAGGACCAACCACTCTCGGAAGAGACACCATACTGATCCCCACTCACTAGCCTTTTACTGCTTGCTGATGATAAAGACTGAGACTGTACATTATACTTCATTTGTAGTCCCCCTTAGCGTTTTCATGGATGCTTTTGGGTTGATTAAAAATCTGTGCTTTACATCTGTCTACTGCCTACAGTTCTTAGGACCTACACGAAAAGAAAGAGAAAAAAAAGAAAGAAAGAAAGAGGGAGAGAAAGGGCAAACTAGTTAGCTATCATAGTCTCCTCCCTCTAATCCCGACCTCACTAATGCTGAGCACAGGTGTAGACCATCAATGGTCTGACCCAGGGGCTGGAGATCCCCACCCCATGGACCCTTGCCCAACTAGACTAAACCACGCCAGGCCACCGGCCAGGCTGGGACATAAGCTTAAGGAGGAGAAAAGGGAATGGGGGAGGCAAGAAGGAGAAGGGGGAGAGGAAAGGAAGGGCAAAGGAAGAGAGAGTAGAGGACCGGAGAATGATTGAATCCATGGTTTGGCCCCATAGCTGTGAACTGTCCCCTCAACTTGGCTCCACCAGCCATCGCCCTAAAGGCTCCTCAGTGGAGCCACGAGGGTGGAGAAAGTTGGAAGAGTCCTTGGGCTCCTCATGCCTCCTTCGTGCCCTCTTAGCGATGCCCCTGCCTTAGGTGCCACCATGGCCGCCCAGCCGCCCGCCTCCCCCCGCCGTCCAGGGTTCTGGCTGCCTGCCTTCACCCAGAGGCTCTCCCAGGTGTGCCTGCGCCTAATCTGCTGTTTGTTTAATGTCCACCAAGCCTGGCTTCCTCGGAGCTTGTTTTTCTAGGGCACTAGGTGCTGACACGGCCCACGCTGAGGTCAAAGTCTTAGCACCACACCACCCAGTTCCTTGGAAGTCCACCGGGGCAGCAATCTCTAGGCTCGGGAGCAAAAGCCGCCTCACCCCCGAGAGGCAATGAGGAAGCGCAGGGTGTGCGATAAAAGGTCTCCTGGGAGTTATCAGCCTTGATTGGAGGCTGAAAGGACAATATCCGAGGAAATGTCTCTGAGCCGGCTACCCAGCCAGTGACCTTCAGAAAACCTTCCTCCAGGATACAGAGAGCCCTAGCTCAGCAGCCTGGGGCTACAGGCCTCTGTAATAATCCACAGCATTTTAGGGGATGAGGCCACTTGCGGGGGCTGCTCTTGTCCCCCCATCCTGCTGGGAAGGGCATCTATTCATCTCCAGCACAGGCTGGTATATGACTCCCCAAATCCCTACCGCCCTCCTGAGGCCCACTTCCCTCCTATTCCTACCCAGGGGCAGCAGACACAAAAGCAAGGGGGCCTTGGTGATGTAGAGGGAAGTGCTCAGAACCAGGACTCAGGGGACTTCGCTTCGCCAGTGGCTGGTGGAATGACCTAGAGCAATGGCAGCCTTGTCTCCATTACAGCAGAAGAGCTTTGGCTGTGTGATCTCCATGTCTCTTTCCCTTTCTGACATTTGTTGGTTTCACATGACTCAGGGCCTCAAAGGAATCATGCACTCTGGTGGGAGGGAGAGTCAAGGGGAGCAGGAGAGCGGGGAGGCAGTAGGGAAATGCTGTGGCCTGAACCCCATGGTTCTTCCCTGGCCTCCTGGGCATTAGCCCAGCCTGCTCTGGGAAGGGCCCCTGAGTGCACACTGGAGAGCTGCTGCTGCAAGTCACCACCCCCTGTCCCCCATCCCGAGGGAGACAAGACCCCAGCTTCTGGGGGAGAAAGCCGAGTCTCACCTGTCTTTCTTCTGGCTTAGCCGAGGCTTCTCTAGCCATCTCAGTCCAGAGATAACATCCACCCGGACTTTTCTTTTTATTCTCTCTCGTTCTGCGATGCTGGGGTTTGAACACCTTCTACCTTCTTTTCTTTAACCTTGAGACTGAGAAGGCAACCCTGGAGGGCTGAAAAGCCACTGGAGCCCCAAGAAGCTCCAAGTGCAAGATGGAGCTCTGCCCCTCGCCTCTCCAGCCCTGCAGCAAGTCAGTGCACCCCCGGCCCTGGCTGCTAGTCCTAGGAAGGAACCAGTCCCGGTTCCTTGTGGTCCTCACTGACACTCCTGCAGAACTTTTCCAGGGGTGGTGACAGTGACGTCAAGGATCCACATTCTTCCATCTTTTGTTTCCCCTCCTGTCCTGGGCCTCAGATTTCTCAGGATGCCCCAGTTTAGTTGACCCCTTCAGGATAAGTGGTGCAACAATCTGGGGAGGGGAGAAAATTCAGGGGAGGAATTCCCCTGTAGTCTGGCTGGGCAGCCTGTGCCTTCTCCCAGCTCCCAGGAGAGCCGGTGTGGGCCACGGACTGCACGTCTGGTAGTCCCTAATTCATGCTCTGCACGAAGCACAATGTAGGAAATGAGATAATTTCCATGGAAAGAGATCCCGGACCAGCGTGGCTCATCCTGGAGGACAACAACATGCTTAGAAATACGCCAACATTTTGCTTTGGAAAATATGCCATGGGTGGGTTCTCTTCCTCATAAAAGATGTAACTCCTACCCCTGCTGGTTTTAAATGGACATCAGAATGACAACTAAGGAGCTCCAAGGGATGGAGGTATTGCGGACTCGATGGAAGGACTCTCACCAGGGCCCCTGTTGGACACTGCAGCACTCTTGGACCCGTTAGAAAGGGCACTTCTTCTTCAGAAAAATCAAAGCTGTTGATATATTGTTGCACAATAACCATGGATAGCAACGTGTATTGTCCGTGCATTCCCCCTTCCAGGTTTGAAGACAGATTATGGGTAGGAACTGTGTCAATGAAAGCAATAAGAGAGGAAAAGAAACAATACCATGGGCTGTCTGGAGTGTGGCTGGGAAAAGGTCATCTCAAGTGTGTGTGCCAGTTTCTGAGTGCACAGTGGTATGTGACACTATCCCAGGACTTGGTTAGAAGGTCCAGATCTTCACAAACGCCAACAGCCTCTCATATAAGTTACAAGACATCTACGATGAAAATGGCATCCCCTTAGCTGTGGCATGCTTAAGCAGTGCACAACCTGAAGAACTGTATATGATGGGCCTGCTTATCCCCAGAATTGAATGGTGGTAGAAACAGTTAAGGTCTGGCTAAATTCTCCATTCCTAGCTCCTTTGGGAGCAGTACAGCATAGTGCTTTGATCACATAGACTTTGGAGTTAAGACTCCTTCCAAGTTAATATCCCAGCCCTACTTTTTACTGGAAAAATGATATGAGTCAGATTACTTAACAGCTTTACTCCTTGTTTCCTTCATCTGAAAACAGGAGATAATAGCACCTACCTCATAAAGTTATTTTGTGGATTAAGTGTGACAATCCATGTAACTTAAAGTTCCCTGCATGTATCAAATTCTCAGTAAGTTTCAGCCCCTAATATTAATAGCTTAGCTCACAGCAATAGAGAACAGGTATCTTTTAATGATCAAAGCCTCAGAAAAGGTCCTTTTTGAAGGTCATCTATTCAGTGGTTTGCTACTTTCTTTCTTTCTTTTTTTTGGGGGGGGGCATTTGATCATTTTGGTATTTGAAAGATTAGAAATAAATCAATTTGTCTGAAAACATGTCTGGATTGGTTTTGTATTTTAAAATAAATATTTGCCAAATTGCATTGTTTTATAAACCATGCAGTCATTTTAAAATTTTATTTTATTTATTTATTTGACAGAGAGAGATCACAAGTAGGCAGAGAGGCAGGCAGAGAGAGGAAGGGAAGCAGGCTCCCTGCCGAACAGAGAGCCCGATGCAGGGCTCGATCCCAGGACCCTGAGATCATGACCCGAGCCGAAGGCAGAGGCCCAACCCACTGAGCCACCCAGGCACCCCGTCATTTTTCATCCTTAAGGATATTTTTTCTAGTTTATCTCCTTTTGAACATTTTGGAGACTTTTTGAATACTAAAGACATAAACCATAGTAAGGTCCAATTAATTGTAAAGCACTGGGCCAGTTTTCAGAGGACTGACCCGGAGCCACAGTGGCTCCCTCTCTGAAGCTTTATGGGAGAGAAAACTCTGTACTAGCTACTCCTCTTGAGTATAACTGAATTCTTTTGCCTAGCACAAAGCCATGGGAAGCCTCCTTACCTAGGTTTATGACACGCTGACCTTCTGATTCCAGGTCTCAGACTCCAGAAAAAAAATAATAATACTGAGACGAAATATGAGATCTGGGAAGAGTTTTGCCCACTCCCTGCTCCCCACCTCCAATCCCCTAATCCCAATTTTAGCAAAGGCTTTTATTGCCTAAACGGACACCCCGAAGTAAAAATCAGAAACCAGCTAACCAAGGCAAGGAAAGCCACTTGTGCTATAACACATCATTTAGCTGATAGTAAAGATTGCAATCCAGTGACATTCACAGCCCTCCAAATCCAGAAGACCTCTCAAAGGCAGTCGGGTAAGTGCTGTGATGGTTTAAGTTCATGGAGAGACCGCTGGTAAAAGCACAGGCGAAAGAATCCCAGGAGATCATTTCCTAGTTCATAGGAGTACCGCCTGAGACCTTGGTACAGATGGCTTCAGGCAATCATGACCAACAGCTTTTAGCACAATCTTTCTGGAGTGATGAAGTTTGGAGACTGAAACACACATATTTCTGACCGGTTGGAGTTATTTCATGATGATGCTCTTTGGAATAGACATTGTTCTGCAATAATGAGTCCTGAGTCCTTGCTGGATGGAAGGGACCCCCAGTAATTAACTTGCCACTGAGGAATGGTGTTAGATGGGGGGGCCAGGTGCTCTGCTCTATTGCTGGCAGGTTGGATGGTCATGAGCAACAAGGCTGAACTCAGCGGGGTTCATAGGAGCCTGTGCTGTCTGTGGGAGCCCGGGGACAGCCCCGTCCCTCACGTGTCCCTTGTGCCAGCACTTCGGTGGCCAGTGCCTGCAGTTGACTGCGTCTTCCATGGTGGGCATCAGCCTGTGACTTAAAGAGCTTTGCACTTCACGCCACTCCCACGTCCACCCATGTGTCCCCACCCATTCTTTCCATCTCTCTCCATCCGGCCTCTGTATCTGTCCTAACATCAAGCCATTTTTCCTTCCACACAAAGCAGAACATCAACCCAAAGTCTGCCTATTGGAAGGACTTACTCTTGCCACTGTTATTCGACACCAGCCCTGTTCACTTTCACTGTGAACGCACATACCGGACCAACTGATCCACAAGTGAAGCTTGGGTTGTGTCTTCCGCTGCCACGTGGCTTATTAGGGAGGCTCCTATGTGGCTCTTCATGAACGGAGGAGGGGGGGACACTCTGCAATGGTGTAGCTGAAGTGAGGGGCCGGGCTACTCGCTCACACAGTTTACTTGTGCCCTCATGTCCTTTGTGAGCTCAGACCCAGCTGTACCCCTTCCAATTCACCATCAACCGCTGCTGGCTGGTCAGACCTTATGACTCCGTGCAGGTAATAATAGCTTTCAGCCCATAATGGGCAGTTGAAAGACGCACACTCCCCTGGGGTTCTGTGTTCAGGGATTAGGTCTCCGCCGGGACCCAAGATCACACCAGGAGTCGTTTTTCAAAAGACACATTAATTTCCCTTGCACACAGCATGGCTTTGCCAAAGGACCCCAGGGCACTATGTGACTACGTAGTGATTCTACCCGTGGGACTTGCCATAAGCTCCATACAGTATCTCTCCCCAACACCTACACCTCTGATAATGAAAATGCAGGGCTGAGGACACGTCAGCCTGTACCTGCCGCAGAGCCTTTCCCTGCTCTGGGCCCTATTCAAGCAAACTGAGTGTTTTGGAAGGGAGGGAGGTGGTGGGTTGGGTGAGCCTGGTGGTGGGTATTAAGGAGGGCACGTATTGCATGGAGCACTGGGTGCGGTGCATAAACAATGAATCTTGGAACACTGAAAAAAATAAAATTAAATTAGAATGTTAAAAAGTAAATAAAATAAAATACACGAATTAATAAAAACAAAAACAAAAACAAAGGAAGGAGCTGTAAACACTAATTTAAAGTGGAGCCAGGAAGCCCTGAAGGGGGCGCTCTCCTGCATGAGCTGCATTGCTGCGGGCTTTACCTGGGGGTGGGGTGCTAAGAAATATCTGGACAAGGGAGGGCATGTTTCACATAGAAATTTCTCTCCTACTTTTAAGAAAAAGAAGGAAGATCCCTCCCCACCCCAGCAATAATGCACCAGCCACCCCATATGGCAATGAGAACCTGCCAGGAGGTCCAACACTTCTCCAGTGAACTTTTGTTGAAAACAACCCTCCCCAGTTTCCTCCTAAAACCTAATAAAAGGTGACCTTCCCTTTGTCCATTTGAACTTGCTTATGGTTCAACAGAGTTTGCTTGAATTGCAATTTCTCTCTTATTTCCAAATAAACTTATTTTGCTGGTAAAATAACCTGCCATTTTATTTTCAAGGTTGACCAAGCAGTTCATGCCACTGAGTGTATGGGCAGTGTCTGTGAGTGTGGCAGAACCCAAGATGCCCACCAGGTACGTGCTTCATTCCTTGTGGTGGGAGGTGCAAGACGGCATCTTGTCTTTTACTTGGGATGAGGTTTCCTGGCAGGACCCTGATCATTCGACCCCTAAAAATATTACTGATGTGATAGTCCCCTGATCTTCCTAGGTTTTACCTCCCATCTCCTGAGACATCCACACCTAAGGCCTCCAACATGTGAGTGTCTTCTTGTTCACATGGCCTGATTAGCATAAGATCATCAGTAATTAATGGATCAAAATGACATCCTACAGAATGCCCAGATGGTCCAGATCCCTCTGGACTATATTATGTCAGAGGACAAGGGGGTTAACATAGCCTTGGAAAATTGTAAATTATGTGTGATTTACCTATATAAATGCAAATGGTCTCTCATCCTCTTCTCTGGAGGGAGTAACAAAAGATGCATTCACCAAGTCAAGGCTACATACTATGGGCCAAGGCCATGTTGATTCTGCTGTAGTAGATAAATGAACACAGTGGCTGGAATTAGGGCCAATATTTGTTTGGGTTTGCATTAATTTATAGTCATTCTCCAAGGTTCGCTAGGTTTCTGCAGAGACCAACTATTGAACTGAATGAGACATCATGGGAACTACTACTCTGCATCCTTTGGATCCTTAAGTGTGATACTAGAAGCAGCCATCCTCCCACCATGTGGTATTGTTTCGTATTTATTATCTTGGCTGGGGGGTGGGGCCACTTGACCTTCCTCAGTATAACAATTCTTATTGCCCAAGCCTGAGACCCAATGATCCAACTAACAAGCATGTCCACCCCAGTTATCCATTCAGGGACTGGAGAAATTACCATTAGGCCATTAGAAGTAGCTGCAGACCCAGTGGGCACACTGTAAGCCAGACCTTGGCCAGGGTTTTATTTATTACCTGCCCCCCCCAATATCCCGCTAGTTAGAATAAGGGGCCATGATGATGCTTTGGTTCTCTGGGTATCATGTCAGCTTGGACTCTGTGTTCTAATATCAAACACTTGGCAGTCCCTCTTCCCCAGTACACATTTCCCCAAATAAATGACTGTGGGTTCCTTTGGAAAGGACTTATGGAATCATTACTGTGTCTGCTTGCTGTGGTGTGGTAGGGTTTTGTCTCCTGGGAATCTGGCTGAGGCTGAGTCTGAAAACTGGCTCAGGTCCAGGAAATAGGCAAGAGATCACGCCATGTTTTTGGGCCACTGCCTTTAGACTCCTTGTCATCTGTCATTAACTTCTTCTAATGGTACAAGCTAAGAAACAGCTTTGCTGGCCAAGTGTCCATTTTGCCTCTAGGAATACCATGTTCTTTTAATCATCCTCATTACTGTCTGTGAGTCAGGCCCCTTTGGCTGCCGCTCTGACCCTGTTGCTCATCATAATAACTGTATCCATCTGGACCCATCATCACCATTGATATCACTAAGCCAAACTCTCTGCCTACCTCTCCTACTTTCAGCCCTGGCTTGCAGAAGAGAGTCTTGGTTGAGTTTTTGAAGATGCTGGTGTCCTTCTCACCAGTCCATTTCTTTTAGCTTTGTGAATGATGCATTGCCCGGGTCTTCCTATAGATCAGAACCATCTGGTAGGTCTCCCAGTCTTCCAGTACATCCACTCCAGCACACTCATTTCCTGAGCCTCTTCATTTCTTCCTCTGCTGCCTTCTAGGGCAGTTCTGGCATTTCAACTTCATATTGCTTGGGTCATCACTTTTTCCATACTTCTAGGAGCCATTTGAACAGCTTGGTCATACACTTCCTGAAGTCCCTGCCAGGCATTAAAACTTGTATTCCTGGATTTGTGCCCAAATCAACACACTCTTCCCTATCTTGTCTTGTGCTTCAGCCTCCCTTGATCCAGCATTTTCAGAATCCAGTACCATGTGAACTCCTCTGACTCTTGCTGGTAGCTGCTGAGTAGGACTTATGACTCATCTGAGGTCTAGTTCTTTTTTTAAACAACAACAACAACAACAGAGGCTTAACATGGAGTCACTTGTGCTAAGTCCCACACCAACAAGCTAAGACTTACTACCTAACAATTGTAGTTTCAGTCTCTCCCAGGAATGCGACCTTTAATCAGTCAGTCTAGAATTATTGGTCAGCATCAGTGAGGTAGCCTGCCCGATAGACCCCTGCCTTCCCCCAAAGGAAGGTGACCTTGCCTGAAACAGTTCACTCTTTGCTGGAATAACTTCATTGCCCTGCCTCCTGCCTATAAATTCTACCATTTTGTACAATTCCTCAGAGTTCCTTTCTATCTACTAGGATGGGATGCTGCCTGGTTCATGGATCATTAAATAAAGCCTATTAGATCTTTCCACTTATTCAGTTGATTTTTGCTTTTTAACACGCTTCTTCCAATACCAGAACATCCCAGCTGGGTTATGCTATGACTTAACCCTAGTTTTAAGCCTAGTTACTAGAAGGGGAGATGGAGGGGAGAGGTCTTTGAACTGTCTTCAAGCAAGGTGGGAGTGGGAATAGAAACAGTAGTGATAGCTCTTGATAGGGAGAGGGAGGCTAATTCTGCGGGCTCAGAGAGTTTAGAAGAATCTGAGCGTTAAACATTTGGTAGGGGGGCATCCACTTAGATGTTCCATGCCAAGTTCTGGGGCCCCACCTCCTCCGCAAATGTTTTCATTCTCCTTGGATTCAAGCCTGTTCATTTGCATGAAATAGAAAGGGCAGTTCCAGTTTTCCTTTACAGAGATTGTTATGGGACTTGCCCAACCTGCCTGAAACCCCACAGGGATTGATAACAAGGGGGTTCCCAAGGGTGATTTATATCCAAACAAACAGATGTATTTAGCCTCCAGATTTACGACTGTGGGACAAGCTCCATAATGATGGGGGATTTCGTTCCTATTTGAATTCTAAATAAAGCCGGTCTGTTCACACTATCACCTTTTAAGCTCTACAGTGAAAAAATTACTTAATATGAGAAGGTAAATTTTCTTCAGAGATCATTAACCTTGATCTTTCATTCACACGAGCTTTTTTTTTTTTTTTTTTAATGACTTCTACTGGAAGATACCTTAAGAAATGATGGAGCCTCACTTTATATTTCAAACAGTGATGCGTAGGATCTCCAATGTTCCTGTGGTTCTCTCCTTCCTAAGTGTTCAATTTACGCAGCTGAGGTTTATCTTGAAGGAGAGAAGGGGATGGAATCCTGCAGCTCCAACCACTTCAGCATGGGAGCTCTTCTCTCTAAAGGCAAGACCTGTCTGGATGCCCCCTTCCCCTCTGACTCTTCTTTATTGAGCAACCAATGACTATCCAACATAATGCTGGGTGCATTAGGGAGAGAGCAGTAAGGCACAAGTACAAGGTTTGTCCTTGTACTTGTGCAATTTACTTGTACTTGTGAAACTTACTACCTCAATGAGAAGGAACTTGAAAACTCAAATATCAATACAAACATATATTCCAAAAAAATAAGACCTCAAAAAAGTGAGAGAATTCAGTGGACCAAAAAAGTTAGGAAATGATTCTCATAGAATCATAAATCGTCATAGGATTATAAAGTGTAAGGGAAACGTAGAAGTGACCTAAGTCAAGTCTCTACTTGATGCATGATATCTTCAAAGACATCTTTATTTTTTTATTTTTTAAAGATTTTATTTATTTATTTGACACAGAGAGAGATCACAAGTAGGCAGAGAGGCAGGTGGGATTGGTGGGGGAGCAGGCTCCCGCCGAGCAGAGAGCCTGATACAGGGCTTGATCTCTGGACCCTGGGACCACGAGCCGAGCCGAAGGCAGAGGCCCAACCCACTGAGCCACCCAGGTGCCCTCAAAGACATCTTTAAAAAAGAGGCATATCACCTTAGTTTGATTACCTCCAGGGCTGAGGAGCTCACACGAAGCCAATTCCATTTTCAAATATCTCCAATTTTTAGAAAATCCTAGCTGAGAAAAATCGAACTTCTTTTAATACCTACTTACTGGTAATATTTATGCCTTCTAGAAAGGAAAATATAAAATTAAATCTATTCCTTCTTTCATTAGACTCTGAACTAGTCCACTAAAGTCAGGCTGATATCTAGGATGATGGGATAGGTGGGTGGAGGGACCAAAGATAGAGAGGGATGACTTTCATGAGTCCTCAAGTGTTCATCGAGAATAAATATACCAGGGGTGCCCGGCTGGCTCAGTTGGTTGAGTGACTGACTCTTGATGTCAACTCAGGTCATGATCTTGGGGGCCTGGGATCAATCCCCATCGAGCTCCTTGCTCAGTGGGGAGTCTGCTCAGGGATTCTCTCTTTCCCTCTCCCTCTGAACCTCCCTCTGCTCATGCACTCTCTCTCTCAAATCAATGACTAAGTCTGAAGAGAAAGAAGGAAGAGGAGGAAGAGGGGGAGGGGGAAGAGGAAGAAGAAATACACCAGGTAGAATGCTAGGTGTCAGGAATGGATAGTGAACAAAACGGTATGTGCCCCCCTTCATGGAGTGTCCAGCCTGGTCGGGGAGAAGGACATGAACCTGATCATAGAAACAAGTACATAATTACAAATGTTCATAACTATTCAGCAGGAAAAGAACAGGGTTCTACGAAAGTGGTGCAGGCCAGGACTGGATAGTGTGTGAGCTGGTTGGTTGGCTGTTCTGATGGGTGAGAAGCCCATCTCCTTCAAACATATTCCAGGTTCAAGTTCAGTCACCTGTTGGGCCCCTACAGCTGCCATCTGGAGGGAGTGAGAACCCGAGCGGGAGTGCTGGAAAGTGCCAAGCATGAAGTGTCCTCTAGTGTTAAGAACAGAATGCCTACCTAAAGAAGGAAGAGTGTAAGTGGGGACTTGTTTTGGAAGTGGGTGGCCAAGGAGAAGGCCCCAGGGACATGTGCTGATGGGGTGGGGAAAAGGTTAAAGGGAGCACCCCCTTCGTGTCCAGAGTACATACATGCATGCCAGCCAATAACACAGATAGTGAGCCGGGAACGGTTCCTCTGCTCTGCATGTTTTACTCATTTATGCTTCACAAAAGCCATATGAGAAGGTCCTGGGAGGACCCGATTTTACAGGAGTGGCAACTGAGGCACAGAGGTGAAATAACTTGCCCAAGGTCACATGGCTTATGCATCACATAGAGCAGAATCCACAGTTCATGTAATTATCTGGGGAGCCCCAGCAGGGCTCTTGATCCCAGGGCAGGTTCTGGATGTTTCACATGTGCTTGGCTGAGCTGCTCTTTGCAACGATTCGTCTGAGGGCTGATAAAGCAACCCAAACTTTACTCCTCATGCAAGTGACATCCTTGTGGGTTGGCAGGGGCTCTCTCTCCAGGACAGTCCCCTCTCAGGAACCACACTCCCTCCATCCGGCAGCACTGCCCTCTCAGCACTTGATCTCCATGATTTCTGACTCAGGGGAGAAAGGAATGGGTAAGACACACCGGTTTTTCCATGTTGTTGTCCGAGAAGCACCACACCAAATGTACTTGGCCTAAATTACTCTGTGTCCCAGGCCTAACTGCAAAGGAGGACGGGGAAAATATGAAGACATGGAAAATCAGGACAACACTTCCCTTGTTCCTGCCATAATGTGGGACTGACCCTGAGCCCAGAAGCAGAAGCAAGGGAAAAGTGGGTGAGCATAAGCCGTGGCTCGTTTCATCCCCACAGGAAGATAATATCCATCAAATTCTGGACAAACACAGCCTGTCCTTATCTTGGACCGGCCTGTTTTCAGCTTTCATGCTCTGCTCCTGCCCCAGGGGTGAGGAGCTTCCTTCTACGCCATGGTCCAACCAGCAGTAGAGAGAAATGGGGAAAATTGGGAAGGGGGTCACCCCACAGCCTAGTAGGAAATTGCTCCCCATTTGGGAGTGGGGAGGAAAAAAAATATTTTTTAATTTTTTGGCTATATGGGAAGACAGTGACCAGGGAGAATGGCAGAGACTTGAGGTCCTGGAATTTTACTCTGGAAACCCAACCCAGGAACATGTTGTCCACTCTCCTTATAGAATGTGGCACCCAGGCCCTCTACCTCAGGATGTCTATGCCTTTCCCTCAAGGGTGAGGTGAGCTATGACTTACTTTTAACCCATAGAACACAGCAAAGGTGATGAGGGGTCCCTTCCATGATGACGATGCATAAGGTTGTAACCCCCACCTCGCAAGGAGACTTGCCCTTGTTTGCTCTGCTGAGGCCCGATGCCATGTTGGGAGCCGCTCCGTAGAGAAAGCCATATGGCAAGGACATGAAGGCAACATTTGACCAACAGCCAGCAAAAAACTGAGGCTCTCAGTCCAGCAATCCACAAGGACCCAAATCCTACCCATAATCTGTAAACTTGAAAGTGGCTGCTTCCCCAGGCGAGCTCTCAGTGAGAACTCAGCCACGGCCAACACCACCATTGCAGCCTTGTCAAGAACTCCGCTGAGTCCTGCTGGGACTCTCGACCCAAGGAAACCATGAGATAAGAAACAGGTGTTGTTTTAAGCTGCTAAGTGTATGACAAGATCGCTAGGCAGCAGCAGTGCTCATACAGCTTTGGGACCCGTAAAAGCGTGAGAGGGAGAGCACGAGTTTGCTGGGGCTACTGTTGCAAAGGATCACAGACAGGGTGGGTGAAAATAGCAGAAATATATTGTCTCACAACCTGGAGGCTGGAAGTCCCAGATCCACGTGTGGGCTGGGCCGTGATGCCTCTGAAGCCTCTAAGAGAGAATTCAGCCTGGCCTTCCTCAGCTTCTGCTATCCCCAGGCATCCCCTGGCCTGTGGCAGGATGCCTCCAGTCTATACCTCTTCTCTTCTTGGCCGGCCATGCTGGACTGAGGGCTCCCTCTGCTCTTATGGCTTCATCTCAACCAATTGCCTCTTTAATGATCTTATATTCACGTACGGCCATTCTGAGGGACCAGGAGTTAGGACTTCAACCTATCTTTTTTTCTGCAGACAAAATTCCACCCAATCACAGGAAGAAAAAAAGAAAAGGGTCGACAACAAATGAATATGTCATCTGGAAAACAAACATCTTCTTGAGCCTGTTGGACATACCAAAGCATCTACACCTTCTGCGCAAGGACTGGTGTCTCTGTAGGTGAGGGTCTCAGAGAGTGCTGGTGGGGAGGATGCTCCCCTGGGCATCGCACAGGACATGCTTGCAGCGAGGTCGCATTCCACATGCTCAGAGCACCCGGGGCCCCAGGACCACTTCTCTTGCAGCTGCCCACCACGGCTCTGTCGCCTGCCCCATGGTAGGGGATGGACAGGGACTTACAAGTCCTTGCATCCTACAGTGCCCTCATTTCAGGGTCTGATGCTGTATCTCCAGCCCTGTCCTGCGTGAAGGAAGGGGCAGCCTTCTTTGCCTCAGCCACTGGAACTGCCCACAAGCGGCAATACTTCCCTAAGTCTGGGCACTTGCTGCCCCCTTGTGGCAGAAAGGCTCCACAGCCAGGATGGTCATACATGATGTATGTATGATGGTCATACATTCATTACTCAGACAAGGACAGTAAGGAAAGTGAAAGGGGGCATTTTTATTTTTTTAATTATTTTTTTAATTTTTTATTAAAATATAATGTATTGTTAGCCCTAGGAGTACAGGTCTGTGAATTTCCAGGTTTACACACTTCACAGCACTCACCATAGCACATACCCTCCCCAATGTCCATAACCCAACCACCCTCTCCCTACCCCCGTCCCTGCAGCAACCCTCAGTTTGTTTTGTGAGATTAAGAGTCTCTTATGGTTTGTCTCTCTCCCGATCCCATCTTGTTTCATTTATTCTTTTCCTACTCCCAAACCCCCCACGTTGCATCTCCCCTTCCTCATATCAGGGAGATCATATGATTGTTGTCTTTCTCCAATTGACTTATTTTGCTAAGTGTAATACCCTCTAGTTCCATCCACATCATCGCAAATGGCAAGATTTCATTTCTTTTGGTGGCTGTATAGTATTCCATTGTATATATATATACCACATCTTCTTTATCCATTCATCTGTTGATGGACATCTAGGTTCTTTCCATAGTTTGGCTATTGTGGACATTGCTGCTATAAACATTCAGGTGCACATGCCCCTTCGGATCACTACATTTGTATCTTTAGGGTAAATACCCAGTAGTGTGATTGCTGGGTCATAGGGTAGCTCTATTTTCAACTTTTTGAGGAACCTCCATGCTGTTTTCCAGAGTGGTTGCACCAGCTTGCATTCCCACCAACAGTGTAGGAGGGTTCCAAAAGGGGGCATTTTTAGTTATTGGATTGGGACAACACTGTAACTGGGGACTGTCCCAGGCAACTGGGGCACATGGAATGCGAGGGAATGAGAGGCCATGCGGGGTTCTCTAAAGGCAATGGTAGTGTTTCCCAAATGGCCCCACATTCCAGCACTGACTCTCAGCACCAGGCTTCCTCTACTTCCCACCCGGCCGCCACTCACCACACACAAAGCTGACAATACATGAAAGAGTTTTGAAGGGCACCTGGGTGGCTCAGTGGGTTAAGCTTCTGCCTTTGGCTCAGGTCATGATCTCAGGGTCCTGGGATCGAGGCCTACATCAGGCTCTCTGCTTAGCTCTCTGCCTGCTGCTCTGCCTACTTGTGATTTCTCTCTCTCTCTGTCAAATAAATAAATAAAATCTTTTTAAAAAAATAAAAAAAAAGAAAGAGTTTTGAGTTCCTCCGACACAAAGTATAAAGGATTCCCAACTGTACCTATTAAAAGGGGAAAAAGAAAAGAAAAAAGATCTCCTTCTCCATTGCCTATGGACACAACATGCCCTAAACACACTTAAAGTTCTGTTCTGACTTTATAGATGTTTTAAGTCAATAAAGAAACAAAAAGCCCAGAAAGGGCCTCCTGTGTGTGTGTATGAGTGCGTGTGTATGTGTGTGTAGGGGGGTGGTGGTAATTTCAAAATATATATATTGTTCAAAAATATAAGAGTAAAATTTTTGTTTTATAGTTGTATTCTATTCTAGATGCTAACTTCTTTTTTTAAAAAAATACTTTTATTTAAATTCAATTTAGTTAACATATGGTGTATTGTTAGTTTCAGGAGGAGAATTTAGTGATTCGCCAGTTGCATGTAACACCTGGGGATCCTGCCCTCTTTACGTCCCAGCACCCAGTTACCCCACCCCTCCACACACACCCCCTCCCGCAATCCTGTTTGTTTCCTGTTGTTAAGAGTCTCTTATGGTTTGTCTCCCTCTCTGTTTTCATCCTATTTTATTTTTCCATCCCTTTCCCTATATTCATCTGTTTTGTTTCTTAAATTCCACATATGAGTGAAGTCCTATGGTATTTGTCTTTCTCTGAATGACTTACTTCATTTAACATAATACCCTCTTGTTCCATCATTGCAAATAGCAAGATTTCAGTCTTTTGATGCCCGATTAATACAATTCCATTGTATATATACACCACATCTTTATCCTTTCATCTGTTGATGAGCATCTGTGCTCTTTCCGTATTTTGGCTTTTGTGGACATTGCTGCTATAAACATTGGGGGTGCGGGTGCCCCTTCGAATCACTATGTTTGTATCCTTTGGATAAATACCTAGCAGTCCAATTGCTGGGTCATAGGGTAGCTCTATTTCTAACTTTTTGAGGAAACTCCATGCTGTTTTCCAGAGGGGTTGCACAGTTTGCGTTCCCACCAACAGTGTAGGAGGGCTCCCCTTTCTCTGCACTGGGGCTACCTTCTGTTGATAGCTGGACCAGGTGACCCTGGCATGATACTTCAACTGATGACTAATGGTGATTTAACCTCTCTCATCTTCAGACCTTCTGTGGGTAAAGCAGTCAAGTCCTAATAGCTTGGAAGGGTTGCCCCTCCCAGACTTCTGGGAAGTGAAATTGGGTGCAGTGAATGTTGCTTAGCTATCCCCTGGTCCCCAGTGGCTTCCACTGAGCCCCATCCTACTTAATGACGAAGGTGCAGCTGGTCTGATCTGGTCCATGGGCCACATAGTGGCGTCTGCCACCCATACCCTGGCCCTTATAAGTGCCTCTGGTGACAAAAGGACCCCACTCTGAGTCTCCTTATTTAGAACCTAGGTCTCTTCCAGTCTGTCAGCTATCCCACTCTTCATGAGGGCCAGAAATCTGTAGATTATCTTCTCTTTGACCAGCTGGAGACAGGGGTGGGGGTTTGGCGGGGAGGGAGGTTGGCTCAGTCCCTGCTATGTCCCCCATCTTGGATCACGTCAGTGGGTATCCCGCCGGTGAAGCCTTTCTCTGCCCAGCCTGTGGTTTCCCCAAGCTCCTTCCAGCTTGTACAGAACACCAGCCTCCTGAAATTCTCAGATTCTCCAAATCTATCTTGTTGTCATTTTCTCTCCCTACCTCCTGCCAGCTCCACCTTTTGTCAATGCTCCATCCTGGGGTGAGGAAGGGAGTCAAACATGTCAGGTGACCCTTCGCCCTCTCTCCCCCCTCTCACACCCAGCTCCTGCTCTCAGCACCAGGGAGAACTTTGCCCTTCCTCTGTGGTGGGATCTTCACTACTATCTTTTTCTGAGTTCCTCTCTGATTAATGATCTGTCCTGTGATCAGCTCGCTAAACTCAGGCTATCTGAAACTCTCCAGCTTTTTTTTCTTTTCTTTTTTAAACTGTCTCAACATAGCCTGGAACACCAAACAGTAGCTTTCCCATTCTTGACGGCTCTTCCCTCCCCAGGAAGCTGTGGATGCCATTAATTCAACATATGGGAGCCATGGGCTAATCAGACTCTAGGCAGTACCAGGCATAATATCTCAAAAAATATTATCCTGGAACAGTGAGGATTTTGCATTTGATAAGCATCTTCAGATAATAAGTACAGGAAGAAGAGGCTTAGCTAGCAATTTAAATTGCTCCAATTAATTGTTGAAATTAATTCTAGATGGATTAATTAATTGAACAACTGAAGAAAAATCAAATCATATTTTAAAACTAACAGAAACTAGAAACGAGTATTTAACTTACCTCTTAAGGAGTAATTTTCTAAACAAGCTTTAAAGTCGTGGAAGAAATAAAATAAGAAAAGAGAAATTAAAATACTTTAAAAAATCTGCCCTGCTCCCCACAGTACTTTAAATAAATCAAAAGGAAAACAAAATTTGGAAAACATTTCAAGAACATATAAGAATCAAAGCACTGGGGAGTATAACAGGAACCATGACTACTTCATTGTAGTGAAAACTGATGCCTTTTAGAAAGCAACTTGTCAGCACTGTATAACCCAGGAATCTCACTACTCCGAATCCATCCTTAGAAGAAGACTCAAGTTACACACGCTTTTTATAATCCTATTCTTGTTGCACCAGGATGATCATTTTATACACCTGACTCTCCCACCAGACCCCTCTGAACACCAGAGCCTAGCACATTGTAGGTGGCAAATAAATGGTGCAGAATAATTATTTTGTTATTTTTGTATCATATGAGAAATGGAAAAAATCTTACTTTTCAATAATAGGGGAATGATTAAATAAAATACAGTATACTCACTCTATGAGGACATAGTCAATTTCATGACTATTGTTACATTGTTCCAGTCTCATCCAAGAGGTCCTGGGGGAGCAGAGAGTGTGGGGAATGGGCCCAAAACACACATGTTTCCTCAGATTCTCCACAGCCCTGCCTTAGCCCAGTGGACTTTATCAAGTCTCTGAGGTGAGAAAAACTGATTCCGGCTGTTTATGTACTTCCAAAAGCTCTTGTCTTTGGCCTTGAACTTAACTTTTGAAATATTAAACTCAATAATTGGCTATTTTATTATTCGTTTCTATTCTAACAACCCACCAGAAACAGCCTAGGAAATACAACAGTATATACCAGAGCAAAGTTTAAACTCGTGGATTAATGCATCAAAACGCTGGTCCACTACAAAATACTAAAACAAGCAAACACATCCCCAAATTTCACGTAGGACTTCATTATAACTGTGGAAACATTATCTATGGATATGTACAAACACTATAAAGGAACAGCAAAAATATGAAGCTAAGTGATACGCTGGTGAGGAGAGAGTAGGAGTCATTATTTTTCCTTGACACATTTCCTTCATATTAGTTGGATATAAATATCAGCTATGTCGTTTGTGAAAAAAATCAATTTATTTTATCTCCAGTAATACGGACTTCCTGTATATTTCCCAGCAGGTCTCCCATTAACCCCTGATATGGCTTCTTTGCTCCAAGGAAGAGAACCTCCTTACCTGCAACCTGCTGGTGCCAGCTTCAAAGACTTTGCTTAGCCCAGTGGTTCTCAAACTGAAGCTACATCAGAATCACCTGGAAGGTGTGTTAAAACCCACATTGCCAGGCCCCACCCTAGGGTTTCTGATTCAGCATAACAGGGCTAGGCTGGAGCCTGAGAATTTGAATTTTTAACAAGTTCCCAGTTGGTGTTGATGGCAGTGGTCTAGGGACCACTTACTTTATTATTTTTTTTATTTTTTTTTTAATTTTAGAGAGAGGGCTTGCAAGCAGAGAGAGGGGCAGAGGGCGAGGGAGAGAGCGAATTCTTTTTTTTAAGATTTTATTTATTTATTTGACAGACAGAGATCATAAGTAGGCAGAGAGGCAGGCAGAGAGAGAGGAAGAGAAGTAGGCTCCCTGCTGAGCAGAGAGCCCGATGTGGGGCTCGATCCCAGGACCCTGGGATCATGACCCGAGCCGAAGGCAGAGGCTTTAACCCACTGAGCCACCCAGGCGCCCCGAGAGAGAGAATCTTAAGCAGGCTCCATGCTCAGCGTGGACCCCAATGGGGGGCTCAATCTCGTGACCCTAAGATCATGACCTGAGCAGAAACCAAGAGTCAGACACTTAAAAAAAAAAAAAAGATTTTATTTATTTATTTGACAGACAGAGCACAAGCAGGGAGAGGAGCAGGCAGAGAGAGGGAGAATCAGACTCCCTGCTGAGCAGGGAGCCAGGATTAGGACTCGATCCCGGGACTCTGAGATCACGACCTGAGCTGAAGGCTGATAACTGACTGAGCCACCCAGGTGCCCGGGCACCACACTTTGAAGACCATTGTCTTAGCCACACCCACTTCCTAAAATATCTGTTGTTTTTTCATCCCTCCCTCCTTCCCTTCCCTTCTATTTCTTCCTTCCCTTCTACCTTCTTTCCTTCCACAAACAACGAGAAACAGGCATAGTAGGCATAGTAAAAAGACGCACTCTTTAAAAAAAGAATTTTTTGGCAAGAACCAGTCCAGATCCCATGCATTTCACTTACCTTTCCTCCACAAATTCTCAGAACTGATTATTTACTCTGTACCACTATCACTTAGATAATCCAGCTGTATATCAAAATGATACTAGATTATTTTGAGTTTACTACTGCATACATACCTTTGTAGTTGTTTCACTTTTTCCCCCCTCTCTTTGACCAGCCCTTTGAGGCTCAGATTTCTCTCTCCTTCAAGGCATAGAACCAGTGTTTGCTGATTGGGGCCCCCTGAGGTGCAGGTGTACCAGGAATTAACAGGACACTGGCTGTAGAAACTTGTCTGGTCCCGCTGCTCTCCCCGCCTTACTGGTCCTGATGTGCGAAGTCTGTTACCCTGTCCTCGCTGGTCGGTTTTCCATGTTTCTGCTCCCCTTTAACAGTAAGAAAGCTCCCCAGGACCACTCCCAACAGGCCTGACTTACATCAAAACCAATTCCCAAAGACAGTTGTGCTGAGGAGACAGGAACAAGCTATTTACTGTTTTTTGTTTTTTAATATTTTTATTTATTTATTTACTTAACAGAGAGAGAGATCACAAATAGGCAGAGAGGCAGGCAGAGAGAGAGGGGGAAGCAGGCTCCCAGCTGAGCAGAGAGCCCGATGAGGAGCTCGATCACAGGACCCTGACATCATGACCTGAGCTGAAGGCAGAGGCTTAACTCACTGAGCCACCCAGGCACCCCCTATTTACTGTTTTCAAAATGGATTTTATAGGTGCCTGGGTGGCTCAGTCGGTTCAGTGTCTGCCTTCGGCCTGAAGCCTACTTCTCCGTCTCCCTCTGCCTGCCACTCCCCCTACTTGTGCTCTCCCTCTCTGTCAAATGAATAAATAAAATCTTTTAAAAAATGGATTTTATTACAAAAGTTATAATACAGTTTCATAGTTTTATATAAAAAATTATACGAAGCTAAAGAATAAAATTAAAATTTACCCGTAACTCCACCATATAAAGATACTCAATTTTAACATCTGAATGCTTATCTCTCATGTGTTGTTTCCCACAAAATTAAATTTCCCACAAAATTAAACTCTTCTGTAGGTACACCTGGGTGGCTTAGTTGGTTAAGCGACTGCTTTAGGCTCAGGTCATGATCCTGGAGTGCTGGGATCACTGACCTCTCTCCTCTCGTGCTTTCTCTCTCTCTCTCTCTCTCTCTCTCTCTCTCTCACTTGCTCTCTCAAATAAATAAATAAAATCTTAAAAAAAAAAACAACTTCTAAACTATCTGTAAATGCTTTTTATCCAAGTCATGTTTTTCATTTGCCAGTATACCTAGACTTATTTACTGATGTCATTTCATCATCTGTAACATCATTTTGGATGGTTCCAGAGCATTACCTATATACAGAAACTATAAGTTCATCAACCAATCCTTTATTGGTTAATAATCACTTTTTTAGCATAAATAATGATTCAAGGAATATCCTTTTTCATTCATCTTTGTACACCTTCCAATGATTTTATCAAATGAAACTTTTAAAGATATTGATGGCATATTGAAAAACTGCCATCCAAAATACTCACAATCTCTCAATTCTTTGCTTGGAATGGAGGAGGGGGATACAAGCCTCTGTTTGCTGAGCACCTTCCTCCTAGAGTGCTTAGAGACTGCTGCATAGCTGGTATCCTAGGGTGTCACTGCATTTCTGAGAGCCACTGTTTCTTGGGTCCCTTGTTTTCCTCAGTCTTAGCTGACTCCTTTATTTGCTGAAGCATGTTGCTAATCATTTATTAACAAAGGAAGTTCAACAGGTAAATTTATCCAGCCTTTGCAGTTCTAAAAATATCATTATGAATAAGACAACATAATAAGACATTATGAATAAGATGTTGATCTAATGCACACATATTAAATGTACTAATGAAAGAAAACATACTCTTTTAAAATATAGACTTTTCTACATTTTATATAGACTTATATTTTATATAGACTTATCTATATAATTTTCAAAAATTGACCACCAAGGTAATTCATAAATCTATTTTAAACAAATTTCAATGAGTTAGTATCAAACAGATCTGATGACAAAAGAATTATGTTAAAACTCAGTAACAAAAACATACCATATTTTTAGAGCCATGTATTTGGAAATTTTAAAACAGACCTCTAAATATTACAAGTTTTAAAAAGAAATAATATGAATTAGAAAAATATTTCAATATAAATGATAAAAAAACACTAAATTTCAAACCTAAAATAAACATTTGAGGGAAATTTATAAACTTCAGTTGTATTAGGAGAGAAGAATGGATGAACACTAAATAATTAAACTGGGTTAAATATCCAGCTAGAGATGTCAGGAAAAAAATCACAAAAGAAAACCAAATATATATATTTAAAATATTTATATATGTAAAAGAAAACCAAATATATAAATAATATATATAGTATATTATATATATTATACACACATAGAGCACACACACAATGGAATGCTATGCAGCCATCAAAAGAAACAAAATCTTGCCATTTGCAATGATGTGGAGAGAACTAGAGGGTATTATGCTGAGAGAAATAAGTCAGTCAGAGAAAGACAATTATCATATGATCTCTCTGATATGAGGAATTTGAGAGGCACGGCGGGGAGTTGCGGGGGGGTAGGGAAGGAAAAAAATGAAACAAGATGGGATCGGGAGGGAGACAAATGATAAGACAAGCTTAATCTCACGAAACAAACTGAGGGTGGTTGGGGGGTGGGGGGTATGGAGAGGTTGGTTGGGTTATGGACATTGGGAGGGTGTGTGCTATGGTGTGTGCTGTGAATTGTGTAAGACTGATGATTCACAGACCTGTACCCCTGGGGCAAATAATAAAAAAAAAAAAAAAAGAGAGAGGAAAAAAAAAGAAAACTAAGTAAAGGTGAAGAGGGAACCTGTAAGACAAGAGCAACACTTGAAATAGAAATGTAAAACACAAAGAGAAAACAAGATCAAAGTGATTAACCAAGTTCTGGAAAGATGATTCAAATAAGGCAAGCAAAGACACTCACAATCAATGCCAGGAATGAAAAGAATAACTAACAGGATTAAAGATAATAGAGGCATGTTATATTTCACTTTAAGCCAATAAACATGTATTCTTGGGTGAAATGGACAAACTCCTAGAAAAACATAACTGGTAACCATCGCCTCTGCATGAAAAATGTAACTGGTACCAACTGCCTCCTCTAACAAATTTATAACTGCTAAAGAAATTGAATCTCAAAGGAAACCCTTGGCCCAAACAATTACAAAGGTGAGTTCTGTCATATATTCGAGAGATAGAGGTAGAAAATCCAAATTTACTCTTAAAAGAAGATAATGAAACTCTTAAAGAAGGTAATGAGAGAGGAAATCACCCCAAATTTATTTTATGAGATTAATGGAAACTGGATCCCCAAGCTGTACAGAAAAGGTAAGAAAAAGAGATCAGGAAGATGTGGTCCATATAAACTATGGAGTATTATGCCTCCATCAGAAAGGATGAATACCCAACTTTTGTAGCAACATGGACGGGACTGGAAGAGATTATGCTAAGTGAAATAAGTCAAGCAGAGAGAGTCAATTATCATATGGTTTCACTTATTTGTGGAGCATAACAAATAGCATGGAGGACATGGGGAGTTAGGAGAAGGGAGTTGGGGGAAATTGGAAGGGGAGGTGAACAATGAGAAACTATGGACTCTGAAAAACAATCTGAAGGGTTTGAAGATGTGGGGGGGTGGGAGGTTGGGGGAACTAAGTGGTGGGTATTAGAGAGGGCACGGATTGCATGGAGCACTGGGTGTGGTACAAAAACAATGAATACTGTTATGCTGAAAATAAATTTTAAAAAATGATTAAAAAAAGAGATCAGTCATATTTATGAATACAAATTTTTAAGAAACTTAAGCTAAATATTCCAAACATATCTAGCTATGTCTTTTTCCCAAATAATATAAGTATATTCCAAGAAGTTATATTGGAAAATGTCTTAATATAACTCATCCCATTAGAGATTTAAAGAGATAGTCATCCCAATAGGTCTAGAAAAAATATAAGATGACATTCAACATCTATCCATTAAAAAAAAAAAATTAAAACCAACCACTTAGTAAACTAGAAACAGTAATTTTCTTTACCTGATCAAAGAAATCTATTTAAAAAAAATCAACTACAGTATTAACATCATAAATCATTAGTGAAACATTAAAAGTAGTGCTTTTAAATTCAGAAACAAAATTACGATTGCAGTAAAGATTTTAGCCGGCTCGAAAAGGCAAGAAGAAAAGAGAGAAAGTATAAGAATGAACAAAGGATGAAATAAGATTCTCATTATTTGCCAGTGATATGAATACTCCCTTGGGAAACTCTAAATAATCTACAGATTTATTATTAGAATTATTGGCAGGTTGGGGCGCCCGGGTGGCTCAGTGGGTTAAAGCCTCTGGCTTCGGCTCGGGTCATGATCCCAGGGTCCTGGGATTGAGACCCGCATTGGGCTCTCTGCTCAGCAGGGAACCTGCTTCCTCCTCTCCCGCCTGCTTCTCTGCCTACTTGTGATCTCTGTCAAATACATAATAAATAAAATATTAAAAAAAAAAAGAATTATTGGCAGGTCAACAAACTTGCCAAGTTTAAAATCAATATACAAAAATTAATATACAAATAAGAATTAATTGTATATTAATTAAAAATTAAAATATAAATAATATACAATATACAAAAAGTTAATTAATTTGGGGGCACCTGGGTGGCTCATTCGGTTGAGCATCTGCCTTCCACTCAGGTCATGATCTTGGAGTCCTGGTTTCACCCACTATACCACATACAAAAATAAGTTCCAGATGGATTAAAAATTTAAATGCAAAAAAACCAAATTAATGAAACACTTAGAAGACTATAGCAGAAGAATATCATGACTTCAAGGAAAAGAAGGATTTTATTTTGTAACAAGATATAAATCACAAGCCAAAGGAAAGGTGGATATGCTTGAATACATTAATATACTGTAGATAGTTGGCTTTGATACTGTTTATGGTGCTAATGAGAAAGAGAAGAAAAGCCGCAAGTTTAGAGAATATAATTGCAACACACACCTAAGTGACAAAGGAATTTATATCCAGAATATAAGAAAAACACCCCCAAATCATAAGAAAAATAAAAAGAAATCAAGAGAAAGGCTGACAAAAGACATCTCACTTTTCACTGGAGAAGAGACCTAAAAAGGGCCCCAGAATATACAAAAAGATGCTCAGTAAGATGAGTAATCAGAAAAATGCCAATTAAAAAAAAAACACAATGAAAGAACATTGCATACTCGACAGGTTAGCTAAGATTTTTAAAATGTGATGTCAAGAATTGGAGATGATGCAGAGGAAACAGAAGTTCTTAAACACATAGATGAAGTGCTTATTAGAATGAGACTGGAAAACGGTTCAGAATTATCTAATAAGGTTGAAAATGTGCATACCGTATGATGCTGCAATTCCACTTTGGGGCGTAGACTCTGAAAAAGCTCCCACACATTGTACACCAGGTGGCCTGTAGGAGATCGTTCATCCAAGTGTCTCGTGTAGCAGCAAAAAACTGGAAATAACCCAAATGATCCCCAACAATAGAATGCATAAAGCGTGGTGGATGAACTATAGTCACAGGCATCATGGATGCATCTCAGAACATCATCCTAACCATCATACATTGCTGGCAGGAATGTAAAATGGTGTAACCACTTTGGAAAACAGTGCGGCAGTTCCTCAAAAAGTTAAGCAGAACCTTAACCATATGACCCAGCAATTCCGCTCTTAGTATTCTCAAAGAAAATTGAAATATAGAACCATGCAAAAACAAAAGCAAAAAAACCCAAAAACACAAAACAAAACAAAAAAAATCCAAATACTGATAAAACAAACAAATAAAACCCCCTCTCCCAAACCCCATGAATGTTCACAGCAGCATTATCCATAAGAGTTCAAAAGTGGAAACAACCCAAATTGCCCATCAGCAATGGATGGATAAACAAAATTGTAGCATATCCACACAATGGAGCATTACTCAGTCTTAGGAAAAGGAAGTACTGATACATGTTACCATATGGATGGAGGAACCTTGGAAACAGTATGCTACATGAAAGAAGCCAGTTGCAAAAGATTACACATTACATGATTCCACTTACATGAAATGTACAGAACTGGCAAGTCCATGGATAAAGAAAGTAGATCAGTGGTTTCTGGGGCCTGTGGGAGGGGAGAAGGGAGAGTGACTTCTAAGGAGAATAGGGTATCTTTTTAGGTTGATGAAAATGTTCCAGAGTTAAATAGCAGTGGCAGTCACACAACTTTGTCAATAAGCTAAACATACTAAATACCGTTGAATTGTACACTTTAAAAGAGTAAATTTTATGTTATATCAATTATATCTATTTTTTTAAAGATTTTATTTATTTATTTGACAGAGAGATAGAGAGCACAAGTAGGCAGAGGGGCAGGCAGAGGGAGAGCTAGAAGCAGCCTCCCTGCTGAGCAGAGAGCCTGATGCAGGCCTTGATCCCAGGACCCTGGGACCATGACCTGAGCCAAAAGCAGAGGCTCAACCCACTGAGCCACCCAGTGGGTGATATGAGTCAATTATATCTTAATAAAACTGTCATTTAAAAGCAAATATAGAGCTGGGTGAAAGAAAAAATACAGGGTTGAGTGAAAAAAAAAAAACAGAAGAACACAGAAAGTGGTTTCATTTATATAAAGATCAAAGACAAGGAAAACTAAGCAATGCATTGCTTAGGAATAGATACTGAAATGACTAAAATAAAGAAAAGCAAGGGAGTGATCACCACACAATTTGGGCAGAGGGGAGGGAAGACATGCTCAGCGGGAAGGGCCTCAGTGATGTCAAAGGAACCAGTAATATTCTCTTTCTGAAGCGAGGTGGTAGGTATAAGGGTGTTTGTGGTATTACCTTAATAGTATAGATTATCCTTTAAAGTGAGGTTCAACTATCTCTACGTATATATCTGTATTAACAGTGAGTTTATATCTATTTATCTATCTTGATATATGCATGCTCGTGTGTATATTTCCTGACTTCTAAGAATTAAATCCCTTTTTTCTATCCTTACATTGGATGTTAAGTTTGTGGTCTGCTCTTTTTTATGGATGTCCTAAGTATCTCTGAGGATATTAACTTGAATATTTTAAAAATCCTCTTCTTTATCCGTTTGTTTACGATTATTTCTCTCTCCCTCTTTCTCAGTAAAGGCTCTCCTAAGATATCTGGTTATCCTCGGTTGTCTTTCATATTTTAAAACAGCAGACTGGGAGTCCTGTGTTCATGGACGTGCTTTGTTTCATGCAAGTGCGGTGCGAGCCAGAAGTTACCCTGACATCTAAATGCTATTTGGGGAGTATCTTTTCTCTGGAACCATTCAGGGTCTCAAGAGAAAAAGCCCTCTGAGGTTTTGGGGACTTTTGTTTGTGTGTGGTTGTTGGTTGCTTTATGGCCCTGGGCAGGTTGGGGCGTGGCTCCTGCGTATTTTCAGGGAGGGCTTGGGTAGCATTCAGCAGCTCTGAGTGCCCGGATTTCCGCAAAGCACCGCTGTCCAACCCAAGTCTCACTCCTGGCTTCATTCCTCTTGGCATTTGCTAGGTCCATGTCCACTGGGTTCTGCAGAGCTCAGCAGCCTCTCCTCTATTTTATTTCCCCCAACACACACAGCCTCCCCCTCCACCATCCCCCCCCGCCCCGACCTGTACTCTGCTTCATCAGCTGTCATTCCCCCATCCCTTCAATGGCTTCCAAGTGTCTGTTGGTGTCTCCTATCTGCTGATGGCGTCTCTATCAGTCTCTCTGTTACAGGATTGCAGGTTCTTATCTCACGGAGTCGAAGAAGGAATCTCGTGGACACAAAAGGGTGAAGTGAAAGTTTATTGAGTGAAGGTGAGAACAGAAAGGAAAGAAAAGAAGTTTCTAGAGTGAGGGGTCCCAAATGGGCTGCCACTGTGGACTTTGACTGGCAGTCTTTTATTGAGAACTGACTGGAAAGCTTGTGGCCTTGAAATTCTTGTGCCGTCTTGGTTTGCGCAAGGACTATTGATACCATCCTTAATGGTTTACTTCTTTGAGGTCTGGTCATCTTCTGTGATTCCAATGTAGCTGACAAAATAAAATATTTCCCAACCAGGACGCCTGGGTGGCTCAGTCAGTTAAGCATCTGTCTCTGGCTCAGGTCATGATCCCAGGTTCCTGGGACTGAGTCCCACTTCCGGGATCCTTGCTCAGCAGGGAGCCTGCTTCTCCCTCTACATTGCTGCTCCTCCTGCTTCTGCTCTCGCTCTCTCTCTGACAAATAAATAAAATCTTTAAAAAAAAAAGTACTCCCTAACCTTCAGGGCCAAGTCGTCTGGCTTGTTCCCTTACCTCTGGGTTTGTAGAACTCAGCATTTCTCCACATTTGGGGTTTCCATGAACCTGGTCATGTAGCTCCTGCAGGAGAGTCAGGAGCCTCCTATCTCTTCCTTCCTAGACCTTGACCCTTTCCTTACTCATCTTCACTGTTCCGAGTTTATACATCTTCACTCCTTTGTATTATATAGAGGGATCTTTGAAGGAAGAGAAGAAAAAATGTATAGCAACTCTGTCACTTTTTTTTTTTAAGATTTTATTTATTTATTTGACACAGAGACACAAGTAGGCAGAGAGGCAGGCAGAGAGGGGGAAAGCAGGCTCCCTGCTGAGCAGAGAGCCTGATGCGGGGCTCGATCCCAGGATCCTGGGATCATGACCTGAGCCGAAGGCAGATGCTTTAACCCACTGAGCCACCCAGGTGCCCCAACTCTGTCACTTTTAACCAGAAAGTAGGTTCCTTCAAAATAAAAATAATAAGAAGAAAAGCACTATTGTTTATTGAGCCCTAACTGAGGGCCAGGCACTGGTCTAAGAACTTCACAGGTACTATTTTGGTAATCTTCACAACAGCCCTATGATGTAAGTGCTCTTATTTTTTTCCTACTTTACAGATGATAAAACTGAGAGATGGAGACAATAAATGACTGCAAAGATCTCAGGGATAAGCAAGGAGTGGAACCAAGATGTAAACACCGGCAGTCTGACTCCAGGAGCACTGCCCCAGATCATCAGGTGACATCAGGTAGATGATGATAGTGATAGATAGATAGATAGGTTGATAGATAGAGAGATAGTCACCCAACCTGAAGGTCCTATAACCAGAGGTGGTAGGTGAGAGAGTAAACTCCGTGTCCTAAACAACGTGAAAATCTGATCAGAATGAAAAGTAAAAAGCAACCCTCCCTTAATCACGTTGGCAGGACAGACACAGATAAAAACCAGCTGCAAAGTTAACAAGAAACATCATTTCTCCCAAAGTCATGCAGCAGATCTGAAATGGCATAAGGAATAGCGCCCCCCACCCTCCCATCTGAGTGAGCACTGTTCTCTTACCCAGAGATGCTCACACACTCGCTTTGCTGGGATACTCAATTGCTAACTGGCCCTCAACTCATGACAGCATCCAATCCCTAAGTCGTTTCCACATATCCTAATCCTGCATTGGAAACAGTAATCAGCTCAGAACAGAACTTCACAGCCTTGAGACTCTCCTCAAAATTCTTCAGCGGAAACCCAAACCTTAACAAAGATGCTTCTCCTCTTCCCTCTTACTGAGCTTCCTTCTACAGTTCGTCTGAAATACCCTCCCTCATGGCAGTGAGTCAATAAATGTGATTTTGTCAGATGACAGATTTGTGCCTGGTGGTCTTGGCGGATCAGGTTCCAATACAGGTATGTATGTTCTTAGAGATTCATTCCTTTGGCTTAAATGTGCAAGCTTTCTATGGTGTCAGAGTCCCAGGAGGGATCGGAAATGGAAAACCTCATGAAAACCTTGGGAAAGAGGGACGCCGTTGGGAGGAAGAGACGTTGGGACTTGGAAGGCACATCTAGCTACTTTGTATTTGGTTTTAATGCTGTCCTCTTGCCTGGCCTCTGGCTCAGTCTCCTTCCAGGAATCCTCTTTTTTCCAAGTTGGTATCAATCCTGCCTGGGGCACGTTGCAACTGCCATTTTTGAGCTGATAAGGATCTCCACCCCTGCCCTAGGAAGTACCTACTTGAGCCAGAAGGAGCTTCACCGTAAGAGACTTAGGTGAGCCGTAGGATGTCTAGCTCCCAAGCCCAGTGCCCTGATGCAGCTTCCCTCCCCCAGGGCAGCATAACTTTGAGAAGGGCGGAGCCTTGGTCCCAGCCTTGACCAGGGCCAGGAGTTAAACGGGGTGGGAAACATCACCACTATTGGAGGTCCAGTTGAAGGGTCCTCAGGGATATAGAAGAGTCCCTTTGAACATAAGGTTATCGTTATTGTCGTTGTTGTTACTGATAGAGCTGATACTTGTTACACTGGGTATTGTATTTTTACTTGGTATTGCACTGCATTGTTCTGAGTACCTGCACACAGGTCTTCTACCTCCTGGACAAGTATACACAGCACAAGTGATCAGTCCTGCATTTTATGGTTGAAGACACCAAAGTTCAGGCAAGTCAAGGCTTCTTGCCTAGGCTGGTGACAGAGCAGAGGTCTAAAACCACAGTCCCCTGCCCCTAGTCAAAGGCTGCTCTAAATTCTCCCGCCAGAAGAGAGAAACACTGAACAGTGAGGGTTGGGAGAACCACCTGAGCCTGGGGTATGTGAGCTGTGGCTATGCTCAAAGTCTATACCACCAGTTCTTAGTGGGCAGACCTACAGAGAGCAGAAATTCATTCCTATTTCCCTGTCTCTGACCTAGAACCTCCCTATTAACCTCACCTCCAAAAGCCACCCAGCCTAAAGGAGACAGTGGAGCCAGACCCTGGGCTTGGATTATGTAAGGGGAGGTGGGGACCCTGCCTGCTGTCAGGCTAGGAAGGGGTGGAGAGGGCCTTGCCTCTTCCCTGGCCTCCCGAGGGTGAGTGTGGGCACAGGAATGCAGACAGGCGCCCCGAGCGAGGCCCGGTAGGTCCGCGCCTTGCAGTCAGCACTGAACTGACAGGTTCAAACCAGTTTGTGGCTGAGCCCACACTTCAGAATGAGGTGGTGCTGGGTGTTCTGTTTGTTTTTTGTTTTTTATTTTTTTTGTTTACTCCTACCCTATACCAGGCCATGCAGAAAGAATGCGGACAATGTACTTCGGGAAGGTGACAGTGCTCAGGACCAAGGCCACTTCCACTCCTCTGGGCTCTGGCCCCTGAAGTCAGGTACTAAGGACACTCTGGAGTCCTTACGGGGAGAGCTCCAGACATCGGTAGCTCTTTCCCTCAGTTCTGCTCTCCTGAATCCATTCTCACTCTTTTATCCATTCTTCACTTGGGACCTGGACTGAGCTTTTGAAACACAAACCTGATCCTGTGACTCCCCCTGCCTGAGACTCCCAGGGGTCCTCCGTCTCATGCATTAAGTCCAAATTCCTCAGCATGGCCAGCCAGACTCTGCTCTAGAAGAGCCCCCCTTCAGCCTCCCTTTGCCCCTCTCTCCTCACTGCTGGCCAAGCAAAGCAGAAGTTCCTGGAGACAGCTCTGTGCTTTCCAGCCTCAGGATCTTTGCACCTGCTGTTTCCAGTGCCTGGAAGACCCACTGTCTCCACCTCTTAACCTTTTTCCCTTTCTCTTCTCACTTACATACTTCAGATCCCTCAGATGTGAGCTCACCATCTTCTTCAGAGAAGTCTACCCCAATATTATACCCCTTACAGTACAGCCGGTCCCCTTACATGCTCCAGAAATACTTCTTATGACAATTGTCAGTTACACTCAATTTCCTGAGGACCTAACAGATTCAGCAGAGCCTGGCTGAGCACTTACTGTGTGTCAAACATCACACAAATGCATTTATAGTCTTAACTTATCTAATCCCTAGTCACTCTGAGCTAAGAATCCAGGTTCCAGAGCTGAGGTTACCACATTGAAATCTTGAGTATTAGGCAAGTTTATATGGGTTGAAAGGCACAAGCCTGTCACATAGTAGGTGTTCAATAAATATTACTCAATGGACACATACATTTGAAAAAAACAACCTTTTGATGAAAAAGGTAAGTAATACAATTTACAGCTAAAAAACAAAACAAAACAAAACAAAAAACAAGATTCCCTAAATCATATAGCTGGTAAGTCCCAGGACTGGAGGCCCAAGTCCAGAGCTTGTGGCATGTTCCCACCTGGCTTTGCTGGCCAGTGGGAAATCAGAGAGGTACATGACCTCGGTTTGCCCTGGAGAAGCAGATAGTAAAGTTGTTAAGTAAAAGATACAGACACAGGAAACAACCTGAAGACATACTTGCCTCCATGATTTGGTACCAAAGAAACGGATATGAACAGTAAATGAAATTGGAAATCAGAGAAGGGAGGAAAGCCATGTGGTAGCGAGGGACACCTGCAGCAATGGAGAGGCTCTCTCCAGGAGGGGGAGACAGCAGGAGGAAGGGCAGAGAGGAACAGGACAGAGAGGATGGCTGCCCCACCACCAGACAGCACACGTTCCCGAGCAGTAAGAAGAGAGGCGTGGAGAGGACAGGCGGTGTCTGGAGAGGAGGGCCCTGCATGGCACACAGAGAGGCAGCTGGCTGCCTGGCAATGGGAAGGTGTTTGAGACTCGTGATGCAGAGGGCAGCCTGATGTTAGTGGAGTTCCAGAAAGATCGCCTGCGAGTGTTATGCAAGCTGAACTTCAGCAAAGGGGAAAGAAAAGGCAGGGAGGAGGGATGGACAGATGGAGGAAGAGGGAAGAGAGGTAGCCTTTGCTGAGCACCTAGCAGGCCCTTCATAAAAGAGCTCTCATTTAGTCCCATGGACGCCCTGAACGCTGTGTGTTGCTGTCTGTGTTTTGCAGATAACGAGGCTGGAGTGTAGAGGTGAAATGCCCAGCCTAGGCTTACTTAGTCACTGAGTCCCAGAACTAATGCTCGGGTGTTTGCCTCCCAGGCAAGCTAACTTTGCTCCGCATTGCAGGCTGTGGCTGTGAGGTGACAGCCAGTTAGGAGACCCTTCCGCCAGGGAGGTCACAGGCCACTGGCTTTGGGTACAGAGAAAGTTCCCCGAGCTCACGTGAGCCCACCTGCCTGTGAGACCCAGCTCTAAAGCCTCATGGCAGGCATGTCCTGACACATCAGCCTCGAGGTCAGGAGCAGCACAAGGTCAGTCCTGGGGTCGGGGGGTGACTTGCCCGGGGTGGAGCCACGTGGCCAGCTGAATCCAAAGTGAAGTCTTGGGAGGTGGAGTTAGAGCCCGATGGTCCACCTGGCCTGGGAGTCAAGGTAACAGCCTGGGGTTCTGGTTCCAGAAGCGTCCCCCTGGGGCTCTGGGTCACTGACTTAATCTTTTTCTCTGACAGATGAGCTTCCTCCTCTGTAGAATAAAATTATGAATCTCAGCTTCCTCTTCTGTGTTTTGAGATCCAGTTGATCTTGTAACTGTGGGCATGTTTCGTTCCCCAAGGGATGCTGGGCTGGTGGAAGAGAGGGCTGTGGTCAGAGATGAGGAGGTGACAGGCTGGCTGACCCCGGGCCCCGAGGACCCTCTCAGAGCTGGTGCTCTGAACTGGTTTGTCATGAACCATTTCTCCCTCTGACTTATGGCTTCCAATCTAGCCATTGTTCGTTTATCAAGTGTGCATCCTGTCAACATCGCTGTGCGGGGCAAATATTGTTCAGTCCTCTCGGCCATCCGTCTTTACTTTTCCTCTCTCTGTTTATCAAAGGAGGTAGTCAGATAAACCCATAGTGCTGTCGGTAGTCAGATAAATCCACAGTGAGTTACCTACACTCTACTAACCAGGTGTAGTAAAATGCTTCTCTCACATTTTCCTCAGCCCCTCTCCCTACTCCAGTAAATTCACCCTCTGTGGCACATTTGTGTTATAAATTACAAGTACAGCTCACCAGCTTCAGCCAGAAAATGAAGAAAAAGGGAGGGGAAATGCTTACTTGTTTTTGTTGCTGGTTAACTTTAAAACACGAGGCATTTTGTACGTGTGGATGAGGGAGCCTCGGATTGGCTAACACAACGCCTTGCAAATTTATTTTTCACAGAAAATACATTGCAGTGGGGATAGGTATTTTCATTTATTTGTGCCAGAGCTTCCAAAGAAAAATGAAATGCTAGTGAGTTGCTCAAGTGTAGGTAATTCTTACAAAACGAAACTACTGTAAAGTATTTGGACGCACCCATCCCTGTCGCCTACAGAAACGGTGCCCACGGGTGTCTTTGGGGTTGCGTGTGTCTACAGACATGCGCACTTGCTATCTTTTGTCTGTGCACATCTGCTCAGCCCCAAACACCTCGAAGGTGCAGTGGGCTCCTTTGAAGATCAGGGTCAGAGAGGCCAGCCTGGGAGGATCCCAATTTCAGACTCAAGCCTCCAATCTGGAAAGACAGAGAGAGAGAGAGAGGAGGCAGAGAAGCTGAAACACAGAGGAGATAGAGACGGGGGAACAGCAGCACCCACAGAAAGACAGGCCCGAAGGAAGGTCAAGAGGAACATTACCCAGAGCCCAAAGAGGAGTGTTTTGCTTTCCTGAGAACAAAGCCTACTATAGGGAAACATCCTAAACACCCTGGGCTTTGTCCCACCATTTTAGCCCCATCTGCATGGTCAGTGTGTTTGGGAGTAAAGCCTTTGAGCAAAGCCGCACTTTTCTCCTGTATGCTGGGAATCCATTCATTGATTCACCCAACACACATCCATCCGCCCAACCCCGGGGAGATGGCCGGCTGCATGCCAGGAGCTGGGGGAACAGAGAAGAACGGCACAGGGTTGCCCCAGTGTTCTGCAATGAAACACAGAGCTAGGACCCCTGCCAGCCACATCAGCGTGTGGCCAGACTTCAGTAAGGGATCTGAGCCATGACAGCTCTTGGATTTTCTTATTTAAGGATTTTGTCTTTCTTACACTTTCCTATCAAATCTTTGGAAACAATTCCAACCTTGGCTCAGCTAAACCAAGCAGGAAATGGGGGAGGGTCTCCATCTGGCCTGGCCTGGGGTCCCTGGAGGACAGGAGGGGCAGAAGCCAGGCATGGGGGTGTGGCAGCCATTCAGTCAGGCCTGGACAGGGGTCAAGGCCCGGACAGGGGACAGCACTGCTGGCCCTCTTCAGCCTGGGGATCTTTGTACCTCTGAGTGATTGGAGGATGCTTTGTTCAGCAGCTGAGAGCAGCCCGGAGGCGTGGAACTAGGCAGGAGAGAATGATCGTGGACATCCAAGACCCTCCGACCTTCTCAGCCTTCAGAGAGACCAGCCCTCGTGCAGGCAGCCCTGGGAGCCCCCATCTTGCGTCTGGGATCAGCACAGCCCTGCATGGTGCCCAGCTCAGCCTGTCTGCAGCTCTGCTTTTTCTCTCCTCCCCATCGAATTCCATCCTCCTTCAGGCAGTTTACCGCGCCCTCTCCTCCTGCGTGGACCTGCAGGATGGGGCCAGTCAACAGCCTGCCTTCTTCAGATCCTGCGGTGAGCACGGAGGAGACAACACGGCACCCATTTCTGCTCTTGACGGGAGAGCACCCAGCCTTTGGAGGCCCTGCCTCCCCCTCCACTAGCTCACCTAATTTGCTCCCCTACTCCTTTCCCCCCTCAGCCTGGGGAGGGAATGGCAGGAATCCTTTGTCCTTGTTAAGCCAGTTTCTCTGCTTTCTTCTCCCCTCCCCAGAGTGCAGGTCTCAGTAATTCCTGATTCCTGTGTGTGTGTGTTGTATTGGGCAGTGGGGGGCTGGGGGATGGTACAGACAGTTGGGTGCACAGGGCAGGCCGGAGAAAAGGGGGCTGGTCCTGATGCTAAAGGACAGAAAGGGGTACATATTGATTTGTTCAGATAGGAGTTCACTTTTACAAGACGAGGTTTTTCCATGCTGGCTCTCTCCTGTCCTTGTCCCTGGAGGCTGGTCCTCCGCAACCCCTCCTGCACACACATGATTTGAACCTTGTTTTTCTATATCCAATTCCAATGTTGGGGGGAGGGGCCAAGGTCTCCCACTACCAAGCAATTTTTGGACATGAACTGGGTGTCCTACAATTCAACTCAATTCTGACATGGTCTCCCTGGAGACAGTGATGTGGGGAAAAAAAGGCAAAAGAAAAAAAAAATTCCATTTTCTTACTGCCTAGAGCCTATTGACAAGTTCTTGAAATAGGCAAAGTGACCTTCCTTTTAGGAACTCGGATGCCTCCATGTTAACATTTTACTAAGGGCAAAGGCAACCTTAGCTCGACATTATCCTGACCTCCAGGATCCTGTAAGTCTTCTTTGACATATAAAAATTCCTTTGGAAACTTCCTTTATCTCTACCCCCCAAGATACATGTTAGCACTCATCCTCCAAGCATAGAACGCACTGATGTACATCTGCAGGGTCTCATGACTCAGGGTTTACTAGACTGTAGTAAATGGCTTTTTCCTAACAGCAGCTAGCCCCTCAAGGCCCTGAAAACCTTGCTTCCAAATTCCTTAGAGACTCACACTATCCCTAACCCTTTCCCCTCTTGAAAGTATAAAATCAGTCACTTTTCCCAAACCCAGGGCAGCTTTCTGCCTACAGGTCCCCGTGCCTAATAAAACCACCTTTTTGCACCGAAGATGTCTCAAGAATTCTTTCTTGACTATCAGCTCCGAACTCCAACATCTCTACATCAAGAGCATCAGATTCCACAGGCTAAGGGCTCCATCTCCAAGATTCCCCCACTTCAGAGGCTAATGACTAGACCAGTTTGGAACCTGTGCTTTTGACCAATTAATTCTAATTCGGAGGTTCTGACAACCCCCTCTTTGGGGGAATATCCTAGAACAGCCCACAGAGCTCAGAAGAGCCTTTTACTTCCTCAATTACCGGTTTATTATTAAAGGCTTTAACTCAGGAGGAGTCAGGTGGAAGAGATGTGGAAGGCAAGGTATGGGGAAGGGCACGGAGCTTCCTTGTCCTCTCCGAGCATGCCGCAGTCCCCTAATCTACACATATTCACCAACACATCAGCTCTCCACACCCCATCCTTTCTTGGCTTTTTAGTGGAGGCTTCATTACATAGTCACGGTTGGTTAATTCACTGGCCATGGGTCACTGAACTCAACCTCCAGCCCCTTTCGTCTCCCCAGAGCTGCGGGTGGGACTGAATGAGGTTGGGTCCCCTGGTAAACAGCACCCATCCTTAGGTGACCTTGGAGCATTCCAAAAGTCACCTCATAACGTAACAAACCCCCTTTATTATTCTCATCATTTAGAAAATTCCAAGGGTTTTAGGAGCTCTGGGTGAAGACCGAATATATATTCCTTATTATATATCACAATATCACAAGCTCCTAACTCTTTCTCTCCGTGTCCTTGAAAAAAAAAAACACAAATGGCCCAAACAATGGCTGCTAATCTGTAAGCACAGTCCATTCCCAACCAACTATTCCTGGAAATAGCTGACCTTGGCCTCTCCCCTCTCCTGCTAAAGCCTTGTAAAACATTCCACTCCCCTTTCCAACTTAGAAGGGAAGAAAGTCTTCTGCTACCGGTGTGCTGGAAGATTTTATTCCCCAATGCACTCCTTGTGATAAAATGGCCCAATCTGGGAAAGGGTCTTCTATTTATCCCAAGAAAAGTGGGAAGGATAAGCAACAAGGGGGGAGGGGAAGGGAAGCTCATTTCGAAGCTTGAGGAGGAATGGAAAAGCATGTGTCAGGAAAGGTGACTGGAGAATAGTGAGGCTGATGAAGCTGGCACCACTCCTTGGGGCTTGGCCAAGAGCCCTTGCCTTGCTCCCTCCCCACCAGCACCCCCTGAATGGCTACCCATGCCCTGCCCCCCAACCACACACTGGGCCCTGCTTCTCAAGCCCTTGCTCAGGACCTCTTTTCCCTGCAGAGCTGTACATCTGCTTAGTTTTCTCTTCCACATTTTGCCTTGGAAAGGTGACTGGCTGAAATACCAGATTCGCCAGGAGATGGCCTTCTAGAAATGCAGCCTCAGGGACTAACTGAAAGATAGGTCTTGATCCCAGCATTGCACTTCACGCAGCCTGGAGTAGATGCAAGTCCCAGTTCTCTCCACATGGCTACTGGCCCCACTCCCATCTTCATCAGAGCAAGTACAGAATTCCCGGGTGTAAGGAGGGCCTTATCAGAGGGGACGAACAGGAGGACCACTAGGCCAGGGTAGAAACTGCAGGATCTGAACCATAGCCACAGCGTCTGAAGGGCAGGGGGCTGCTCACTGACCACTGCTTCCTGCTCCTGCTTTTCCAGAACACAGTCCAAGCTTATTTGCAGAGCTGAGGAGTCTGCTAAGGCCAGGGTCTTATCAAAGGGCCTTTTGTCTCCTGCGCTAATAAACACTGGTTCATTGTTACCTTTCTTCCTGGCCCCTTCCGGAGGTGGGAGGTGGCCCAGAGCCTCGGGTCTGTGTGTGGCTCTGAATGCAGTGGTGAGGGGGCAAGAGAGCAGCCCTGCTCTGGGAAGAACACCCAGGGATGAGGGACAGGGGACTGGCTGACGTGATGACGTCTTTGCTCAGGGCTTCTGGTGCTGGGATGACAGGGATTCAGCTGAATGACTGCACACGATTACCTTCCTTCAGGATAAGAGTCACATCTTTTCCTTCCTGATTTCTAAACTCAAGACAGTTAAAGTATTCCCTACTGCTTGCTTCTCAGATGAAGCACTTTATCCTTTAAAGATGGAGCTCAACATCCCTTGCTTCCATTTGCATCCCCTTTGCTCTATCAACACTCTTCCCCATCCCCTCAGGGGTTCCTTATCTCACGCAATCATGAGATCACCCTCTTTTTGTGCTGTTTTTCATCTGCAGGCACGGCTCTCACATTGGAATCCTTTTGGAAGGCACAATCTTTGTTTCCTGCCTTAGACTGGGAACTCCCTTCTTGGCAACTCAAAGCCTGGGTATGAGAAGTCACGTTCTTTAAAGGGTTTGTTAAATACTGGTTCTAGCCTCCGCTCTCCCATGGACAGTGTTTGAAAGGTCTGTGCGGAAAGTTTCTCTTTCTCTCTCAGGTTTGGACATACGCTGCATGTTATTTCGTGTAGATCAACCATCACCCATCAACAAGTTATGGCATAGACTATAGTAAATGGTAGAAAATGGATTTATTAGATTCCTCCAAGCCTTGAAGGCAATTGCATGACTCAGGAAGGAGTTAATCACCTCCTCTCCACCGGGCTAAGAAGTGAAAACTTCAGAGGGAAGAACTTCCTCCCAGCCTGTGTTCTGCTGTGCACACTCCAGACTCCTTGAACATGCACGCCACCTAGGAAAGACCTCAGCCTGGGCCCTAAGGAAGGCCCTGGACCCAAGCATTCCAGTCAGTTCCTTGTTTCATAACCCCGCATCTTCTATGAGATGCACAACTCTCCGTAGGGAGCCTCTACTTTCTCTGGAGGAGAAATTCCAATGGGTCAGTATTCTACAGAGCATTCCCACTTCCTGCCCCAACTGAAACACGCTTCTCCACCTTCCATACCTCCCCACTTATGTCAAGGGGCCTGGATTCTGCTTGGTGTTAGGGTTCACTAGATTCCAACCTTCCTCTCTTTCAAGAACCTCATTCTATAAGGATCACCTTTCCTACATAGTTAATTTGTCCCTCTGTTGGGACTTTTTCCTTCTAGCGTATGATCACGCTCAATTTATTCTATCTCAAAGCCAAAGCAAAACAAAACAAAAACAACCCTCCTTGACCCTGATGACCTATCAATTTCCCTAGCTTCCTTCCACCTTTATAGCTTAAATCTATGCTCCCTGTCTCATTTCCATTTACTCAACTCTCAAGTTGGCTTTCCATACTCAACTCTCCACCAGAATTGCTTTTGCTGAGATTTTGGGTGACCTCCAGATTTCCAAATCCAATGGGAACATTTTAGTTATTGTCATACTTTATGTACCTTGGGCATCTGATACTGTTGACCATATCTCCTCCTAAAAACTTTTTTTTAGCTTCCAGAATCTCTCTCTCCCTCTCTCTCTCCTGTCTTTCAAAGAACACCTTCCATATGTTTATTAAACAGACATTTGTCAAATGCTTATTATGGGCTAAGAATTCTTCTACAAGATAGGAAAAGCCCAAGCTTTTCATAGAGTTTAATTTTGATTGAGGGTGAGGGAATGAGAAAGCAAAAAAGAAAATAGGAGATAATGTTGAGTATAGGCAGAGCACTGAAGTGTGGTATGATGAAGGAAAAGATTGAGGGTCACTATTTTTTTTTAAGATTTTATTTATTTATTTGACAGAGAGAGAGATCACAAGTAGGCAGAGCAGCAGGCAGAGAGAGAGGGTGAAGCAGGCTCCCTGCTGAGCAGAGAGCCTGATCCGGGGCTCCATACCAGGACTCTCAGATCATGATCTGAGCCCAAGGCAGAGGCTTAACCCATTGAGCCCCCCAAGGTGCCCCGGGGGTCATTTTTAAATGGAACCTCAGCGAACGCCTCTCTGAAGATCTGAAATTTAATCAGAGACATAAAGGGTAAGAAGGAACCAGCCACGTAAAGATGAGGAGAAGAAAATTCTAGCAGAAGGAACAGCCAACCCAGAGTTCAGAGCTGGGTCAAACTTGATGTGTTTGAAGAACATGCAAACATGTTGTGTACAGAGCCCTGGGGCCCAAAAGCATGAGTCGACAGACTTAGAAGCAAATAGCACCCAGAAAACAAGAGTTGTCAGCTATGTGAAATACTGCTGAGAGATAGAATAAAATGAAGGCAAGAAAGACCATTAGATCTGCCAACATGGTCATCACTGGTGATGTTGACAAGTGCAGACTTGGGGGCATGGAGGAGGAAGATGTTTCTTTGAAGAGGGTGCAGGAGAGAAATGAGAATCCAGAACTATTTCATGGAGAATTTCCAGAGGAAAAGGAGAAAAAGATTGTAATCACATTTTATTGTCTTTTCCTCTCACTAGAATATTAACTCCTTTCTAATCTGGATTTGTTTTTCCAACATTGGATAGAGAAACTGTAAAATGAAAGAAGGAAAGAATGAATGAGTGTACTGAAACCGGAGACCTTGATTCTATCCCCAGTTCTATTTCTTATAACCCCATGAGCTCTCCAAAACTCATTTTCTTCCTATGTAGGCAAAAGTAATAATTCTACCTTTACATAAGTCATAGGACTGTCTGGGATTCAGAGGAAATCGTTTGTTTGTGGCAGCTCTGTGATGGCAGAGACAGGACTAGCCTTGCTGACAGGCAGATGCAAGTTCAAATCCATGATTGTACTAATTATTAACACAAATTTGGGTAAGGAAACTCTCTGAGCCTCAGGTTCCTAACAGGAGGTTGTATCTAAATGTGTGGGGCTGTTGTGAGAATTAAACAGATATTGGAGGGGCTCAAGAAATATTAGTTGAAGTGGAGGGGAAGGAAGGAGGTCGTCAGCCTTTGTGGGACCCCACCTGGGACACCCGGTGCTTGGAGAGGAGCTGCAATCCAGATGCTGCTGGGCAGCCGAAGCCAGAGAACTCTGCTTCCTCTTGCTGTGCAGGCTGCGGCTGCCAGGCCAGCCACTCTGTGCAGAAGTACTCTGGGTCTCCATACCAGAGCAGAGGAGTGAGAAGAGTTACGAACATATGCCCAGCACTGAAAAGACCTCCTGGTGTTTCCCTAAATATGTATCTCGTGTTACACAGCAACTCTGTGAATCGAGAAGGTAGTAGACATGTGACGTGACTTGCTCAAGAGCACACTGCAGCCACGTGATGGAAGAATCAGGTCTTAGAGCTCCATATGCTGGAGCGTTTCCTTACTTACCCTCTTCCAAGACTGAAGGAGATGAAATCAAAGGTTTGAGCTCCTGGGGAATGAGGAAGCCTTGCTCCTGGTCAGCCCATGCTACCAGGACCATGAGAAGGGGACTGAAGCAGGGAGAGAGAGCTTGTCGTCGGAGGCTCATGAAAAGGATCACTAGCATAGGTGAGCAGGAAGCCAGAACCAGCCCTGAGCCTCCTATAAGGTGACAGTCACTTCTTTGAGATGAACCTGAGGAAAGGTACTGGCCCCAGAGTTGGGGTGGACTGTCTGCCTCCCACGCAATTCAGGTGTCCACCCAGAAGGTTCTTTCCTGACCATGTGCCCAGTCATCCTGGGCCCAAATTCCTGCTATGTAGTCACTTACCAGTTAAAGGTCAACAGTGGAGATGATGCCCCCAGATGCTGTTAAAAGGGCATAGTCCTATCCTGATGTGACAGGCAAGCAGAGCAGAGGTCACGGGAGAGGGAGCTCAAGAGACCTTTCCCACTGGAACATCTGAGGTTGGACAATTTTCACATGGTCTGTATATATATTTTAAGATTTGTTTATTTTAGAGAGGGAGAGTGAGCAAGGGTGGAGGGAAAGGGGGAGGGGCAGAGGGAGAGGGAGGAAATATCTCAAGCAGACTCTGTGCTGAGTGGGGAGACCATCCTGGGGCTCTATCCGTGACCCCAAGAGCATGACCTGAGCCAAAACCAAGAGTTGGATGCTTAACCAACCATGCCACCGAGGCGTTCCTGTCTGTATCTATATTAAAAATTATGAGTTCATATTGATACCCCCAAATGTAATCCAAAATCACAGGGTTTATTCTAGGTTTCCGCATTTTCTTATTTATAACTCTCTTCTTCAACAGTGAGAAACCTAGTGCTTTCATCTATAATAAAGTCACTTATTTGCCCAATCCTGTAATTCACCCAAAGTAAATTCAGAATGCTATCCCATCAATGTGAAACATGCCTTCATCAACGAGAATCTGTCATCAGTCTTGGACATCATTGCATGAACCCGACTCACAGAATCTTGAACAAATGTGTCCTGATGACTGTTTTGTGGCCTGAAGCCTTCTCCAGAAGAGCCCTTGCTTCGACATTCTTCCCTTTTTGTCTAACCACACCCTTAAAGTGCACCCTTGGGGCATAATAGCCTTAATATGCTAAGAAGAGACAACATTTCCCACCTGGTGGTCTCCCGGCTGGTACTCCCCTGCCTCTAGAGCAATAAAAGCAGGTCTTAGGGAGCCGAGGTTGCGGAGACCTACGTGCCTTGGGTCTTGCAGCCTCCCAAGACATGCTTCTGTCCCTACTAAACCATTTCTCATCACGCTGGACATGTCAGCTGGGCTTTAGACCTCCTTTGGCCTTTGAGGGTGGTTTTGCATGTACTTTCCTTCCATGGAACAATCACAGAGTCAAAGTACATTTTGTTTTTTAAAGTTAGATCGGTTCGTTTCTTCCTCATTTCCTTGAATGTGGTGGGACATTCATCTTTAATAATCAGGCTTATTTGATGTTCATCTTTCATTTGGGATACTTCCACTATCCTCTTCCAAACACACACACACACACACACACACATTCTGCTTTTTTATTTATCATTTATATATTTATTTCCTGGATATGTGAAACTTTACCACAGTTCTAAAATCTGGCTATGCAAATAAGTATAACTCAGAGAAGGACTGGTCTCCCCCCTCCCTCCTACCCTGTTCCCATTCCCTGGTTCCACAGCTTTCTCACCCCCTCTCCGTAGGTAGTCAATCCCATTCATTTTTGGTTTGCCCGTGCTGCATTTCTTCTTGAATGAATGTGCAGATATAGGTGTATTTTCTTAGAACTTTATCCTTTACACAAGAAGTAGTGCACGACTGATGAAAAGATAAGTCTGGCTCCTGGGTGGAGAGGGGGCTGGAGGGGGCTTGAGTGGAGGTAAAGGGAAACAACCGGAAAGCCGCCACCCAAGTCCAAGAGAGAGATGCTGTGACGGTAGCGGGAGAAAAAAAAGGAGGCCAGGTTTGAGTGTTTGGAGATGACATTGCCCTGATCTGGTGACTGATTATGAGGGTCAGGGAGAGGGCCCTGTCAGACGTGGTTTTGGTTTCCGGCTTTACAGATTGGATGGTTGCTAGTGTCGCTTGCTGAGATAGAGGATGTTGTAAAAGGATCCGATTTGGGGGTAGGGTCCCCCGCCAGGGTCGGTTTGGACCTGCTGAATCTGAAGTGTAAACAGAATAGGCACTTGAGGCGTACAGCACAGAGGGGAGGTCTGAAGAGAAAAGTCTCAAGCTGCACCAACTCTGCCCTGGTTTTCTGGACACTTAGGTCAGGAAATAAGAGTGCAGAAGCCCAGCGAGTATGATCTGCACCCAGTTCCCGTAAGGGGGTGTTCCCCCACCACCAAGCAAATCTGTGACATCAGCTAGGTGTCTTGTAATTCAGCTCAGCTCTGACACTACTACCCAGAGACACCATCAGACTCCACAGGGGTGGGGGAGGGTAGAGGGTGGGACCCAGTCCCACCGGTCAGGCCTCGTCTGCAGACACCAGTGTCAAGTCCAGCTTGTCGGTCCTCTGTGCTCCTGACAGGCTAGCTATACAGTAGAGGCTTCCAGCACCCCTCCTTGGATCTGACTAAAGTGTTAGAGTGGCTCGTGGAACTCAGGAAGCCCTTTTATTCCCGAGATTACCGGTTTATTACAAAAGATATGAAAGGATGCACATCAACAACCAGATGAAGAGATACACAGGGCAAGGTCCCAAACAAAGAGGCTTTATCCTCGTGGTGGATGTGCTCTGGTTCTCCAACCTGGATGCTTTCCAAATCCTGTCCTTTGGGGGCTTAAGGTAGTTTCATTACATAGGTATGGTTGATTAAATCACTGGCCAATGGCAATTCAACTTTGTCCTCCTCCAGCCCCTCTTTCCCTCCCCGGAAGTGGGAGACAGGGTAGGGATGGGACTGAAAGTTCCAACCTCTAATATCTGGATTGGTTCCTCTGGGAACCAGCCCACACTTTAGGTGATGTAGGGGTTTTCCTTTTTTTTTTTTTTAAGATTTTATTTATTTATTTGAGATAGGACAAGAATGAGTGAGAGAGAGCACAGGCAGGGAGACGGAGAAGGAGTCTCCCCAAGGAGCAGGGAACCCGATGAGGGCTCCATCCAGGACCCTGGGATCATGACCTGAGCTGAAAGCCAATGCTTAACCCACTGAGCCACCCAGGTGCTCCTCTAGGGGCTTTCCCAAAGTCGCCTCATTAATATAAAAAAAGATACCCTTATCTCTTTCATCACGGGAAATCCCAAGGGGTTTGTTGTTGTTGTTGTTGTTGTTAAAGATTTTATTTATTTATTTGACAGAGAGATCACAAGTAGGCAGAGAGGCAGGTGGGGTGGGGGGGGTGGTGGAGCAGGCTCCTCTCTGAACAAAGAGCACAATGCGGGGCTCAATCCCAGGACCCTGGGATCATGACCTGAGCTGAAGGCAGAGGCTTTAACCCACTGAGCCACCCAGGCACCCCATCCCAAGGGTTTTTAAGAGTTCAATGCCAGAAACAGGGACAGAAATAAAAAACAAATGTGTATTTCTTATTACAAATCAAAATATTGCAGGAAGATATTCCAGTCCCATGCAGAAGAACAAAACCCAAACCAAAACCTTAGTAGTTGCTCCAACCTCTCCTTACGGGAGGCTCGCTACTCAGGGCAGTGTGCCTACCAGAAGACTGTGCCTTCCCAGTGGGTGAGGTCAGAGGCACAGGGCTATCCTCGCCCCTCTAGGTGGAGGTGGGATGACAGAAGACTGGGGCTGTAATTATGCTTGATTTCAAGTCACCCTAGAAAGTTAATGATGCTGTGTTCGAATTAACTTCAACTAAACCGCATCCCCATGGCTCACAAGACCTACACAGGACCTTGACTATTTTAGGGCTCCTGCCAAGGGATTGGGGTTGGAGGAGTCACTGGGAGAGGGGACCAAACCTCTCTCCATATGCAAGCAGAAGGACATAGCAGGTTGCAATCAAAATTAGGCCCTTTGATTTCCTTAGGGAGAGTGTAGTGGGGGTGGATATCCATTGGAGGTATAGATGCCAAAAGTCATCTTATGTTGTTTCCTCCTCCCTGTTTTCAGGCCTGAAGGTAAGGAGGTAGAGAACATTCCAGAGTTCATTTCAAGGAGATAGCCCTATTAGTGGGTAAGACATTTTTTGAAAAGTCTCTTGGGGGCAGATGCTCAGATTATGAGGGGGCTCTGACGGTAGGTGGGTGACGGGGAGACCTTCCTGGTTGACCGAGAGCACAGCAGGAGAGGAAAAGAAGATGGAAATGGTGGCATGGAAGGTGGTGGCTGGTGTGTGCCTTGTGTTAGTTCCCTTGCTATCTCCAGTATTTAGTTAAAAACTCAGAAAACAATAAACACCCTTAAAGTAACTTGATTTTCCATAAGAATCAATGAAAGGCCTAGGCTTTGAGGCTGGCCCAGTGCAGCCTCAAATGCACTGGGATGAACTTGCTGGGAATGGGGACAGTGAGACTGAAATGGGGCAGCAGTGCATGGAGTGGGAGGGAAAACATTGTGGCAAGGCCCTAGCACAGCACACCAGACCCAGAAAACACAGTATCATGAATAGGTTGGCTGCAGGTTCTGGAAATTGGAGGAGGGCTTTTGACTGTTCCAGGCTGAACAGTTCAGGGGTAGGCTAATATTAATCCAATCTTCAAGGGCACCCACTGGTGTCTGAATTACATATGTATATGATACTAATATTAGTAGATTCCATTTATTTTATTTTTTTAAATATTTTATTTATTTGAGAGAGAGCAATCACAAGCATGGGAGGGGTAGAGGGAGAAGCAGACTCCCCACTGAGCAGAGAGTTCAATGTGGAACTTGATCCCAGGATCCTGGGATCGTGACCTGAGCAAAAGGTAGACACTGAACTGACTGAGCTACCCAGGCTCCCAATAGATTCCATTTATCGAGTAATGTGCTCTATGTTTTTCATATGTATTATCTCATTTGGATTCTATTTTCATAACAACTGCAACCGGTAAGTAGTATTACTATTTCTACAGGGTTCATTCCTATTATAAGTTCTTATAAGTTCTTTTTTTTTTTAATTCCATGTTCAGACTAAATAACTGTGGAATAGTGTATAATTCCCTGAACTTCCCAAGGAAGTTAAAGGAATCAAAATAAACTGAAAAGGAAACTGCGGTGCAGAGTACCTGACAGCTTAATTCCTAAGCTTACACTCTTGGTCACTGTACGTTCTCAATCTTCTCTCCCATCTACCCATCCATCCATCTACCCTCCAACCATCCACCCACCCATCCATCCATCGATTCATTCAGCCATCTATCCATCCCCCCAACCATCCATCCATCCATCCATCCATCCACCCACCCACCCACCCATCTATCCAGCCACCCATCCATCCATCCTTCCACCCATCCATCCTTCCACCCATCTATCCTTCCATCCATCCATTTGGACATACACCTTTCTGACTATATCCTTATCCACTTACAGATGTAATTCTTTTTTGAGTGTGGGGGGTTAGATTAGATAATCTAAAACTTTTCTTCCGGGTCTTAGGTTCTATGAAGTATAATTCATCTTAGACTAAATTGTGTTTATTTTGGGCAGGGTGTTTGACTTTCTAATTAAGCTGCTTGGATTCATTTTAACATATGTTTCAGAGCTGGCATGGGTCTAGGAGATAGCCCAGTCCAAGTTCGCCATTTTGTGAGTAAGACGAAGTGACTCACTAAAGCTCATCCGGTCCAGAGCTTTGCCAGGATACCATTCTGTTTCAGATTATTTTTGAACCATGGCTACATGGCGAGTGCTGAATAAGGACAATGATACAGATAGGCTAGGAGCAAGAGGGAATGGCAGCCTGGAATCAGAACATCATCTGGTTTTTACCTCACTTATATGCCAAGGGCCAATGATGACAATGATGATGATGGTGGTGGCAATGGTGATGAGGCAATGTCTCTTGTGATTCACTGGGCCCTTGTATCAAAAGGGATATGGATTCTTGCTTCCTGCCAACTAATGCCTGATTCATTCCTGAAAGATGCCTACCTCGTTTAAAATGTCCCAGGAAGCTTGAAACCTAGTCTCTATCTCTTCCTGATTTGAGCCATCGTTCCCTCCTGTTCTGTGTGTTTATTCTTTTTCTCCTTTTTAAAAATGAATACCTATAGAATAGCACATAGTTCCCTGAACCACACAGCAAAAGGAAGTTGAGTGAAGCAAAAAAAAAAAAAGTAAAGTACATGTTCATGGGCAACAAGACATTGATGATAAATCGAAAGCTGGGTTTGGAAATAAAGATGCTGGCTTCACTGAGACACAAACACCATATTCACACAGATCCCTTTCTTTCCCAATTCCAGGAATCCTGGCGTGGGTGAAATTGAGTCACCCGGAGGGGTGCCAGAACCTAGTTGGTACTTTGGACTTTTACTTGCAGCAAAATCTCTCCCATTTCCTCTCAGAGCTGAATTGGTTGAGCTCTTGGCTTCCAACCCTGTCTCCATTTGGTCCCCTTTGAGAAGGAAGAAATAAGATGCAGAGGACAATACTATCATTTATCGAGTATCTATAGTATATCAAGCACTGAGTTTTACATATTTTATGTCACTTATTCACCTCAATGATATTGAAAGGGTGGTATTATTATCCTCATTTTACAGATAAGAACTCCAAGGTCTGGAAAGTTAGAGCGCCAGCCCCAGGGTTCCCAAATTGGCAAGTGATAGAAGTCAAATTGAGCCCAGATCTATATGCTTTATAGTCACTCACATGAGGAAAAGAGCATGGCTCCTCAGATTCTGAGTTGGACATGATTTCTCCTGCTCGTCCCACTGGTCTCCACCTTCTCTAGTCTGTGAGTTTCACCTTTTGACAGTATGACTCTCCTCCTCCTACACATATGATCACGGATCAGGGATGGAGTGGTTCGTCTTCCATGCTCATACAGATTGTAGATCTTAAATCTTCAGCTCAAGCTTTAACTCATAACATCAAGTAGGGTGTGCTCTCCCCTTCTTCACCTGCCCTTTCTTCCATGGAATTAATACCTTCTTTTGTACACGTGTGCAAAGTCAGGTTTCAAGGCGGCCTCTGGCAGACCATACTTCCCATGATGGAGAGAGGCACCTGCGACGTGACTGGGCCCCTCCCCTGACTTCTGTGTAGGCTAGCGCTTGGCCCCTCCACACCAGGACAGGGTACAGCACCCCCAGCGTAATACAAGAGGGGTGATTCAGCTGTCAACACACTTAAGGGCACAGATCCCACCAGGCCAGGCTGAGAAGCCAGCTCCCCTCTTGGTAGATAGTGTGTTCCCAGTAGCCTCAAGACTGCAGCAGGCTAGAGCAGAGTTACAAGGCCAAGTGGTAGTAGAGCTGTCACACAGGTTTTTGAAATCAAAGGAATGACCTTTACAAACTTCCATCCAAAATCAAGAAGGGACACACACAACAGTGAGCCCACTCTTGCCTCCACCTCACTGGTCGAAGCTGAAAGAAGAGCGGTCCTCCATGGAGAAATGAGGCTGGATAAAACTCCTCCCGTGGGTCTAGCCTCACCTTCAGGATGGCAGATGTCCCTCTTCAAAATGAGGACGGCTGGGTTTGGGTTGATATCCTATTCTTGAATCGCAAAGACTATCCTAAGAGTCAGACACGCCCTCTAGAGGGTTAAGGACCTGGGGAAGCAGGAAGGGAATTGCTCAGGGAACGGGCATGTCACCAGCTGAGGTATGTTTGTTGGAGACGTTACCTTTACCTGGGAGTAAGGATTTAAGAGGAGAAACTCACCCACCTGGGTTGATGCGAGGGCCCCCAGTTTCCTACCATGTCTTACTTTATGGGTAGCACCGAGTTTCCCTATCAATCAAGCAATAAAAAAAAAAAAAATAAAGTGATCGTTCCTAGGTCCTCCTGAAATACGCACATGAAACAGTTGAACCCAACACAGCATGTGTCAAACAGTCCTCCAGAAGGGGGCCTTCTCTCTCTGGGGGAGTCTGTAATAAAGAATGGCTTGGCCAGTTCTGCGAGTCCCTATCAGCTCTGACAGACCCGGTCCTGACCCAGGGCCAGGGAAGCCGCAGGATTTTGGGTGTGTGTGTGGGTGAGAGTGTATACAGAAACCGTCACACCCACACCCCACATACCATGACAGGGTGGAGCCATTTGTTGTCTGTACCTTAATCTTTTCATCATTTTCAGAAATACTATGCTTTGACAATGCTCGGTCCCTAAGGACGCAGCCCAGAAATGCTCAGCCGACCTAATAGACACCTTTCCAATAACAGTTCCCCTTATCTGCCCCTCATATCTGGGGATCCTACCTCCCAACCACAGCCACGAATGATATTTATTTCCTTAGGGGAAGCAGGGGTCATGTCTAGCTCTGTCTGATTTCCAAGCGTGTATCCACAAGCCCATACCACCCACTCCTATTACCTACCCTTTCTTGGCATTTTGCCATGTTGCACAACGTGGTCAGGGAATTAGGGTTCTAGTAAGTTATTAAAGTGCTACTTTCCAAAGACATCGTAGAAAAAACAACACTCAGTATGGTCTTGAACAATGTTTAATCTCTGATGTTTGAGAAGACACTTCAGGATCTTGAAGGGCCTGAGGGTTGAGCCTTTGACAGTGACCACAGATCCTGAGGGTGCCACGTGAGAGAGGCGGCACGCAGCGTGGAATGAGAAGCCGGGGACCCCACTCTGTTACTGCATGGTAGAGTGACCACGGATAAGCTGCTTGCCTTCCCCAACAGTGTGGGACAGGAGAAGCTCATCCTAAGATTCCTCCCAGCTCTGATAGTCTGTGAATAACTTGCAAAGAATGTACTGGGTTGCCTTCCTATAGAAACGGAAAAAAAACTACATGCAGTAGTCAGTAGCAGGGATAAAGGCCTCAGATAGCTCTTCGGAATTTCTCAAGATTCAGGGCTTAGACTCCCGTCTCTGCACTGGCCCAGCCCTGGGGTCAGTCCTGTGTGGGCTGAGGTAGGGAGCAGGAGATCAGGAATGGCAGAGTCAGGGACCACCACTCGGTTTACGCTTCCAAATTCGTCAAGCCCACAGACCAGGATAGTCCTTGGTAGAAGCGTGCTGGGTGGTCACTTGTCCTGCCTTCTCAGGCCAACCAGAGCTCTCCCACTCCCAGTCCTCAGAGAGTTTTAGTTACAGGGATGTGCCCTGTCCCTGGGACTGGGGACAGTGAGAAGGGGACAGTGAGGACAGTGACTGTCACTGGGGACAGTGACGAACCTGCTCCTCCAAGCCACTGTCCAGAAGTTCAGAAGCGAGAGAGGGATCCCGCAAGGTAAACCAGTCCCTTTCCATACCAGGATTCCGGCAGACCCACATTTCATAAGACCCTGCATTTGCCTAATGTCGCTGGCACAGCCATGGTCTCATCTGCCTTTTTTTCTCAGGCTTAGCCACCCTGTCCCCTCAGTTCTGGCTGGGCTGAACTCTCCCCGGGGTAAGACAATCTCCAATACAAGCAGAACTCTGAGCAATGACTCCTTGTGTCGTATAAATAGCTTCAGTGATATATATATATAGCCTATAGTACACACGCACGCACGCGCGGGTGCACACACACACTCTGTCTCGTGGAAATCATCTTCGGGATGATTTGGGCAGGCACTCACTGGCACAATCACTCTGAATATAAACGTATGTGTGTGTCTGGAATCCCATCTCTCCCTGCCCTTTGCCTCAGAGAGAGGAGCGCACTGGAGGGAAGCCTGCTCGTGCCCAAGCTCCGAGCTGTTGTGGGGGAAAGGCCCCGAGCCTCCTCCTGTTTGGCAGGGATGAGGCGGGGGCTGTGGGGTGGCTGGCGACTACTCCTTCAACAGTCCCAGCTTCTTCAGAGCTTCCCTTCTGTGCTCATTGGGGACGCCTTTTGGGGAGATCCTGACACTGACATAGGGGGGTCGAGGCAGCTTGTCAGGGCTCTGTCCTTGGTAGGGCAGGTGCCTGCTGCTCTGCTCCTGCTCCTGATTGGCCAGCTTGCCCACCTGGATGCCTGCAAAGTCCTTCCCCGTGCCCAGGGAGGCAGGGCGGGGCCGTGAGTTACGTAAGACATTAGGAGACATCTTGTCCAAGAAGGAGCCTTTGCCCAGAGAGGTGCTGGTTTGGGGGCTGGGGTCTTTCTCAGCCGAGAGGTAGCTGCTCAGCCCCACGCCCGAGCGCTCCAGAGTGTTGGACTTGAAGTTCATCTGTCTCAGGCCCGGGATGTTGCTCTCCTGGAGAGTCAGCCCTGAGTCTGACTTTGGCTGAGTCAGGGGCTTACTTACCCCCGGGGCCTTAGGGATAGGAATTGGCACAGATTTGGCCGCTGGAACCTTCCCTGGAGTGGGTTCCTGGGCTTGAATCCATCCTTTGCCTGGAGGAGACCCCTGAGCTGGAGTGGGAGTCGGAGCTTTCCCCGGGGTGGTTCCCCGCGGCGGAGCTGGGGCTGGAGCCTTTCCTCCAGCAGGTGCGGCGGCTCTGCCCTGAGCTGGAACTGCAGGCCGAACTGGTGCTGGAGTCGGAAGGGGGGCCTGGAGCCAGGTGGAGCTGGTGCGTTTACTTAAGTGGGAGCTGGGCTCGTCCTGGTCTTGGGGTAGCCCCAGCTTCTCAAGTGCTTCTCGGCGTGCCTTCTTCTGCTCCTGCAGTGAGGACGGGGCCAGGCCCGGGTCTCCAGGGCCGGCCTCGGTGTGGCGGGCCAGCCAGTTCTGGGGCTCGCTGTGGAAACTGCTGCGACTGCTTTTCAGAACGATATTGGGGGGCAGTTTCCGGGGCTTAGAGGCTGTGAGGGGGGCCAGGTGGGCACCGGGGTCCCCCCCTGATGGGACGGGAGCATCTTCAGCTCTCATATTCTGAGACGAGGTGGAGGTGGCTGGAGGAGGCCTAAGCTGTCCTGGGCCCCCTGTTGAGCCTTCCTCATTGGCTTTTTGGGACATGGCCTCTGAGGAAGTCTCCTTGCTCTCCTGGGGGCTGAGTGACGTGTGGGTCTGCTGCCCGGGCCCTGTGGGCAGGCAGCCTCGCTCCTGCCGCTCGGGCTGGGTGTCCCGGAAAGCCTCTGGTGGAGGGATGGGCACTGTGTCCAGGGCTGAAGCAGGTGGCTGGGGGCTGGCCAGAGCCTGGCTGGGCTCACTGCTTTGGCTGACCTGCTCTGTCTCAGGCTCCGGGACAAGGCCTTCCACTGCCCCCGGGCTGTGGCTATGAGTCTGAGTGGTGCTTTTCCTGAGGTTCTGGTTGATGCTGATGTGGATATTTCTGGGAAGGCTATAGGACCCAGACCTGAGGCCCAGGTCTTGGAGCTCAGGAAGATAGGTTGAGCTGGGCTGAGTCCCTCTCCTTGGCTCTGTTTCTTGCTGAATGATCTTCTCCCCTGGATATCCTGCAAGGGGGCAGGAGAAGAGGCAAAGAAGAGTGGACAGAGGTGAGAACCCTGTTGCCCCCTGAAAAACAAATGCTTCCTGAACTCTGATCTCCACTTAGCAATGGGTTTTGTTTTTTGTTGGTTCTTTGCTTTTAAAGGGGCCTCACTGTTGCCTGGATATCATTTAGACCAACAGATGTACACCAGCGGATTCCCTACAACCATGAATTCGTTTCTCATGATGGTTGCAGAAAGAGCAGCCTCACGTAACTCCATGTCCTTGCCTTGAGCTCTTCCTAACTGTCTACAGAGAGAGCAGGATTAGAAAGGGAGTCAGGACAGCCCCTCCAACTATCCTGAGGCTCCCGGGTCACTGAGTCCAGGGGAAGCACTGAACGTGAATGGCAGTAACAGCTGATGTGGTTTGTCCAGACCTCTGCCTTCCTCCACCTTCAGTTTCTTTCTTTTTTTTTTTTTCTTTTTTCAGATTTTATTTATTTATTTGAGATAGGGGAGGGGGTAGGGGAGAGAACATGTGCCGGGGGAGCGGCAGAGGGAGAGGGAGAAGTAGACTCCCCACAGAGCAGGGAGCCCTATGTAGGGTTCCATCCCAGGACCCTGGGATCACGACCTGAGCGGAAGGCAGATGCTTAACTGGCTGAGCCACCCACGGGCCCCCACCTTCAATTTCTATAAGCACCTGAATGATTCTGTGACACCACAGCTGTCCCCATACCAGAGAGTGACATGGGCTCTTTCCTTCCAGCAAGCTAGGCAAGTGCATCAGGCCCCCTGGGCCAGGGAATCAGTCTCAGCGGGCAGAGAAGTCCTTGCCCCCATTTCCTGTTCTATCTCCACAGAGGGTCTAACACATTGTCAATCGGTATTTGCTAAATGAATGAATATGTGGTTGTGGTCCCAATACCAGTGGGGCTGTCCTCAGGAGTAAAGTGCCCCCCTCATTCTGAGACAGTCATGGCCACACTTGCGTGCCATCCTGTCCCCCTTTCTACGGAGCCTCAATACCACTGGCTTTCCACTCTTGCGCAAGAGCCTTGAGGTACCACCCACTGAAGTTAAGGGAGGGCTTCCTCTTATCTCTTGCAACCTGATCCTCCTGGGTCATCCCGATTAGGTCTCCAGGCTCGCTTAGTGTCCCCAGAGCCACCACCCACCCCTCCCAGAATCCCTCCCCCACCTCTGTGGTCATGTCTCTTTAGAATTTCTCTGTGAGAGAATGGGAGCTGGCCAAACCCTTTTCCCTCCCAGGCCTCTGATACTTCATAGAGAGACAGACAGCTGGCTTGTCCTCAGTCCCTCCTCCTCTCCAGGGCAAGACCTTAATTCTAGCCAGGAGAGCGGAAAGGAGTGCTGTTGTCCTTCCGCCCGTGACCCTTAGAGCAGAGGGCAAATAAGGTGCAAAGCAGCCGTAAAGATGTACTGGTTTTCTGGATTTGCGAAAGGTGTCACCCCAGAAGGTCTCTCTTACCCTGGGGAGCAGGCTGGGTTATGGGCAGAGCTCGGGGGCCTTGGGGAGCTGTGTCTTGCTCAGACTCGTCAGTAGACAGTCCGCTGTCAGCCTCAGTGTCCAGTGAGCCGATGGTCTCCTCCAGGAAGAGCAGACACTCTTTCTCTTCAGCGGACAGGAAGTCGTAGCTGCCGTCACTCTGGAATGAGGCGTGGAGAACAGAGAGGGAGAGGGAACTGTGAGAGGCAGCTCCACAGAAACTGGTGGGGCTGAGAACCACCCTGCGTCCTGAAGGAATGCTGAAGAGCTGGAAACCTTTCTGAGAGGCTTCTCCGCAAACCTGTGGGCATTGCTTTCTGAAACTGCAGGCACGGACCGGGCAGAGGCTGCCGAGCTGTTGGCCCGCGAGTTCCCAGTGCTAGGCAGCCAGATGGCAACTGACCTTTTTTGCCCAGTCCTGCGTGGAAAGCTTAGAGGAATAGATCCCAGGTTCTAATTCCAATTCCTCTGTGTGAACTATGTCAAGCATTTCACTTTCTATGTCTCCGATTTAGCTCTAAATTATATGGACAACATAATGATCTGACCTTAAACTTGACGGTATCGTTTTTAACTTTCCAAAGGACTTTTGCATACTCCATCTGGTATGTCAAGGACAGCAGGAGGACAAAAAAGAAACTGCAGCCAACCACTGGCTGTCAGGCCAATGGGAACAGTGGTATGACTAGCCACAGATACATTTACTAAATAATTTACTCTTGACTTTGAAATGCATTTCATACAGGATTTTTTTTCCTTTGTGTATTTACTTTCTTGATGGCATTTGGCTCTGGCTAACATTCAAGTAAGTGTGCATTTCTTAAGCAAATATTAACTTGAAGCGGGGAGGGTAGAGAAACTGGATGGGTATGGGAGGAGGAGAAAGCAACTTAGTGTGAAATATCAAGAAGCTATTAAAGTAAATAATTGTCATGATGAAAAAGCACATAGGGGTATTTGGAAATAAGTGTTATGGCCATTTTAAATGGTTATTGCTTATGTTCTACAAGGCTGGCAAGATCCAAAGAAGAGTCGCTCTATGAAGTTGAAGGTTGAAGGGAAAACCAGAAGGGAAATGGAAATGTGAGAAATTTGGCTTGAGTCCCTTCCTGGCATGAATCTCAAATCTCTTCCTAATATTTGAGATACTTCAGAGTTATATATTTCCAGACCCAGTCAGATGGCCAGGGAAGATTTCGAGACAGCCCTAAATACATCCTGGGAGATGGTTGTTAGAACAACACTACCAGTTCCCAGAGCTCCTTAAAGAGCCATTGTCGGTTGGCAAAAACTAGGCTTACATATCATAGGAAGCCCCAGGTATAGCCTTTGGAAGCCCTGAAGTCAATTCCAAGGGTTCCCTGAACAAAATCTTCTTCATTGCCCTTTTCTTCCTAAAATAGCCTTGCCAAAGATTAGCCAACTCTGAATTTCTCCTTTGTGGATGAAGCACTTTGAAAACCTATAATCCCTGCCACATTCTGTGTCCGGTGGTATGGAACTGCCCATACTGGCCTCAGCCTAACAGAAACAGAAAGAGGTCTCTGGGGTCTTATCTTCTCAGGTCAAAAAGAAATGATATACAGGCTGTCTGCACTTTGGATTGCGTGTGTGTGTGTGCGCGCGCGTGTGTGTGCGCTGCTTTCTCTATTCGATTTTTACATACCAAAACTCACAGACTATATTAACCATCCTTGACATTTGGGAGAGATCCTTATAATCCTTTAATTTCCAAGTAGCTCTATAGGATATAAAGCAATAGCGTATAAATTCTCAAGGTTACTATGTATGTGATGAACACCAAGAACCAAAGAATGCCTACGTTCGGACGTTCGGCGGACTTGACTCTTTCACAGCAGCCTTAGAGCAACTGAGATTTAAATTCAGTTGCTGTACTACATGTACTATATGTGCTACATGTAATACATGGCATGTACTACATGCCACTCTCTGTTAAACACGATGACTTTGGAAGATTTGGAATCTCTGCTCATGGAGACAGGCTGTTTCTTTTCCACACAGAGGCACGTGCTATGCGCTGTCTGTGCCTGTCCTGTACTCTTCCAGAGGACCCTATGAATTCGCTGTTTACATTATCCCCACCCTAAAACCGAGGAGACTCAAGTTTACAGAAATTAAGTAATTTGCCCAAGGCCATTTGGCTTCTAGTGGAGAATTCAGACCTGCTTGGCTCCAGAACCCAGGCTCCTAAGTACTCTGTTCTCTTTGATCTTCACAGAAGGAATGCGGCTTGCTTGCTGCCGGAGACTTCGGGAACACCAGCGCTCGGGGATCTACCGTCCATCCTTTCCACCGGGACCTCTGATCACGGGCCCTCGCTCTCACCTCACCTTAGCCCCCAATGAATGAAACCTGGGAGCAAGTCTCATCTGCCCTCCTGCTCTCTGGGGGCGGTCCCACTCTATTCTCTAGAAAACCCAGAGTGACTCAGAGGCACAAATGCTCAGGGGTGTGATTCACGCCCTGATGAGGAAGATGAAAGCTGAGGAGCAGTGAGGCTGGCGGGCGGTGGGCAGGGCAGGGCAGGGGCGGGGCAGGCGTGCAGAGAGCAGCAGGACTGAGGGTACAGCAGGACTGAGGTACGTACAGATCCAGAGCGGGTGGACGTGGTGCTCATGATGCTGTCACAGCTGCTGATGCGGGTCACGGGTTCTGAGCCAGGCCCCGCCGGCCACAGCTCGCTCTGGGGCATCGCCCGAAGCAAGGTGCGGGGGGGCGGTGAAAGGGGCTCCCAGAGGGGAAGCGAAGGGAAGTGGAGAATGTCCCAAGCTGGCCTGAAAAGACAAGAATCAAAGCCACGTGTGAGCCGAGCTGAGGCTCTCTGTCAAGGCTCTGCCCAGGCCCTGGAGCAGCGTGACGGCGGGGATGCCCAGCAAGCATAGCGCTGGAAGGGGCCGTGCACAGGGGTCCCCCAAACCTCCCAGCCTGCGTGGAAGGACATAGAACCGGGCTCGCACTCATGCAGAAGGGCGGCGTTAGCGGAGGTGGGGTGGAGAGGGCGGGGTGGCAGGGAGGAGTAGTCTGGTCAGAGAGGAAATTCTATCCCTTCTCCTAGTGGCCTTCTTTCTCTCAATCTGGGGGCTTAACCTACATTTCCATGACTACAAACAATACAGAGTAAGGGGCCCATAGCATGGGTTCTGGAGCTAGTCAGATCTGGATTCAAATCCCACTTCCACCATGGCCAGTTATGGGACTTGAGGCCAATTACTCTTCTACCCCGTTTTTCCCATTAAATTGGGTGAATGTAGGGTTAATGAGAACAGCACAGCTTAGTTGGTAGTAAATGCTCATTTAATGAATAAGATAAGATCTGCTACTGTTCTTATAATAAGAGAAAGACAAGATCCACCTAGGATCAAAATGAATTGAAGTCAGGCAAGAGTTTAGAGAAGAAGGGTTTGGGTTAAGTGGGAGAGAAGGAACAGGGTCCTCAATTGTACCAACCACATAGGGTTGTCAGAAACATGTACCAATAGACTCCACATAAAACACATTGTGCAGTAGCAGTTAGCTGTCATCCAAGCCAACACCATCAACATCAGCCCCCACTCCCACCCCAACCACGGCCACCATCAATCACCTCCCTAGGCCGGGGGGGCACACACATGACCCCAGAGGCTGATACAAAGCCAGTTTCCCTCTTGCGAGCCACCCCTCTGATGTTGTGCTAATTTCCAGTGAGGTTCCCTAACCTTTGTCAAATGAACAAGAGAAACGGCCTACATAGCTTCCTCCTGACTCCAACTCGCAGGGGCAAATAAGTTTCCAGTTCACTGTACCAATAGTAATAGCAAAGGAAGGCAGTACCATCTTCCTTCTGAAAATCTCAAGGTCTGGAAAGGTCCCAGGTGACTCTCTTATGTTAAAATGAAATCCTGGAAGAACTAAGTTTAAAAGACGGTTGCAAGGTCAAGTCGAGAATATGCGGAGAGCTAGAATTGAAATCCAGTTTGTCTGGTTCTGAATCCATATTTTTCCATGACACCATGCTATATTTTCAACTACCTTTCCTACCCTCCCAATCGTAGGTAAAATGTCCTAGCAGTAACGTGTTCTGTTTGAGATCTTGGGACCTGGGGTTTGGATTCTGGGGAGCTTGTCCCTTCAGCTTCTTCCAACAATTGCTTCCAGTGCCAAGTCAGGTTTGGGCTGTGCTGGGTGAATCAGCCTGCCAGCCCTGTAGAGCCGATAAGCACGCGGCCTCATGGTACTCCTCTCCTGCTTTGGAGGAGGCCGGCAAGTGGGGCAGGTAGGGAGGGGCAGGACAATGGGGAAAGAAGAGGAAAATATCCCAGTGAGCCAGATGCATGGAGTTCATAAATATCCAGACCCTCTCAGGAGTTAGAGACAGGACCAGAGGGGACAGAGACACCAAAGAAGCTCAGTGACAAATCAACATTGGGTAGGGCAGTCCTTCAGTTTACTCATGAGGTTACTTTCCCAACCTTAGAACTCCAAAGAAACAGAAACATGAGAAATCATGTGGATGGAGTGCATTCACCTCAGCTATCCACTCCATTCATGACTGTCTAGATCCAGAAGGTACACATTCTTAACATTCTGTAGGGCTGAGGTCCTTACAGCCAAAGAGGTCCATTGCTCATAAGCCTAGGCACACAGAAGGCACTCAAAAAATGCTGGACAAATGACTATTGAGTTAAGCTGTTGGAAGGCCTCCTTTTTTTTCTTTTTTTCTTTCTTTTTTTTTTTTTTACTTTTACCCTATTACTATAAAGTCTTTCCTATGTATTTTATTTCCCTGAGGATATATGGCTCAATGGAATTGGGCCAATGCTTCAGTTAAACTAACATTTATGAGCACCTAGGAGGCATGGAACAAGCAAAAATAATAAGGCAAGGGCATTGTTTCCAAGCTGCCAGTGTAAATCCAAGGGTATAGTTTTTGGCTCTAGTTCTCTTAAAAAGTTTCTGTACAATTGTAATTATTAATTATTAATACTGTACTTAATACAGTAATTATTGATGCTGTATTAATCACTGTAGTTAATATCATATTCTCTGTGAATGGGTGACCAGATGTTGCCTCTTCCTTTCAGAAACAGTTCCTACCCTTGTTCTTCTAAGTACTCTTCGGACTGTACGGTAGCTTGCTAGCTTCTCCTTCCTCCCTGGGCAACCTGTCACACTCACAATTTCGGGACTAAGTAGCTGGAAGTAACTCAAGTAGCTGGAAGAGAGAGAAACAGCATGAACAGCGCTGCTTCAGAAACACACAGCCCAGTATAGCTTACAAAGTGCTTTCAGACATGCTGCTGAGATCTTCAGAAGAGCCTGATAATCGAGGCAAGATGTGATACTTTCTTTTTTGACCGATGAGAAATCTGGAGCTCTTTCCACTTCCCCTTCCACAGGGAAGCAGGGGATGACCTCTCACGGCCTAGATAGGACGCCTCTGGGTCCAGCCCTTCCTGGACTCGAGAGAGCCATGTACCTAAAGAAGGGTCATCAGCCACCCCTGACTAAACACTAAAAGCTCGAAGATCACCCTTCTCTTTCTACTTCACACCTTAAACCCTTGAAATCATCTGATTCTGCTTTATGCTTCCAGGCCAGCTGTATGTCCCCACAATAGATGTTTCCAGAGTAAACAAATGACAACAAATGTCACTGAAGATTGTGTCATCGGGCACTGGGGCCCCTGCAGAGCTGAATCTGAACCTCAACCAAGGCCAAATGAGCCCTAAGGTGCTTGTGTCTTGTCTCCAGGCCTCATTTTCTGATCCAAAGAGCCAGAACCCCAAGAGTCTCCTCTCTACACCCCACCCACTTTGGCCAGACCTGGATGCTGCATTTCCTTCTACCAACTTTACAACCTTGAAACTTGGGGACTGTCTCAGAGCAGCCATTGAAACCTGAGGTATTCCTACCTGATAAGAAGTCTGAGAAACAAGAAAAACACTCAAGGTGAGAGTTTAATTATCTTTTAACCCTTGACCTCTTTGGGGGATTGGAGGGGAGGAGAAAATGGGTTATGAAATAGGCATAGCCTATAGCCAGGGCCATCCGTGCCAAAGCACATTAAACATTAACTACTCCGCTGAAACCAGCCAAGTCTTGGAGGAGAGTAAATAGAGAGCATGTGGGGTTCTGGCATGGGTGGGGGTGCATGGGGTTCCAGCCCCATTCCTCTTTGGCTTCTCTGTATCTTCTAAACAGGCCCAAGGCCCCCTTGTCACCCTCCTTCTGTGAGCCCTCCCCCATATCTCTCAAGAGCTCAACTTCTCTCCGCACTAGTCAAAGAGTTGTCCTTTTTTTTCTCAGACCATGTGCTTGCTGACTATCCAGAAATATGCCTCCAGCTGGGGAACATCTGAAGAAAACTGCCAGGAGGACTAAAAGCTGCACTGCGTGTATATGCTTCTCCATGAGCACATGGCCAACTTTCTGAGTGTGTTTAGTCAAAGTTATAATCTTCTATTTCACAGGTGGGTTTGAGGCAAAGGCTCGGTGGACCTATCTTCTGCACAGAAGAGCTTTGCTAACACTCCAGATTATCTTATCTCTGACAAGTTCACCATCAATGGCAGCCTTCACTCAGTGAGTTTGGTGGGCTGGTTCTGTGGTTTGGGCTCAACTCAAACCAAAAGCTCCAGCTACCAGGACTAGGAAACCCAGCACACTGGCTCGAGGCTGGCAGGTGCCAGGCCCCGGGAGCCTGGCATGGGGGTCTTCCCACTTCGCTCTTTCCTGCAGTAGGAGGAAAAGAGACGCAGTTAGGGACCGGAACGTTAACTCCTCCCTGCCCAAGGTGGATCGTGGAGAGCTGACTTGCTACTCTGAATTGACTTCGACATCCAGCTTCCTTGTGCCGATAACCTGCCACGCACGCTGTTGGCGGCGACTCCCGGAAGAAAACAAAGCCAAGCCACCACGGCAGTCTGGTTCTCCTCTCTGTGGGCTCTGCCACCCTACTTTGGCCCGAGCCCCACTGAGAACGCCCACCAGTTTCAAGGACTACTGTGAAATATTAATGTCGGTGGGCTCCTGGCACAGCCCAGCGAGCGGCTTCCGGTTTGCCAGTCTCTGTGTCTAATAGCAGGCAGAGTCAGAACATTAACTGAGTTGAATCCAAATAAACTCAGCTTTGCACCTAGATTATCCGTGGGTTTTCCAGAGATGAACTGGTAGTCTGAGGTGGGGTTTTCTGAGCCTCACATCGCCTTACAAACAGCCTTACATGCTTGTCCGAAGAGAGCTCTGTTGTCACGGTACCATTACTGAACACACACATACACTGCACCCTTTATTTAAATAAAAATAGACATTGAGTTGATAAAGCCAGGGGGAAATGTCCTGTTAGAAATGGAATGGAGAAACTAAGGCACTTTTCTTTCCTGGGAGAGCCCCCATTTTGACTCCCTGCACTCTATTCTTTTCCAAGAATCACGACTCAATTTCAATTGCTCAGAGATGGAAATTTCCAAAACAAGCCTATTGTATTTTCGTGTTGACTGCAAAATGTGCTTATCCAACTGAAATAGGCAGATGAAAAAAATATGCATCCCAGCCCTGGTCTCCACAAAATCATTCCAGTCTTAAGAAGCTATCAGCCTGCTCTGATCCCAGACTGGACGTACAGAGTTGAGGAACAGAGAGGAAAGCCCCCTGGCTGGGGTGCACAGGGCTCCCCACAACCCTGTGGCTCTCACTTCCCACAAAGCACCCCTTCCTGCTGAAGCATAAGCAATAGTTGGTTAGTGATTAACTCACCTTCACTGGGTGAGGGGCTGAAGAGAGGAAAGAAATACCCTTTTATTTCAAAGGGCAGAGACGGAGACACAGACTGCTTCCCCTGCCTTCCTCTGTTTTCTTCTTTTGACCTCCTCCAGACTTACCTGGACAGGTAAATGCTTCATCTGTGCTGCCCCACCCCACCCTGCCACTGACTCACAGCCAATCCCAGCCTTCCCTCCCTACTTCTCATTCCAGCTGTTTCTGCGGGGAGGGCGGGGGAAGGGAATGGGCAGGGCGGGGCTGCCCTCAGGGAGCCAATCATCTCTTGCCCTCCCCTTCCCCGTTAGAGCCAATTAAAAAAAAAAAAAAAGAAAAAGGAAAGCTGGAAGGTGAACACACACTTTTGGGTTCAGACTGGAAGACGAGAGTTGGCAGGGAAGGAGTAGGCAAAAGATATTATTTTTTTATTTTCAATATAAAGAAACACAGACAGGCAGTGAGCTTTTCTTTGTGTCTTTTTGAAACTTGATTCTCTACCTAGAGCGGCTTTCCTTTACTTGGAGGTTAAGTGGTCTCCCGAATTTTCCGAGTTAAAATCCGCTGTGGCCGGTTTAGCTTTTCTGGCTGTTCAGAAGCACTTTCACCGTCAAGCCTTTTCCTATCAGCTCTTACGGCTGACACCTCCACTCAGGACTGCTAGAAAAGGTGTCTGAGCTTGCTGGAGCTGAGACACCCTTGCCCCACTGCTCGGCAATGACCTTCTTAACCTCATTTATTTCTGGGGGGCATGAAACCATTGTCTCCCCCAAGGGGCCCCTGTGTTGATGAGAAAGTGACTGGACAGCCTTGGGGGAGGGAACATGGATGCTGTCATTTGGGTCTCTGGTCTCTTTTAGCTGTTCCTAGAAGGTAGCAATGAATATGAAGACATAAAAACAAAATAAGGTTCCAACTGTGTAGCCAACTTTCTCTTTCCATAGGCAGACAAACAACCAGAAGAGAATAGGGAGAAGGGAGTAGGTGGAAGAAATCACTGCTTTCAGGGAAAAAACCTCCCTCCAGGTATGGAGGCCACTTTTACCACATAGGACTTTTGCCTGGAAGCTGGTTTTTCCTGGATAGAGGTTATCCTTGATACCAAAAGGGCAGGAAGAAAAGTAAAAATCAAAGCAGATAATAATCGCCAACATTTATTGAGCTCTTGCTATGTACCAGGTATTATGCTGTGCTAAGCATTTTCATGCAACATTTCACTTAATCTTTATTTCAACTTCAAAAGGCAGGCACTAATAATATATAAATTTTATGGGAGGTGAAATAACTTGGAGAAGATCACTAGCTGGGAGGTAACAGAGCAGGGATTTAGATTCAGGCAGCATGACATCAAGCTTGCCGTGCATGGGTATGATGCTAGTCTGCCTCTATTTTGGAGAAATTCCCAAGTAGGATATGTGAAACCCACAGCTAATTTGCAGGCTTAATTCTAACAATTAGATTAATCTTTTCCCATCTCATTTCCGTCTTGTAGCGATTCAAACTCTATTAACAAGATGACACATGCCTTCCATCTTTTCTCTTCCTGTGATCGTGGTTGGGTAGGAAGTAAGAAGTGCAATGATCCTGGGGCCAAGACAGAGAAGAAATGGGGCAGGACTAGTGAGGAGGAAGGAGGAAGTCTGGCATAACCAAGTACCTCTCAGCAGCCTATGGATAACAAGCTGACTGAGCACTGAAGGGTGGTGACCTCTCTTCGTGGTGTGTCACTCAAACATGTATGATGTGATAGTGGTGACAAAACAGGAAAGGCACCTCCATCCACATCAGCAGGAGTTCAGTGCAACTGGAGTTACACCCGTGGATGGAATCACCGAGTTGATCCAGCTTCGTAGACGTGAGATTTGAACATTTGCTAGAAAAATGAATTTGACTTAGGAGCATTAACCTCAAAGATGATAGCACTGTTTTATTTGTGAACGAACACAGCTTTTCAGTTTATAATAAAATTAATATAGTCAGGAAGGGTTCCTATCGTTTCACAGGTAGAACTAGGGACATAGACAAAATGATTGTTCTGTTCCTCTCTTTCCTTTTAGACATACATCTCTTACTGAAAATTATGAAATATTTCCAATACCCTTGCATAATAAACACCACCATACGAACACCCAGTTCAAGAAACAGAACATTGCAGTTGAAGTTACTTCCAAACTTTGCCCCCCCTTCCCTCCTACCTCCTCAAAACACACATATGCCCCCGCTGAAATGAACCACTATCCCAAATTTGATGTTCTTCCTTCTCCATATCTTTAAATGTTTTATCCTGGAATCTTTTTTGCTTTGCTTTTTTTGTTTGTTTTTCCTTGGAAAAATACCGAGTCTCTAAAGGTTTCAAGAGAATTGGAAAGGAGACCTGGACTAAGGGAAAGACAAGCCTTCCAAAATCAGAAACACTTAAAAACTAAGGCTCCACAGTTGATGTAGGTCACCATTTGAGGAGGAAAGTGTCATTGCTTTTTGTATTTGAATTCCTGTCTGATGACCTGTGTGAGGACTAATTAGAATCCAGTTGGCCTGACTCATCTACATCCTTCCTCCTTCTCCCTCCTATATGCTGTTGTGGTATGGTCATCTCCTTGACCTCAAGAGGCCAGTGTATGTTTTCCTTCCTCCGTACAACCTCCTACAGAGGCATCTCATTTCTCCTACACAAGGGCATTTCTCCTACACACACACACACACACACACACACACACACACACACACACACACTACTTCAAAACCAAAATGTACCACAATCATTGGTTAATCTTCCCCTTTTGTCCCTTATAAAATTGAGCTCTCTGCAAAATAGCTGTAGACCTCCATTCTAACCATTCATGATACCTATTCATTTACATTATAGTCACATCCTGTCAGTGTCTCTTTTCCTTTTCCTCTCCAAAGGAAAAATGAAGGGACTTTGAACATGTGTTACCATCATCCTTAAGAAACAAAGGGTGCCCACCAAGTTCACGGTATTGAGCATGATACTATATGCTGGGCCTGAGTGTTTTTCCAACATATCAGGGGAAGAGGAGATTTTATTCCTCAAGTAGTAGCAAGAGCTGGCTTTAAAGAGAAAACAGCTAGGGAAGGGTTCAGATGAGGGTGATTATAATTTGACTATAAGCCATGGAATTGATAGGCCATATTAAGACATTGAATAGATCACCAAGTTCTCACCAAACCGGTATTAATGTTAAGTCTAAAATAATTAGAGGGGAAATAAAGGGTCTAATTAAGTGGGCTGGATGAAGAAATTCTGAAATTAATCATGAAGTAGTTCTTGGGAGTAGATTTTTTTCCTCTCTTTTTTGAGATCAGTATCTCTTTGGCCCACCTACCATGGAAATTTGCAGGATTCAGCAGTCCTTTGCTTTCCAGTGCTAATGAAAGTTTGAGATCTGAGATCATCTGCTAGGATCAGACAGTTTTGCAAGTAATGCCAAATCTTAACATGTTTGAAACTGAGCTCATCTTGTCACCCCACGCTCACCCCAAACATGTTCTCTCTCCCCATGCCAGCTAATTGCATCGCCGTATTCTCACCCAGACTCCGTGCTTCGTAGAAGTCCTCCGCTATCTCCTGTGAGATCATTCCAGCTCTTCCTCCTCCCTATTCTGCTTCAGGACTGCATTAGTTGTGGGGTCGTGGACAATTGAAGATGTGACAAGACTACAGGAATGTCTTGTTTCACATCTTCCATTTTATAGGTGGATTTATAGATTATCTGAGTTCTTAATCCTCTCAATACTTGGATGCATTTTCATAGCATTCAGGATTAAATTCAAAGTCCCCATGTGACAGAGAAAGACCTTCATGAGCAGGCCCTACATGTTTCTCCTCTCACATATTCAGCCATCTTGTTTATTAGTCATATCTAATATTTCTGGAACTACCATGCTTTCATATTTCTGGGCCTTTGCACATGCTGTACCCTCTGCTTGTACACATTCCTTTGAATGAATTCCTGGCTTAGTCTTATCCTTCTTTCAAGTTTCAATTCAAATACCACCTTCTTTTGGAATGGAATGTTACTATAATCTCCTAACACAGCATATACATCTCTGAATTTAACCTACTAGGATATAACTGTCCTCTTTTCTCCCTGTAAAATTTGAATTCATGAAGACCATCAGATATTTCTCGGTGTAACTCCTCAATTGTATTATAGTAGTTATATATTAATGCCAAAACTGATGACGAACATTTTGGAAACTGAGGTGCTTTACTTAAGAAAATTGCCCTAAAACTTCATTTTTGGAGATCGTATTGGTAGACAAGTCATCTACAGCCACAATTTTGCTTATTATTTTTTCTGAATCTTGTTTTTTGACATACTATTACCCTGTACCTTCCCATTCCCGTCACATTTACAAGCCCACTTTCCTTTGCACCTGTTTTCTTCTTCTCTTTTGGTACAACAACAACAAAAAATGTTTTTCCAGTAAAATCCATGTGTGCTCTGGATCTCATCTCACAAACTCTATACTTGCATTCTTCTCTCTTACATTATCTTTCTGACCTTTCTACTAAAGTAATGCCCATCAGGAGCTGCTCAGATGGCTTAGTCAGTTAAGTGTCTGCCTTGGGCTCAGGTCATGATCTCAGGGTTCCGGGATCATGGAGCCCTGTTCTGGCTCCCTGCTCCCTCTGCTCCTCCCTGCTGCTTGTGCTCTTTCTCTCTGTTATCAAATAAATAAAATCTTTTTAAAAAGAGTTAAAAAATAATAATGCCCATCAGCATTTGAATATACAACACTTAAGTGTAGTGTTTCTGAAGTCAAACTGTCTGGTTTGATTCTCTGTTTCTTCACATAAAAAAATGCTACTGGGGCGCCTGGGTGGCTCAGTGGGTTAAAGCTTCTGCCTTCGGCTCAGGTCATGGTCCCAGGGTCCTGGGATCGAGCCCCGCATTGGGCTCTCTGCTCAGCAGGGAGCCTGCTTCCCTTCCTCTCTCTCTGCCTGTCTCTCTGCCTACTTGTGATCTCTCTCTGTCAAATAGATAAATAAAATCTTTAAAAAAAATGCAACTGACAGATGGGCTTTGAGATATACTATGTTTACTTTTCCTTTTCTATTTATCTTTTTTGTCCTTCCATTCTTGCCCACTGTGTAGGTCTCCTCTCAATATGTTCAAATACAGTATACGATTAGTTTCATCATGAAGAAAGATTTTCCAGAGCATTCCGATTTACTTCCATCTGGATAGGTTTTTCTCTAGACCATTGCATGGCTGTCATTTTCATATCTGTTTTCATCATCCTACTGGGAAAAATCCTTTTACCTCTTTCTTTTGTTGGACTAACTGGATCTCATATCTTCCTCTTTCCTGAGTTAGCTCTCTCAGTTTTGTTAAAACACATTTTCCAGTAGATTCCCAAGAAAGTGCATAAGATCATACATGTCTGAAATGTCGATTTATTTTTTTTTAAAGATTTTATTTATTTATTTGACAGAGAGAGAGACAGCAAGAGAGGGAACAGAAGCAGGGGGAATGGGAGAAGGAGAAGCAGTCTCCCCGCTGAACAGGGACCCCCCCCCCAATCCATGCGAGACTATCCCAGGACCCTGGGATCATGACCTGAGCCGAAGGCAGATGCTTAATGACTGAGCCATCCAGGGGTCCCTGAAATATCGATATTCTAGCTACACATTTGATTGATAGCTTGTCGGGGTATGGAATTTTAAGTATCATCTGCTAGCTTTCAGTACTGCTATTGCAAAGCCCAAAGAATCTATGATTCTAAGTTTAAGGCTTTCTGTTTTCAGTATCCTGAGTTTTCATAATGATGTGCTTTGGAGTGGAGTCTATATTCTGGGTACTCAGTAAATCCAGTCTGGAAATTCATGACATTCAGTATTTTCTTGAATTATTTCTTTGATGAATTCCTACTATGCATTTCTTCTCTTTCTCTCTTTCTTGTTCTTTCTTTAGGAACTTCTATTATTTGGATGTTATTGGACAACCTCCTGGACCTCAAACTCTTTGTTTTGGTACTGAGAGATTTCTCAAAATATCTACAATTTCTATTGTATTTTCAGTTTCCAAGAATTATTGTTTTTTTCTCTGAAATTTTATTACATTTTCTCCAGTTTTACTGATGCAAAATCTTATTACTTTAAGAACCTATATGTAAATATAATATTAGTGTCTTCCTGTCTCCGCAATTTCTAATTTCTCTAAGTCACTTTTTCCTTCTCTCGTTTTGGCTTCTGTGTTTCTTAACCGACTGAGCCACCCAGGCATCCCAGATTCTGTGTTTCTTATTAAAGAATATATTCCGATGTCTGATAATTCTTGGCTATCCACTCCAATTTAAGAATTTGTCAACAAAGAGCTAAGTTTTGAGGCACAGCTGGGCCTGGTTGACTGTAGACCTTGCTAAAGAGTGATCTCATAGGACCATTTGGTTGGAAAATCTTTGATGCCCACAATGGCCTGTTTGGATTCCTGAGAGAAGAGTTTTCCAAAATCCTTCCTGAAGGGCATCATTCTGGCAGCTGGCACTCTTGGATCCTATCGGCAGAGGAAGGTTATTTGGTCCCAGCATCTAGTGTATAAAAATGTCACTTCATCCCCTTAGCTTTAGCACAGAGAACCTACTTACCCCGAAAGGGGATGTAGCAAGCAAGCTCTTAGCTGCTCTGAGAGGGAGAGAAGATCTGAGAGGTCTTACTGTTTCTTAACCAGACTCTTCAGTCATCTTCCTGATTTTTTTCCCACCTCTGTTTTCAGGGGTCCTAATGCCACCGATCCTTGAATTTTTGAGGGGGATCTTCATGGAAAAAGTAGGGTTGCTGGCTTAGGATCAGCTTTTCCAAATGTGCTAGGTCACTTACTACTCACCCAACTGCCAGCTAGCTTCCAAAATTTTGTTGCTATTTTTCATCCCACCATCTCTTTGTCCTTCAGTTTTATGCTTTTCAATAACTCCCATAGAGTTACTGTGAAGATTACATGAGGTAATACATGAAACATGCTTATAACATTGTAAGCACTCAACAAATACTATTATAATTATTGCCATCCCATCACTTAAATAGGTTCCTGCAGCAGCCACCTCCTAACTGGTGCTCCACTTCCATTCCTTCAATCCATTCTCCTGAGGGCAGTTCAAAGAACTTGGGAGAAACCTAAATCGAATGTTTTACTTAATGTGCTATGATGTCCTCCCAGTTATCTTAGGATAACTTGATTTTTCATTTTTATTTAATTTTTTATTTTTTAGAGAGAGAGAGAATGTGTGAGCCAGGGGGTGTGAAGCGACAGAGGGAGAGAATCTTTTTTTTTAAAGATTTTATTTATTTATTTGACAGACAGAGATCACAAGTAGGCAGAGAGAGAGAAGGGGAAGCAGGCTTCCTGGCGAGCAGAGAGCCCGATGCAGGGCTCGATCCCAGAACCCTGGGATCATGACCTGAGCTGAAGGCAGAGGCTTTAACCCACTGAGTCACAGAGGTGCCCCGAGGGAGAGAATCTTAAGCTGACTACATGTCCAGCACAGAGCCCGACACAGGGCTCGATCTCACAACCCAGAAATCATGACCTTGGATAAGTATCCAATCAGGAGTTGGATACTTAAACAACTGAGCCACCCAGGCACCGCAGGATAACTTTATTCTTGTTATACATTGATTTCATTCATTCATAGGCTCGTTCATCCAAATATGTAATGAATATTCCCTACGTGTCCAGTAGTTTGTTAGGTGCTGAGAATACAGTGGTAATAAGGGAGAACTGGTCCCTACCCTTGTGGACAGACTATTTGGGGACACACCAATGGCTAGACCAGCCTGGAAAATGTTTCATTTCCTCCTGCAGTGTAGTGTTTGCAAATGCTGTACCCCTTACTCTTCAAATGACTAACTCCTATTCATGCTTCAGGTTTCAACTTAGTCATCTTCTCAAAAAGACTTTCTCAGATTCACCACCTTTTTTTTTTTTTTTAAGATTCTATTCATTTATTTGACAGAGATCACAAGTAGGCAGAGAGGCAGGCAGAGAGAGAGAGAGGAAGAAGCAGGCTCCCTGCCAAGCAAAGAGCCCAATATGGGACTCCATCCCAGGACCCTGAGATCATGACCTGAGCTGAAGGCAGAGGTTTAAACCTCTGAGCCACCCAGGCGCCCCCCACATTATTCTCCTCCTAATTAGAATCTCCACCCTCCCCACATTATTCTCCTCCTAATTAGAATCTCTACCCCCTGCCACATTATTCTCCTCCTAACACCTGTATTTTTTTTAACTTTTTTAAGATTTTATTTATTTATTTGACAGCGAGAGATCACAAGCAGGCAGAGAGGCAGGCAGAGAGAGAGCAAGGGAAGCAGGCTCTCCGCTGAGCAGAGAGCTCAATGAGGGGCTCGATCCCAGGACCCTGAGATCATGACCTCAGCCGAAGGCAGAGGCTTTAACCCACTGAGCCACCCAGGTGCCCCCAAAACATATTTTTTTTAATGTTCAAACATTTACTGTGGACCAGGAACTTTGCTAGAGGCTGGGGATAAAGCCCCTGTACTAGAGAAGCCAGTGTCTTAGTTGGAGGGGATATTATATATAAAAACACATATATCATGGACAAATGTCACATCAAGTGGTGGTGAGGGCCATAAAAAAAATCAGAGAGATGGGGGTAACTTGGGAGGTGGGAGATCTAGAGAGGAAATCAGGGAGGCCCTAACACCCATATTTCTAATTCTTTATAGCGTAGTTTGTGTTCCCCCAACCCAGGTATACCGAGCACCAAGGGCAGTTCCTGAAACTTAGCATTCAAAAATGCTTAGTGAATGAGTGACTATCCTTGTCAAATCCCAAGGTATTTGACAGCATACAAGAAATAGCTCGATAAGGGCTTGTTAAATTAAACTGCATAATTTATCACAGATAAATTATGACATTAGTTGCTCCTCGCCAAATCCAAGATGGTTTTCTCATTCTTCATTGTTACACATTAAGAGTAAGAAAAATAAGGCTGGTTCATAAAGGACGGATCTAATAGGAAGAGTCACTTTGGCAGAAGGTCAATATAATTCAGAGTCTGCTCCATAGTTTTGGTGGTTTAAAACCTTGGTTTGATCAGCTTGCTACATACTAGTCAAGCTCCAAGAGAAGTAATTCAAGGCAATAAAATTCCCAAGAGAAAGACTTATCAATTCCAATGCGAAAGACTTAAGTTATAGCAGAAGGAAGTTGGGAATTCTAATAGGTGTAATGTCCCATGCACAATCAGGATGAGTAATTTTGTGAAATATCCTATATAAAGGACTCTAAAAAATTCTTATTCCAGATGAGATCAGGCACATGTATGGTATGGCTATAGGTATGGTTACAGGTATAGGCATGGCTATAGACAACTATTCTTATTCCACAAGGGACACACTTTCTACTTAATTCAGTATAAATATCCAACAGAACTGAAATGAACTGTGCTAGAAATATTCATGGTTACTTGAAAAGGTGCTTCTTCCTTCTGGACTTTTAAAAATAAACATTGACAAATTCTTGCTACATCCCCCCACCATTAATGATAGAAAAATTTTATTATTACATCATTTGTTTCATACCTGGTATTTTCAAAATTATTTCTTCTCCTCTTTCTCCTTTTTTTAAATATAGATTTTATGGCAGCTGTTTCTTGATTATCATGGGAAAGGTGTTGCTGAGGACTTCCATATCCTGTAACATTGGACAAGGTAATTCAAACAAACTTCCCTTGCTGAAGCAGTGTGGATCTAAAAATATAGTAAAGAATTGGAAGAATTGCCAGGCATGGAACAGGATGAGAATAGAAGACAGTTGTGGGGCCCCCAACATTTGGGACAACTTTTCCCCTGGAGATACTTCTCTCTGCCAGAATGGGTAGCCAAGATCCTGAGGGGTGCTTCTGACAGCTTCACATAAGCAGGGGATCAGGGATGGGAGTCTGGGATCCACCAACAGATGGGACCTAGTGGACCACCCTTACTGAGGTTCGGAATTCAAAGAGCTGCCCTGGAGGAGTGAGCATGAACACTTTGAACACTAGCTGTGTCAGACTTACAGTTGTGCTGATGTCTATATACTCTACTTTATGAGCCAATTAAGGGATTATCAGGAAAAATTTTGTGCATACTTTGTATTTAACTTCAGTGTTGACTTTGAACCAAGTAAGCTTCAAACTTGAAAGTCATAGCTTTCAACCCACTGCAGTTATTCAATTGCAGGGTTTTAGAACATGGCCAAGTCACTGAGACACCTGCTCTGATGTCTTAAGGTTCACTAATGAAGCCCATCAATGTAATACAGAGAAATGCCATCAATAAGATCAGAAAACTCTTCTTGATGTACAGAAGGAATTTTAGAGGATAGAAAGGCAGAGCAACAGTTAAGAGGCAATCACAAAAGCAGAGGATTGATTTGTTCACGGCTTCTTGCTCACGAATTCTTGACTTTTTTTAAACTCACACATAGGAAAATCGTAACTTTAGTGAGTTTAGGGAAGTATGTTCCTGATTGGCACTTGATTCCATCAGATACAGTCAAAATTGTCTAAAAACACAATAGAGACAAAGGCAATCTGCATTAGAACAAATTTTTTTAAATAGAAAAAGTATTTGGGATGCTTACCTTTCTATTCTTGAACCTCTCACTTTAGGCTTAGCGATATTATAAGATAAGCATAGTATAGACTTCTGCCACACATCTAAGGCCTGCTTTGCAGCCTCTGCTGGGTTACTAAATCAGAACCCAAGTCACTCCTTTTTAAACACTAATGGGATGGAAAACACAAAACAGAGGAAATTTGATTTTCCCCTAGGGAAGAAGTTCCTTGTGTAAGTATCTATTTATTTCACAACTAGCCCTTGAAACAGAATTTTCAAGATGTCAGGGACCAAATGACCTCTAGCTCTGTTTCTCACAAGGCAGGAGGCTCTATAATGGCACTCGAGCTCCGGTGTTAAAGCATCCCCTTCTGTTTGTATTAGGTTTCCATGGTAAGCTTTATTTTCCAATATTCACCCCTTATTGGTCTGAGTTCTTTCTTCTAGAGCCTTAGAGCATAAATCTACTTCACTTTCACCCAATGCTTCCCAGAATGTGAAGTTGTCCAATCAACCTGAGATCTCTTTTCTCTTCTCCAGTTCCTTCAGCTATCACGAGTTGTCAAACTTTAGTTTTTCATGATGTTTTACATGTGAAATCCTCCCCGTCCAAACCCCTAACGCAATGTGACTAAAGCAGTATACATTAACACAACTGCTTCCCTTTCCTCTAGATCTCTTAACTACTAAATGCAACTGTTTCTGCAGCCCAAGTCACGTCACCCTGTTGGGATAGACTTCAGATTAAAATATCATTGCTATTTCTTCACCACATCAACTACAGAGCAGTTTTACCTGTGCTGGACTCATATAATAGACTGTTTTAGAACTTCAGGGCAGGGTTTCACATTTGTGATTATTCAATCCTGGGCTTTTTCAGCCTGTTGAGAGTTTTGAATTTTCATTCATTGTACTATCAATATCAGTCTCATATATATATACACACACACACACACACACACACACACTTTAAGATTTTACTTATTTATTTATGGGAGAGAGAGACAGAGCGAGCACACAAGCAGGGGGAGCGACAGGCAGAGGGAGAAGCAGGCTCCTTGTTGAGCAGAGAGCCCCATGTGGGACTCGATCCCAGGACCCTGAGATCATGACCTGAGCCAAAGGCAGATACTTAACCAACTGAACCACCCAGGCACTCCTCTTCTGGATTTACATTATCTGCAAATTTAATAACGGTCTTTAAGTAGTGGATGGAAAGGGATTGCATGAGGCCAAGGACGTAGGACTGACCTAAGTCATCAAAGGTCTCTGAAAGTTGATATGGACTCATTTAAACAACTGTGGTTATAGTGGTGGTTCTCAAACTTTATCATGCATCAGAATCTGAACAGATTGTTGGCCTCATTTCTGATTTCTGAGAATTTGCTTCTCTAACAAGTTCCCAGGTAATACGATGAGCACACTTCAAGAAGCATTGCTTTATGGGTATAGTTACTTGTTTAACAAGCTGCCATCACACAGTCCCTGAGATTCCTTACAGACCTTTTTAATGAGGTTTGGTTGACTTATTCTTAGGCTGGATTTATGCTGACCACCCCTCACCCCCAAATGAATTTTGTCCTGGTGCACAAATGGATTAGATTACATCGTGGTTCCACTTCTAGATTTTTAAAGCTTCAGTGAGAAGGAAAGGGTAAGTAGTTCAAGTTAGAGTCTTAAACTCCATTAAGTCAATTCCAGGAACTTCAGTGTTGTTTCCAGTAACTCCAGTGTTGTTTCAAATAAGATTAGAGAAGTTTTCCCACAGAGATGTTGCAGTATCCGAAGAGATCTAAGTTCACATCGATCTTAGTCTATTAGAAATGAAAGGCACCATTTGGCCTTCCCACAATTACTCAGCAAGACACTGACTTTACGTCTTTTGGGAGCTGAATGCATATCAGAAAGTTTGTGGTCAAGGAAGGAAAATTTCAAATGTCCTCCGGTGTCAAAAAGAAGAAACATTGTAGTTTGTCCTGTCAAAGCCATTAAGATTCCACCTACAGAGTGAGATTGGGCAGATGTTGGTACCCTAGTCAAATCAGTGGCCCATTAGCTTTTGGTAATAAAAATGTAACGAGTGTGGCGGCCGTCCACTGGTCCTTTGTCCTCAACCCAAAATATGCTCAGACAACAATATTTTCACTCCATTTATTCCTTCAAAACAAGTCACTTCATACAGCATCAGGTATTTAAAATCACAGACCTCATAAATAAAATCAATTCATCTTAATGACAATGGCAAAATCACATGAGTTGTACAAAATGAAGTAAGACATCTCCCAGGTAGCAGCAGTGCATGAACTTTGAAAAAATGCTGGCAAATAGACAAAAGAACAATTTTTAAACAAGAAAACACTGTCTATCTTTATGAAGAAACATATGCCAAGAAACAGAACTTCTGTTTTGCCCTTACCTACTACTTTTTCAAGTCATGTGCTAAGCTCTGAATTTGACAATCCATGGTTTCCTTTTTGCTTCAGGACTCTCCACCTCCCTCGCCTCCCCTCCATCAATACAGGAAATAGAGGACTACTGTTATTCTCTATCCTTTTTGACAAACTTATACATATTTATTTTGCATTTTAAGCTGAATTCAATACTTCTTTAAAGGGAAAACATTACTCTTTGCTAAGGAAATTGTTTTTCCTGTAAACAGCTGGAGTCCTGAATGGCACCAAGATGAACTGGAAACCTGACAAGAATTAGGTGCCCTGGTCCTTTAAGTAACTTATGGGCTACAACTTACTGCATATCCTATACCAGGTCTAAGAGCAGGCTCATGTAATCTTAGTAGAAATTCTATACCTTCCTTAGGCTAACTTGTTACCTACAACTTAACCATATCATATCTTCATATCATATTATATCCCTAAGCAACTAGATGTGGCTATTTTTGAAAGTATAAAAAGGTATCATAGCAAAATGCTTCTATTCATGGTTTATATATTAATGACAAGTTTGTCAGTTATGGCCCTGCTACCTTCTATGCCAAGAAATGGGTAAGAAGGGTTAGGAAGACACAATGCATTGCTTGAAAAGTTTTTCAAAGCGTGTTCATGACTAAGGAATGTATCCATTTGAGGACCTTTCTGTTTAAGTGGTACTTCATCCCCCTTTCTCTTTAATCTAAAATAGCAGTCTCCTTTAAATTCACATGGACCAAGACCTAAATCAGCACCCCACAACTCAGTATCAATATAACAATTTCTTCAAAGTCAAATATTCAAAGCTTTGTAAACAAAATGCCAGCTAATTTTTGGAAGAGAAACAAATAAAACCCTTTCCCACAATCAGGCAAGGTTTATAGTCTAAATTGAGTTAAATGTGCTGAAATATTATAACTCTTAGTAAGAAAACATCTTTAATGAACTAGCTTATTCAAATCAAGTGTTTCACTTTAGACTTAAAAATGACACTTTTAAGGCTAAAAAATCAGCTCCCTTAAAGTAAGTTTGCTTAGAAACAAATGAAGAGTTTTAAGAATCTAATCTTTTCTAAGTTGGTACAGTCACCTTTTTACTACAAGGACAAATTTGAATACTGCACTGTAAAATGAGAAAGAATAATCACATTATACAAACAGGTAACTTTTTGAATGCTAGGGCACAGAGCATGCTCCTAAGTTATTGAAACCAAGTTCCACGGTTATCAAAAACCAGAATGTTTTACCACTGGATACAATACACACTGATGGCAATTGTTGATTAAGAAGAGCTGATTGTTAGCAGCTCAAGAATTGTATTTTAATGCCTTGAGCAAGATCCCTGGAGAGGGCGAACATGTAAACTTACTTCGTATTTTTTTAAAGTGCTGCAAATAATAACAAACGTGTGTCTCAACACATGACAGAACATAAATCTTAATATATGAAAGTTTAAGAAGGCCACCTGATCCATAAAGAAAACAATTACTCTACTTTTACTTACTCCTCATTCTAACTTTCTCAAAAAAGACACAGAAAACTATGTTTAGCTAGGGCAACTTGCAACATCCATGTTTTAATGCCTACACAGCATAGAAAGCATATGCTAGATAAGCAAGTTGGGTGTGGGCACTTAGGGGCATTTATAGAGAGATAACACAGTAATGCATTCTTGATGATGACTTTGCTGGGCTTCAACTTCATGGATTAATCAACTGGCATGATTGTATTAGTTTTTGCCAACAGGGTCAAGCTGACCAGCAGCCAAACTTTCAAGGGTATTCCTTGACGACGCTCATTTTTCAAGGAAATAATATTAATCATATTTCATGGGAAATAATTAAGAAACCAACTAGGAATGATTAACAAAAGATGTACCACACTGATGTCCTTCTATGGCTGTCACATCACAAAATTCCCAGGGATAGTAATTTTAACCTCTGAAAACATTCTACCTAGAAGTGCATCTTTACCGCCCTACACCAGATCTCTAAGTCCAGAGCAAACTATACTCATTTGAATTAAAAAAATATTCTTGCGTGGCACTCAAAAATGGAATAAATGGAAGAAGGGTTTCATTCTGCTCAAGTACAAATTTAAAGAAAAAGTTTCTTTTGATCCTGCTGCAAGTACTAAATCCATAGGTTTCAAAATTCTGAAGATTAGCATTTACATACATTAATAAACTAACCTCAAGACTATACTAAGTGCAGTAAAACAAAAAAATCTTTAGATTCTGTGAGGTTTATAAGCTTGAGTTTACAAAGAACACAAGTTTAGGTTTTGAATCCTCAATAACTAAATCAAATTGTCTGCAAATAATGCATCATCTTGGATTTTCCAAGATCAGAACATTCAAGTCTAGTGCTGAATTTCAGCAATGGATTAATTTATAACTCATTATTGAGAGCCATTTGACTGAGTTATCGGTGTCCAGTTGGTGAATGGACAACCCAGGTAACAGGTAAAATAGAGTAAGATCCCTGGAATCAACACTTGACACTTGCTATGGAAGTATAAGCTTAAATATGGAAACAAAAACACTTAAAATGAAGGGGCTTAATTTTATAAAATATCAGGTTCTATTTCTTTCTTTTTTTTTTTTTTTTTTTAAGATTTTATTTATTTATTTGAGAGAGAGAAAGAATGAGAACGAGAGGGAGTGGTCAGAGGGAGCAGCAGACTCCCCACCTAGCAGGAAGCCCGATGTGGGACCCGATCCTAGGACTCCAGGATCATGACCTGAGCCAAAGGCAGTCACCCAACCAACCGAGCCACCTAGGCGCTCTCAGCTTCTATTTCTATTTGTTAAATTAATCCAATGTAGATAAAATATACTCAATTTTAAAGTGACAGAAATTTATGTTGGAAAACATATCAATACTCGCTCGGTACATTATAAATTACTCAATAAATATTTGTTGCATGAATAAACTTTTCTAAAATTGCAGTAAGCAAATGTCAAGTTTGGCTCCTTAAGTACCTAAGACAGGAAGGCAAGCTTCAAGAATAATGACATGTAAAGCTCAATTTGATGCATGTTACCCAGTGATATACTGTTAACTTCTAGTTTTAAAGGTAATTATTTTCCGGGGAAAATAAGAGATACAAAAATCTTTAGACCAAAATGACAGCCAGGTACAAAGAGATCTTCAAACATATTCATTTGTACATAGTATGATTGCCAAACATTAAGTATCGCAAGCTTACAAGTGCTATTTGTTAAGGCTCAGTAAAAATAGAAAGTTAAACCTTTAAGTTACACTGACCATAACTTATAATGCCTAAAGCAGCTATTCACAAAATCGGTACTTAAGAAATGTCACCTAATGATTTCAAGCATACTTCATGAATTCTTCCTTAAAAGAATTTTCCACTAAATTGTTTACAGGCTCCTTAATTTTATACGACCACCTCCGCCAAGGGAAAGTGCTAAAAGTAAATCTCAATTTAAAAACATTTGCAAGAAGATATGCTAAAAGAGAAAGAAGTGCTTTAAAGTATAGCATTGGTTTTGAAAGTGAGATACTTCATCAAAAAATGAGGCCAAGATAATGAAACTTCACAACAAGCCTCTTCACATTTTGTGAGATAATACATAACAAATTATAATTTAGCATCCCTGATCTTCGGAAGAATTAAGAAAAGAGGTAGAAAACTTTTATCTGGAAGATCTCATAGTGAAGCTAGTTTTAGAGGGTGTGCCTTGCAGTTTAGCCCACCAAGCAAATGACTACACATCTACTATTAGGAAGAAGCAGAATTCCAAAAAAGCTGAATAAGGCAAGGATTTAAAAACTGTCGCATTTTGGTAGTGAAACAAATTCAATGTTATTATCCAAACTACTAAAACTCTTCAAAAGCCAAAGTAAAAGATTGTAGATAAGCAAAGTGCTAATTGTCAGAAATGTGAAATTATTCAAAAGAGCATTAGTGGCCAGATAAGGCTAGCATGGAAAAAAATATTGTTTAGTTGAGCGAAAGATCTCACAAAAACCAAATCAAAGCACAGCATTATCACTTTAGACGAAGGCTGTTTTTTAGGAGTCGAGAAAAAAGCTGAGGAAAGTTAATCCTCCTAGACAAATCTTTATGTAAAAAACCAAAAATCAAGCACTCAATTTCAAGAAACTTGCATTAAAAAATAAATACCCTGCTTAATTTAAATGTTTTATCTAACGAGACAAACATCAATAAATGAGTTGTGTTAAAACATGAGGCCTACGGTCTTTTAAAGCTTTAGTAAGCTGCTCAGGCACCTTTTCCCTCATACATTCTACTTTTATACACTAGAAATCCTAAATTGGGCACTATCAGTTCCTTAGGTAACATTCTCAAGGAACACACTCATCCCTGTAAAAATTGCTTGTAAGGTACTTATAACTGATTAAGTACATACTTATAAAGTCTACCAAATCGTAATATAAAATCGGTTTTGACAATTCTGAGTATCTTCATTCGAGGAATCAATTCATAATTTAGAAACTATTAACTTAATCAGAGTTTTTAAAAGGACTCAATTATGGAGACATCATGGTTTATGTCCAGTGGCCTCTAGCGAGGCCTTCCGCATTACTCAAAATATGAAGTTGTTTTCTTCTACAGGTTAATGCTGCTGGGTGCTAGTTTACAGTACTAAAATTCCGATCTTCAGGTTAATGTCAGTAGGTAGCAAGGACCACCTATTCTGTGACCCCAGTAGAGAAAGGGCATGTATCACCACTGTAGACACACATCTGTAAACTTGCACACTAATTTTAATCTTAACAAGGAATTTCAGTGTCTTAGTGGTTTTAAGTTAAAAAGACGGTTCAAGCATTGTGTCCTTTTGTTCTTTACGGTTACGAATAGCTTATTGGAAAACCCAGAGCCTTCTGGATCTGTGAGGTAGTTGGCGGCAATCCTCATCATGCATAGATCACACTTCTCCGAAGTTGGTATGGCCTGTTTCCTTGGCATGGTCCCTTGCTTCTGCTTGTCCAGTTAATCCCTTCTGACATACCATGCATCTCAGGGTGAAGCGGTTTACATCAGTAAATTGTCTCTTTCTTCTAGCTTCATCTGCTAATTCCAGTGCTTGTACGAGAACAATATCATCATTAGAGGAGAAAATGGTCAGAGGCGGGGTGTCTGGGTCAGGGAAGTTACGCTGAAGTGGATCATAGTGGATGCCATCATATATAAGCAGGACCCTTTTGGTATATCCTGCATCTTCCCCAAAACGATCAATTCTTACTGTCTGTGTATCCACTACACATATTTCACACTGATAAAATTTAGACAAAATTGATATCTCAATAGCTCCTCCCCAAGTATCATCCCTTTTGATCCAGTCACAGTACTCTTGATTTGTTTTTCCCAGGATTGCCTCACTATAGAAGTCTGGATCACTTGCTACAATTTGTGCTATGAGGCGTCTCATCTCAGGGGCACAAGCTGGATTCAAGACTCCACCTTCTACAACATAGTATACACTGGTAAAGAGGCAAGAGTTGTCTGCTGGGACCACAGTTCTGTTAAGCACAGGCAAAGTTTCCCTGACGTAACTAGGAGCACCATGTTTTGTAAATGCAGGTGACGTTTTGGGCCTGGTTTGGTCTTCTTCAACGATGAGCATGTCGCCTGTTAAAAATAAAACAAATCCAGAACTGCAGAGAAATTACTGATGAAACTGGTTGTTCACTAGCCAAGTCCTTAAAGTTACAAACTGAAGGAGCTGAAGTATTAACTGGGTTACTAGGGAGAATACGAACAGGCAAACAGGCAACCAGTAACACTTCTTGTTCACTCCTTCTCCGTAAAGATGAAAACAGAACAAAGAAGAAAAACATCTTAGGCTACATTCCAATTCAGTGAAGGAGCCCTGGTTATACACCTTTTTGCTTACTTAAAAAGATATATTTCAAGAACAAAATTTCCTTAATGCTTCCTCTCTGCATTCTGAAAGCACAATCTTCCAAAAAGTGTTCACCCTAGACTAGACCACTAGGGGGTTCTCGTTCCTCTGAAACTTAACATAGCCGCCCTGTTAAGTGTTTACAGGATCTTTGACACAACAGCTGAAAGCGTTTAATGATCAATATTGCTATTCAAGTTTTAATACTGGACAGAAATAACTGCTACTGTTTAGAATCTGAAAGGGCCTCCAGTGGATGTGTAAAACCATACTCTAAAATGAGTATGCGCGAAGTGATTGTTTATCGAAGTATACGCGAAGGTGATTGCAAAAAACAACCGGGGAAGCAAAAAAAAGAAAAGTGTCCTGAACACTTCAGACCTGCTATCTTCTTCCAGGTTATGGGGGAAAGAGCCACCAGGACAGAGAAAATAGATCTCATTTTTCTTTTTCTTTTCTTTCCTTTTTTTTTTTTTTTTTTTTTTTTTACTTTTGTGGATACAGAAGGAAAAACAAAATGAATGAGACGTTTTCAAGGTAGACTGAAGAAAGGGGGGCTCCGAGGCTTTGGGCTTCTCATATAGGTTGAGTCCTCGATCTCTCTTCCCATCATATATAAAGTCGAGGACTTGCTAGCCACTTGCCCGGCCTCCGTCAGAGTTCTCCGTTATTTAACCTATCTTTATCCCTGTTCTTAAACCCCCCAAATGACCCACAGACCAGTTCTCTGTTCTCCCCCACGCCCCTCTTCGTCCTCCCAGGGTTTTCCCTGGCCCCGGGCTCAATTCCCTTACCTGACTGGATGGGCAAATCCCCAAGAATGGTATCCTCGTTGCTGAGGTCCAGGCATTCGGGCGGGTATCCGACGAGGATTCGCTGACAGCCGGGGGCGATCCCGGTGATGGCGGCAATTTGGCTCTGGAGTTCCCGCACTCGGGTCCGGCTAGACAACCCCTGCAAAACATGGGTGCCATCCTTGGCTTTGCAGCGGAGCCGCCACATCGTGTCGGTCCAGCTGCCCGCAGGCCCCACAGCGGTGGGGCCAGCTTTGGTCCCGGCAGCAGGTCGGCCAACGCCGCCGGGGCAACCAGCCGCCGGATAGACTCCAAAATGGCCACCCTTTGCCGGGCCAAACATCGCGAGAAATCGCTGGTGGCCACAGATGTCGCGATACTTTCCGGTAGCGTAAGCTTTTAGGGCTTTAAGGAGCGCGAACTCTCTTAAAGTGACAACTAACTCACTGCGACCAACCCTAGGGAGCCAAAGGATGAAGATTTATCCGTATTCCTAAAGTACCAGTGGCTTTGCTACCTGTAGAGTAAGTGCGGTGCCTTGTGCGTTGGCAGCATATATGCTCAAGGAGAGAGGGCGGAGGAAGGAGTCCTGAATCTGGTACATCGGAATGTAATCTTGTGTTAGATCGGTAATTATTAAATTGGGGCTTCCAAATCACACGGCAAAAATAGAATCATCGTTCAGAACGCAAACGAATGCCAAGAATGGCCAGTGAGTCAAGAGACCTGCCAAAACAACCAGACACTCGTGACCAGGCTCATGGCTGCAGCAAACATTGACTCATTGAGGTTAAGGAAACCGGACTGGCCTTGCCACCTTGACGCCGTAATTTGAAAAGTCCCATTTGCCACATCAGAAAGCGCAGTATGAGGTCAGCATCTGGGCCTAAGGCAATTGCTACATTTGGGTGGTAGCAGTATAAGGAGGAGGAGAGAAGAGGACTAATGTGTGTCATCAGGATTCCAGTTCAGGCCCTGGGTGTACTGATAGGAAGACGACTCCATTCTTGACTTTAGTATTGCAAGTACTGTCATCGGGACAGAGGGTCAGGAGTAAAAGGTCCATAACCATTGAATTTCACAGCCACGTGATAATGCTAGACTATGTGACTTTTTCCAACCCTGTGTCCCTAGAACCAAGGACTGTGCCTCCCATATAAGTGCTCAATACAAACCTGCCGAATGGATAAAGGCAGTTGTACTGGGGCAGATAAGGCAACCATAACGCAACACACTGGGAATTGTAAAAAGCTCCAGAAGGAGACACTAGTGGAGCTGTTCCTGAGGGATGAATTTAATCCCCAGCTGAAGGAGGCATAAAGACATCTCTGAATTTCCCTTTTCCAAGAAATCCACATTCCTTGTTCTTTTTCCATCCTGGATCCGAAGAAGCACGCCTGCATGGAGTGGGTTTATCAGCAGAATCAAGCATCATCAGAAGGGCCTGGGGGCAACGTGAGAAGTTCGCTGGAAATATGCAGTCTCACCTCTACTATAACAGCCTATGTCTACCTCTAAGTTATATGGAAGCTTTGCCTCTTTTGACTCCTTTTGTGATCCAATTTTTTTGCTGAAGCTATGTTCCTTTTTTTGTTTTTCGAAACTACCCGAACAGATGGTATAGCATAGGAGGTAGGAGCGAGGATAACGGCGACGAGTAGAAGACCACTGGAGTATGCGGATGGGTCCGGGATGAAAGAGTAGTTGATTTTCTGAGGCTACAGTGTCTGGCCGATGGGTAGGATGCAAACAGCTAAGGTGTAATCAGCTCAAGTACGGTGGTAGCTCACGTTAGCAACGCACCACCTTCTAAGGTTCCCGTTCCAATTTATGGATCTAACAAGGTCCTTTGAGATTCAGGGAGGAAAGCGTTAACCTCCACAACGTTTCAGTCACCAAAATGTCACATCCCCTCTACACGTCTGTCGTCCACTCTCGCGAGAGTATGAAAAAAAAAAAGTACTGCATTTTATTAACCCCGCCCCCAGCCCGATAAGTTGCCTAGCAACGAGGCAACCAACCTCCACAGCGTGAGGAAACTTGGGAGCTTGCGATCTTCAGGCTTCGGTTTCTTCCACCTTGGCGAGCCAGCGTCAGCGATTCCGATTTGAGCCCCGCCCCAGGGAGTCTGCGGGCTCCGGATTGGCGGATGATTCTCTCCAGGTGAGGACCGACGCCAGGGTGGCGGAGCCTGACAGGGGCACGTGATTTGCCGGCTACTGGTGTGCGGGGCCCGGACCACAGTGTGTCAGCTCCTGTCCGCAGCCTAACGGGACGAGTGCCGGGGCCACTGTCGGGAGGGAGCTTAGGAAGGATCGTAGGGTGAGCGGTGGCTGTACGGCGCCTGGAAGGGCCGGGGCGGGCGGGAGGAGGGGGCCTGCGTACACCCGGGTGAGGTGCGGGGTGGTGATTCTTTGCAGTTTTCGCTCAAGTGCCGGCATTGCTGGGAGTGCGGACGTTCGGGCACCGGGAGCGACGTCTGGTGGTTGGGTTGGAGGATTTGTGTGGTCAGTGGAAGAACAGTGCAAGGTCCTTGAAGCAGCAGGACCTTCGGTCCTCACGAGCCCCTTGTCTGGGTGCGCGGCGTGAGCACAAGGCTATCCACCCCGGTTCGAGTCAGGACTTCTTATTCAGCAGGTGACCTTGGGGAAGTTATTTACCACCTCTTTGCGCCCCAGTGTTCTTACAGACTGCGAACCGAGGGATAGATGGGAAGAGGGTGCAGGGCAAGGGCTTGAAATGAGAACACTCGAGGAGAAATGGTGATACGCTAAGGTCGTCACGGGGTCCAGTTACAGTTTTTCCTTCAGGGAACATGTTTGGGATTTCCTCACTGCTCCCATATCTGCCAGGACTGAATTCCTGCCATTGGACTGCGGTGACTTTATGATAATGAACTCGATCTGTTTGCAACCCACCTCATCCCCCACTTCTGCCAATACTCTTCCCAGCTTTTTAAGCCAGAATCTGAGGTCAGGAAGGAACTTGGATAAGCCACCTGATTTGATCAAACTTAGCTCTTCAACCTGTAAATTGGATGAAAGTAACAGTGGTAGCAGAATATTACCTATGGAAGGATTATTAGAAGGATTGAAGGAGCTAATTTATGTGAACCTAACTCCTAAGTCAGCATTAAAAAGGGAAGGTTCTACTGCAACTCAGTCTATAGATGAGGAAACAGGGCTTGGGAGGCCTATCAAAGGGCATGTAGCTATTAACTCTGAGCGAAAGGGCTGGACTTGACTCTTGGCCCAGGATTCTTTCATTTCTACTGCACCTGTCCTCTTCACTGAGTGTTTGGAGGGACGTCTCCTTCCTTACGTTCCTTTTGTCCCTTTCAGACATCTCCCGAGGAGCTGCCATGTCTGGGAATACTGCATCTTCATCAGAACAGAACAACAACAGCTATGAAACCAAGGCCTCCAATCTTCGAATGTCAGAGAAGAAATGTTGTGAGTCTGGGGAAAGAGGAGGGGCTGCTCCCTCCCAGGATTTTATCTTAGGAGTATAGTTGTAGTCCTAGACTTTGATGTTTGGTGGGAGTGAGAGAGAATTCTTTGACATGGGAATTTAAAACCAAGTCTACAAGGGGAATTTCTTGTGTGAAACAAGTAGGCCCCGTGAAATGTCTGTCACTGGGGCTAGACTGCAGGTCTTTAACTATCTCGTGGGGAAACCTGCGCACTCGACTGATGTTGAAAGTTACCCACTCAGTGATTAAGGCAGAGTGGCAGGCGCAGGAATTACTTAGGGCTGATACCGTTAACAGTTTCCCTTTACCTGGGGGGCTACGTTTTTGTGAAGGTGCGGCTCACTGCAGAAATTGCAGGTAAGAGCCAGTAGGAGTTCATTTCGGCAGGCCTCTGGGGGAGTTAGGTCTGCCAGCTGACCTCTCACTCTGACTTGGGCACCCTGCTCTCCCTCAGGGTTAGCCTTCGCATTTTGCAAGGTGTTTTTCCTGCAGGTTCATTTCTCTAGGGACAGGTTTCACCAGAGCCTTTCCATGCCGGTTCTTTAGACAGAGATGGCAGGTGGGTTTGCAGAGAAATGAAGCATCATTTCTTCTCCCCGGGCACCTGCATTCCTAACCCTCATTGTAGCTCGTATGGGCAAAAAGTTCTGGGCAACTGGCCCCTACAATTTTGGGGGAACCTCAAGGAATGCTAACCCTTGCCCTTGCTTCCAGATGCACTTTTCCTGTGGAGCCCCGTCAGTCAGTTCTCACTTCATTGGTCGTGTATATAGGAGGTGGAAACAGCCAGCCAGCGTGAGACCTGGAATCGTGTCATGTTCAAAGCTTTCCCCAGAGTCTTGACCTTAATGTTATATCCTTGTCAGTCTCATGATTAATGATAATCTCTTTTCATCTAGCACTGATGAAGCTTGCTGGGCTTTGCGTGGCAACAGAGGCAGCTTTTTGGATGTGATACTGGGGTTGGCACACCTGTGTGATTAGGGTCTCCTTTCTCTGCCAGGGCAGGAAGCCAGGTACCGAGGAAGAGTATCCTATGGGAGATAACTAGTATAGCACGATGTTTGAGTGCAGCCTTGGAGTCAGACTGCCCGGGTTTGAATCTTGGTTTTACTCCTTCCTAACCATGTGCCTTGAATAAGATGCTTATCCTCTCTGTGCCTTAGTTTGCTTATTTATAAAATGGGATACTAATATTATCTTCCCCTAGAGCAATGTGAGAATTAAATGAGTAAATATAGGAAAGCACTTAGAAGAATGTTTATAGAGCTAAAGTGTATTTTAAGCCCCTGGTGACTTTTCATTGCATATAAACGGAATTATACTGTAAAAGTTATACTGTGAGCTCACTATTTATAAGAGACCTATGAAAAATTAGATTTTCAGTAAAGAATGTTTTCTCCTCTTGCTCGACAGTATCCTAACCCAGATTTGAGAGCACTAAAGCGAGGTGCATTCATGTTATTGGGACACTTGATCCAAAAGAGTACAGAGAGCAGGTGGCGACACGGGCTGCACAGAGCCCAGCATCAGCTGTATTCTCCAGAGAGACCTACTCCATGTCATTCAAACTCTTCTGCAGTTTTTCTGCCTTGAGGGCTCTCGCTAGTCAAGGAGGCAGTAATCCCAGGTCTCCTTTCTATCCTCTAGACTCTGCACTCTGATTTCTCCTCTCTAAGCTCCACTCTCTTCTCCCCTACTGGGAGCATGGGGTGGGGGATTTGTCCTGACTCCATCATCATTCATTTACCTGCCCCCTTCTCTTCTCCCCTCGTGGGTTGGACTGGGAGACTGCTGCAGCCATAGTCAAAGGAGAAATACAGTCGTGAAGATACGTGTTAGTTTATTTCCTTCTCTCCATTGCCGGCCCTTATGTTGGAGCAGACTCCCCTGCCCACTTCGTGCTCATACCCAGTGGTTGCTTTATTAATAGCTCAGCCACTATCCCCTTGCTGCCAATTACACCTGTGTTGCCTGGCTCCACTCTGGGATGTGCCCGAGCTGGAGGACTGGAGAAGGACTTCGGGGAACCAGAACCTCCAAAGGAGCATTACTGGAACTTCAGCTGCTCCAGGGACGGGGGTGATGGGTGGTTGCTGGCCTAGGTGCCTGTAAGGTGCTCAGATGACCGGTTTCCGGGCATCTTAAAGGCACCTCAGGAAGTAGGCAGGTGGGGACAGGGGTGAGTGTGTACATGCTTTTCTTTGTTTCTTTTATCCTTTGAGATTTTGAGTAGGTCTGAAACAGACAAGCTCTCATGTGCTTTTCCCAATTAGAAAAGCAATACGTGTTCATGAAAAATTCAAACAAAACAGAGAAAAGTGAAAAGTAGAAAAAAAAAAATCTCTCACAATTTCTCCTGTCCCTGTTAAGTTTATTCTTCGCAATATCTCCTGGTGTATTCTGTTAATGAAAATAGGTTCACACTGTACATATTCTATTCCACTATTTTCCTCTTTTTTTTTTTTTTAACTCATTATATTGTGGAGGGCTTTTTTTGGGGTGTGTCTATAAATCCACATTTAACTCTTTCTGCGCAGTATTGTATTCTATGGATATTCCAGCCTCCCCCAGTGGACAGTTGCCCTGTTTTAGGTTTTCCACCATCACAAGCAATGCTGCAGGAGCGTCCTTGCCTATATATCTTAGCGTGTTTGCACTAGCAGCTTTTCCTACAGAAGGAATCAGAGGAGCTCTGTGTTGATCAACATTACGAATTTATTCTCCTAAAAAGTTCTGTATTGGTAGCTACTTTTAATATTTCAAAGTGCATGGATAGAAATTGGGCGTTGTCAGCTATAGGTGCACTGGTTTACTAAAACATGAATTTTCTCAGTGTTTAGCCACAGAACTTGGATATTTCATGCCTGTCAGACAAATAGCGGGAGATAATTAGCAGCTTTATGACCGCTGCATATTTAAAAAGTATTGGGCCTATTTAGAACAAATTGTGGAAGAAGGCCTTGTTCGTGAAAAGGCTGGGAACAACTACTACTAGTACTACTATGCTGGGAATCACTACTACTAGTACTACTAGTACTACTACTAGACCACCTTTCAGGATTAGATTAGAGAATTTAGTCATACTTATCACAACACTCCCTTGGCCAGGTGCTGACAAGAGCTGGTGGCTGGGACTGATGGGGCAGTCTTGAAACCGAGAGTCAGGTCAGAGCCCTGACCTTGACTTTGTACTGTGTAATTGTGGGCCAAGCTCTTCACTTCCCTGGGTTTGCGTTTTTCTGTTTGTAGGAGAGAAGTTATCAAGCCCTCAATTCCTCTAAGTATGTTCCTGAGGGAGAATAAGTTTAAGATTGAGAAAGTGAGTTAAATCTTTGTTTAAAGAAGGTAGGAGAGAATTTCAGGATTGAAACAGCTCTTCATTTTATGCTGAGGGATATGTTACATTGTCTCTGAAATTAACCAGCTTGGACTATCTACTCTTCAAATTAAGGTGGTAGTGGTTTTGTTTTGTAACAGGCAGGACAGAATGTTCCTAATTTTGTCAACCCTGCGGGTTTGAGATAGGAAGTGTGTTTTAGTTTTGTACTCTGGAACATGAGAAGCCCAGAGGTGGGAGGTGTGGTGCCTTGGGGTGTCCTTAGAGACCCCCGTTTTCTTTTGCTCTTAGCATTCTCTGTCCAGTTGGGTAAACATGCAGCAGCTGGTCCCCTGCTTAGCTTCAGAGCAGCTTCCAAGCATCAGTTCATTTTTAGCTTTAGGAAGGGTCAGAGGACCTTTGGGGGAAGCGCCTAATGGGCTGGAAGTTGTGGACAAAGCCGCCCCAGAAGTGTAGGTAATGAGGCAGATCATGGGGGATTAAGCAGAGCGTGGTGCTAAGCTGGAGAAGGTGAAGACTCAGGAGGATTTTACTACTGAAAGGCGAGCAGCCGTATTCAGGCGGACCTGTTGAGGGTCAGCGATCAGGGGTTCATATCAGCTGAAGTTGCAGCCCTGCCCTTGTGCTCCCTATTTGGACACAGATGAAAATCACTTATCTTGCTCCTTGCCTGCTTTGGAGAAGTCCCTGCCCAGGCCCAGGAATTGTCCATGTGCTCAGTGGGTGAAGGGCTAAAGGCCAAGTCCTCTGGCCCCAAGTCTGGGCATCCACTCCTCCCTCACCCCTTGGGGCCACTCTTTGGTTTCTGGGTACTTCTTGCCCAATACCCCTAGGAAACTCTCTTCCTTCTGAGATCTGTCCTCTACCCAGGCCCTTCTGCTACTTCTCCAGTGAGATCTGTTGAAAGGGACTTTCCTATGCAACTACCTGTTTTACTGAATTGTTTCTTAGCCTTACAGGGCCACCTTGTCCCAGAGCCGAGAAGCAGTGGCACCCAGCAGGGCCCCTTCCGGAAAACAGTGTGGGGAAGTGGAAAGCAAAGGTGGCTCTTTCCATTTCTCATCCCTGGGCAGGCCCTCCTCTCACAGGAGCTTGCAGAGCCTGGGTCCTCCTACCCAACGTCGGTTGGGTCCAGTCCCCAGGGAAGTAGCTGGCAGCCGCGGAGACCCCGTCCCACTGCTCCTCTGTGGCAGAATGGGCAGGGAGGAGCACGCCCCTATAAGCAAGCTGCGGAGGGAGCACGGGCTCTGGCTTCTAGTGCCAGCTCTGCTGTGACTCGTCCCGTGTCCTTAGGCAAGTCACCTGACCTTTGATTGTCCAGTTTTCCCCATCTGTCCACTGAGCCCTATCTCCATTCATGAGCATTCCTGAAATAAGTTTCGTAAGGAAGGACGGACCAGTGACTGTTCCTGCTTCTGAATGTGTTGGTTTCAGACGGCCGTTGAGGCCTGCTGGCCGGGATGCCTTGCAGGCTAGCTTTACCGTGAAGCTTCCTGAGGGGCCTTGTCAAAACTTGTGTCAAGTAAATAGGCTTTGCCACAGTCTGAATCTCACTGTGGTTTAGAAATTCGGACTTAAGCTTGTGTCCTGAGCACAAAAGCCAAAACAGCTGGAGACCAGGCTCTTTTTATACTGGGCAAGCTAGCTCTTGCCCATGGCTCTGAAGGGATAGATGGGATCCTTGTGATAGAGTCTCTGTTGGACCTTTTGTAGCTGGCTCATCACTGGAGAAGTTCCAGGCCTAAGGTGTGCCTCCACAGCTATAACGTTCTTGTGTTATTAGACATTCTTATGTTAAGGAAGGTACTGTGGTTCTTATCTTTCTAATCCTTTCCACTTTTTCCTCCACGCACCTCTGTGGAAACTTTGCATGTGTGGGGAAGTAGTGTTTTGGTTTGGGTACTTCTTGGAAATTTACATGACCTTTTAATTCTCTTTTAGGAGATTGGACTGATAGCTCCTCTATATGCCATCCCAGTCTTTGCCTGGCTTTGCTGAGGTGTAGAAAGATTAAATGAGGTTATTAAATGATGTTACTAGCCCAGTGCACGAACCTTCCGCAGCTCCTAGCCATTCCGTTCTGTTCTCTTTCCCCCTAGCGTGGGCATCTTACATGACAAACTCCCCAACTCTCATCGTTATGATCGGCTTGCCGGCCCGAGGCAAAACCTATGTATCCAAGAAACTCACACGGTACCTCAACTGGATTGGGGTGCCCACCAAAGGTAGGTGCAGGTTATTTATTCCTTGGGAAGGGAAATGATTAGTTCTTGGGCCTCCCAGGCCTCCGGAAGACCTGTTCTCCTTGGCATCGTGATTACGGTGTGCTCCTGGCAGAAATAGTGGTAGATTCCTGATTTGCTGGATTTATTCCCTGTTTACAGACTTGTTTCCTCTTGGCCTGGGTAGACTGGCCTAGATTTAACAGCATGCCTTTGATGGTATAGGGCTTTACCTCCATAGAGATTATCTTGTCTAATCCTAGCAGTATTCATGTGAAGTAGCCAAAGTGGCTGAGGAAATTGAAACTCAGACAGTTTAAGACTTGTTCAAGGACTAATACGTCTGAACTTGAGTCTAACTTGACTTTTAATCTGGTATCATTTCCAACATGCCATGGTTCTTTTTTTTTTTTTTTTCCATTTCCTTGGCCACCCTGACATTAGACCAAGAAGTCTCCTTTGGTGGGGCCTTTGTATTTTTTCACTACTGAAGGCTATTGATGTCATCTGCAGTGTTTAATCTTGGGGTATATCGGCGTGAAGCAGTCAAGTCCTATAAGTCCTACGACTTCTTCCGGCATGACAATGAGGAGGCCATGAAGATCCGCAAGTGAGTCTTCCTAGGCCTGACCTCCCGGCCTGCTGTTTCTCTGCCATCACAAGACTAGATGTGGCAGGGCTCGGTTTTCCTTTCAGTAAATATCCTCTGGGGATTTTAACAAAGGTTATTTGGCGGACGGGTCATATTGGCTTGGGTAGGTAGAAGAATAGGCTCAGGGAGAAGTATGTATGTTTAGGGTAAACCTATAGAGCGATACTTTATATGCGTGGGGAAGGAGAAAGATACAGGACAGTCTAAAAACCTCAGTGGGGAAGTTGGAAAGTCTAGTTAGGGGGAAATTTTGACCCCTGGGAAAACTTCAGCGGGAAGGGATGTGACTCCTCCCGCAACCCAGCTGTTCATGTCTCTGGCTGTGCCTGCACTTGCTTTGGCACCATTCTCGCTGGTGTCCTCTGTTCTCGTGGCAGACAGTGTGCTCTGGTGGCGCTGGAAGATGTGAAGGCGTATCTCACTGAGGAGAGCGGGCAGATCGCGGTGAGCCTTCCCTGCCTCTTCCCCATCCTGATCTTCGCCCAGGAGACTGCACAGCCTCCCATTGGATGTGCCTTGGTGGGATTCCAGTTCTCTCGGCCCCCTCATCTGCTTTGTGGCCTCTCTCCCCAGGTGTTCGATGCCACCAATACCACTAGGGAGAGAAGGGACATGATTTTGAGCTTTGCCAAGGAGAACTCCTTCAAGGTAGGGTTTGGCTCCCTGCTGGAGGAAAGGGATGAGTGGAGGTGGGGAGTCAGGAGGGACGTGAGGATCTCTTTGACTGGTGAGTGAGGACAGGCTTGGCTGTCCTTTCCTCTCGTGGGGAATACCCCCAGTCCTTGAGTGTTTTCTTTTAGGTCCTCTCTCAGCCCCTTAGCCTGTATGTCCAAGGCCCTGGGGATGTGGTATTTTTCAATGAAGAGGCCTTGAAGGCCACTTTCATGAAAGAAAATCCTGGGGGATGTGGTGGCCGTGGTGGGGCAGGTGTGAGCACAGGCTGTTAATGAGCAGCCTGGGCACTTTGGACTCATTTGTCACTGCCTTCTCTCCCTGGCCAGGTGTTCTTTGTGGAATCCGTCTGCGATGATCCTGATGTCATTGCTGCCAACATCCTGGTGGGTGACACGCCTGCATACCATCACCTCCCTGTCCTTTCTGCCTCGTATTGTGTGTGGGTGGGTGGGTGAGCGGGGAGAGTCAGCTGGGCAATGAAGAAAGAAATAGTCACATTCCACAGTGCAGGGTGATCTTTTTGATCTGCCAGAGCACCATTTCATACTTCTACAGTCTTCCCTTGGGAGAAGAAACTGAGGCTCTGAGGGATAAATTTAGAATGAGCTGTTGAATGGAACCCAAGACTTAGACCGTGGCTTTGGCCCTGTGTTCTGGGTACCAGCTGGATGCTGAGACCTAGGGCTGTCCTCAGAGTAGATCAGCCCCTTCACTCTCTGTCAGGACCACTACTAGGAAGGTCATCTGTCCCACTACCTTTACACTCAGGTCAGTGCTGTGTGCACTGAGTACCTTGTGCCCTGTATGGTCACGGTATAAACCAATGCCCATTTGATGGGTTGTACTGTGCTGTGTAGACATGGTGTCATGGTAGTGCTTTCCTAGCAGTGTGGGACTGTGAAGCATCTAAGAAGGGACATCTGGTCCAAGTCAGGCATGCATCAGATCAAGCACCCTATTCTAAGTGGTCGTACAGAGAAATTGAAGCCCATTCTGTGTTCCCAGCAGGGCACATAAAGGGATTGGGGCCTAGGAGTAGTTTGAGTTATGTGAGTGCCTCAGTCCTTCAGCCAAGGGCAGGCACATGACTGCCCAGTTGTCTTTCCTTTCTTGGTTGCCAGGGTCACAGGACAGGGAGGGGGCACTCAGTGAACGGGGATTGCCAACAGCTCCAGTGAAAGGGCCCTTCTATGCACTTCCTTCTCTTTATTTAGCATCGGCTGTTTGCAGGAGGGCTGTTAAGGGCACACCTCTGACCAGGCCCTACTCTCCCTATGATTCTAGGAGGTAAAGGTGTCGAGCCCTGACTACCCTGAAAGGAACAGGGAGAATGTGATGGAGGACTTCCTAAAGAGAATTGAGTGCTACAAAGTCACCTATCAACCCCTTGACCCAGACAACTATGACAAGTAAGGTTTAAGGCCATGGTTTGAAGGGCCTGAGGCAGGGGTCTTATTGGAGAAAAGGGCCTTTCTCCCTCTGACCTCAAACTTTCCTCTGACCACCGGACCTGTCATGTTTGCGTCATGCCAGAGAAACAAGAGTGGATTTGTAGCAGCCATGTAGGCTGCGTCTTACACTTGAACAGTGAAGTATTTTTAGCATCAGTTCTTCCTTTCTGTTCTCTACAACAAGATTTCTCAGTCTCCACATGGCTGACATGCTGTGCTGGCTAATTCTTTATCATGGCCGTCGGGGGCTGCCTGTGCACCGTACGATTTGAGCAGCACTCCTGGCCTCCACTTACCAGATACAATAATACTCTCAACCTGCGATGAGCCAGAATGTTTTCAGACATTGCCAGGTGTCTCTGGGGAGCAAAATCAAGTAGTTCTAATCTAGGATGCTGTAGGATATCCTTCAGAGATGTGTCTTCGGCTTTTGATCAGTTTTTAAAGTTTTGTGTGTGTGTGTGTGTGTGTGTATACATTCTGTAACACATCTATTAGTATATAAGTATTTTTATATTACAGAGAAAAGAGTAACATAATATAGAAATATGTTTACATAAACCATAAGTTACATGTATAGATACATATATGTTATATGTATATACGACGTATATGTGATGTATATATATGATACATATAATACAAATAAAGTAAAAATGTGTAACAGACATGAAAATATATGTGAAATATGTATATGTATGTGCATACATATGTATGTGTGTATGTATACATATATATATATATAAAGCATGTAAAGTCCTTAAGAACATGCCTGGCTCATCAGAAATGTCTGATCGGTGCTAGCCATTATCCCTGGGGTAGTGTCTGTTGGCAGTGTGGTATGCAGTATGGGTTAACTTGATGTGCCTGAGGTATAAGAGCCATAGTAAAATGTCAAGTCCATGTTGAAGAAAGGTGTGTACACACAGAAACCTGGAGAATGTGGCTACATAGTTAACAGCTGTGTTTGAGTGAGATAGAGCCCCGCGGCCAAAGAGATGGCAAGATAAATGTGCATAGCTCACTGTTCCATTGTTAGAGGTCTGCTTCATGTTTGAGTCTTTTTTTTTTTTTTAATTTTATTTATTTATTTGTCAGAGAGAGAGAGAGAGCGAGCACAGGCAGACAGAATGGCAGGCAGAGGCAGAGGGAGAAGCAGCCTCCCTGCTAAGCAAGGAGCCGGATGTGGGACTCAGTCCCAGGATGCTGGGATCATGACTTGAGCCAAAGGCAGCCGCTTAACCAACTGAGCCACCCAGGCGTCCCATGTTTGAGTCTTTAAATTCCTTCAAGTAGATTGCCCAAAATGTTTGGAGGTGTTCCTTAATATGGAGATTGAAAACCACTGTTGTAGAAATGGTGTAATTGTATATTCTTCTACATAGAAGTCCTATATAGAAAAACATTCTAGAACAATGTGTGTGTGTGTGTGTGTGTAGATAGTATTTCTGATGGTAGGGTTTGGTTGATTTTTATTTGCATCATTCTACCTTTATTTGAAAATTTTTTGGAATAAGCATTCATCATTTTTTAAAAAATTAAATTCAATTAGCATTGATCATTTTTACAATGAGAAAAATTGATGAGGCAACCACTGCGGACGTACCTCTGAGAGAGGCATGATTAGGCAGGTGCAGGGGACCTGTAGAGATCTCTAAGGTTCTGCTGCCTGCTGCCCTCCCCACCGGCAGTGTCATTCCCCGGCCAGCTCTTGACCTCCTTGGATGGGGGTTGTGCTTCTCACCAGACTCCAGGGTTAGCAAAATTGTCAGGTCACCTCGTCAAACCCTTGACGGAAAGCCTCGATTTTTCATACCCTACTTCTCTACACTACTTGGCACAGTATAGGCACTGAAGAAATGGCAGGCTGGCTGGAAGTTTGGGACATCTTACTTCATCTTGGGTCTGAGGTGTGATGTGTCTCTAACCAATTGGTTCCTTAAATGTGGGTTGGCTCTGACAGGAGAGGAGGAAGAGCTACCTCAAGCCCACAAGTAATTATGGGAATCCTTCCCTTCCCGCTCTTATATCCTCAGATTTTCATTCCCAGGGATTCTCTTTTCTCCTTCTCTGTCCCAGGGATCTCTCTTTCATCAAGGTGATAAATGTGGGCCAGCGATTTTTAGTCAACAGAGTCCAGGACTACATCCAGAGCAAGATAGTCTACTACCTCATGAATATCCACGTGCAACCTCGCACCATTTACCTTTGCCGGCATGGAGAGAGCGAGTTCAACCTCTTGGGGAAGATTGGGGGTGACTCTGGCCTCTCGGTGCGGGGAAAACAGGTGAGGCGCCTGACAGCCGGCTGGATTTCCCAGGCTTAGAGTTGGAGAAAGAGCATGGTAGAGGGCATCTCTCTCTCTCTCTCTCTCTCTCTTTTTTTTTTTTCCCCCGAGGTCATCTCTCTTATCCCCTTACTTCTTCCTCAGTCCCGCTGGGGCTGCGGCTGTGGTTTCAGATAATCAAGCAAACGCTGAAGACCTCCTCTTGTCCACCAATTCTGGCTGTGTTGTAGTGTGGTAACTTGGAACCCCTCCTGCTGTTCACTCAACTGTCAGATATTTATTGGGTGCAACTTGTGTGCCGAGCACAGCAGAGGATGCTCCAGGGGAAGTTCATTTCCTCTTGGGTTTATCAGAACTGTGTAGCACCTTTTGGATTTTGACCGTGGTCTTACACGTTCCTTATAGGCCAAGTTAGCAATTGTGTGTGTGTGTTTATATGTGCACATGCGCACGTGTTTGTCTCCTTTTAAAATTTTTAATCTCTGACCCCAGTTTGCCCAGGCTCTAAGGAAGTTTCTGGAGGAACAGGAGATAGCAGACCTCAAAGTGTGGACAAGCCAGCTAAAGAGGACTATCCAAACCGCCGAATCCCTGGGTGTGACCTATGAGCAGTGGAAGATTCTGAATGAGATCGATGCTGTGAGTAGGAATTCTGATGGCTACAAAGCCAGTAAGTCTTATTCAGGCAGGAACTCTCAGAGATCACAATACGGGCAGTTTTATCTAGAAAACTAGAACTACCAGGTAGTAGTTCTAGTCGGGGGGTGGGAACAATTGCATCCTAGTTAGGGTTTCCTGCATGTTTGAGATCCTGTGCCAGGGACAGGCCCAGACCAATCTGGGACCAGCACCTCTGACATCTGGGGACAGTGCAGCTCCATTTTGTTCCTTTGGATATTTTTCTCCCAGGAAAAAGAAATAGCTAACAACTCACTTCTTTAATTTCTGCTTAGATCGTTTGTCAGCTTTTCTGGAAAATTCCTTTCCAAATTTTTTCTTGGCTTTCTCTGTCCTTGAGCACAAAAGCAGGCATTTCTTTTTCTTTTCTTCCTCTGTACCTTTTTATGCTTTCTGCAAGAATTTTCTAGTCCCTTCAGTTTCTCCTCCTTTTCTGCTTCCTGTTCCCTTTAACCTACTGACTTTTCTTGGACCTTTTAACTTCTCTGAAGTAGTTGTAGCAAGTGGCAGCTTAAGCTCGAGAACCCACATCCTCTGTGCAGTGGCCCTCCCCCTGCCCGTCCCAGCCACCAGGGCCCGTTGGTGGCACTACAGGCCAGGACCTAGCACAGTGCTGGGCACGTAGTAAGAAGCCAGGATTCCTTAGTGTCGCCTCCGTTGTGTGTGTTGGGGTGGGGGCGTGTGTGTTGCTCTCCCTCCTGCAGCCGGTGTGGCTCCCTGCAGGGCGTGTGTGAGGAGATGACCTATGCGCAGATTGAGAAGCAGTACCCAGACGAGTTCGCGCTTCGAGATCAAGAGAAATACCTGTACCGGTACCCTGGTGGGGAGGTGAGATTTCCCCTCAGGTGGGGCGACTGCCCCAGCAGAGGCTGGGGGTTTAGCTTTAATTTGGGGAAAGGATTAAATGGGACGTGTTGGGTCTAGAAAGGGTAGTCAAACCATTGTGTTGTTTTGTCCTCCGACTTTGGGTCACAGTGTGTTTAATTCAGGTTAGTTGAACATCTCATTAAGATCTCCAGGGAAAAGGTGACAGGATGTCTTGTATGTTGATTAATTGTAGAATCAGCATCTTCTTTTTTACTTCTTTTTTTCGTTCCACTCTCTCAGTCCCACCCCGACCCAAGCAGGTATAGGCCCCCGAGTCAGTCTGTGGGGTGTGAATGACCTCCCTGTCATCTTGCGCGTTTGAGGCTGTTCTCTGGCCTGAGGGCCTTCGTAGTCTAGAGCCATGGGAGGCCCAGGTAACTAAAACCAATGGCAGAGGTCCAGGAAACCCCTCAGAGCCTCTCGTTGCCTCATGTGCTGCCTGTTCGTCTGTGGGAAGGAAAAAAGACACAGGCTGAGTTTACATTTCCTCTTTTTGACCTGTAGCTTTCTCGATCTGAATGTTGCTCTTGAAAGGTCTGAGGATTCTCAAGAGATCATGGGGCTGGGGGGTGTTAGCAGGCGACACGAAGTCGCTGACCCTCCAGGAGGAAAGCCAGCTGGGGAAGAAGGAGAAGTAGCCTCCTGACTCCGGAGCCAGCCACTGACTTGGCTGCCAGCCTGTGCCTGGCCCCCTACCAGTCGGCTTCACTTCCCCCACAGTCGTACCAGGACCTGGTACAGCGGCTGGAGCCTGTCATCATGGAGCTGGAGCGTCAGGGCAACGTCCTCGTCATCTCCCACCAGGCTGTCATGCGCTGCCTGCTGGCCTACTTCTTGGATAAGGGTGCAGGTGACATTTGAGGGAAGGGCCAGGGGACACATTCATGGGGAGAGGGCTGGACTAGGGGCGGCACAAGGATCCCGGGCAACAGAGCCTCCCCCTCTTCCCCTCAGAGTGGGGTGCATTCTTCAGACAGCAATATGGGGCTCCTAGCAGCCACTGGGCCAACTACTTGCTGAATTGACCCCTCTGGTACAAAAGCCCCCAGTGGAGAGTGGCCACTGCTGGAGCTCCTTAATCCTGCTTGGCTAAAGGGCCAGTGTTCAGCCGTCCCTCCTGGCAGGATCAGAAAAGTGGTTGAACGTTCGCGGCTTGTTATTTGACTCCAAGGAGGGTGGTGTCTTAGAAGCATCTTCATCCTTTGGATTCATCATAGGACAGTTTCTGCGTAAAGCCATAAGGAAGTTGCTGGCTTTTCTGACCCTTCCCTTCCCTTCCTGATCTATCTGAGCTGCTGGGCAGCCTGCACGTGGGCCTTGGGTACACCCAGGTGGCCACGATCTTCCCCTCCACTGGGTGCTGGCTACTCCTGTTTTGCCTGCATGGAAGGATCTAAAATGGCTTGCTTTCCTTCCTTAGCCTCTTAGTAGCGTGGGCAGCTTCTTTGGTGACCGTCCTATTAATTGTCTCTGGTTTAGGGGAGGAACTGTACAATTCTACATCAGGGTGGAAAAAACTCATGAGCTCCTTAGAGTCTCCCGCTAACTTGACCTTAATCCATAGTACTAAGAGACGTCTCTCACCTGGTCTTTCTCTCTTCAGATGAGCTACCATATTTGAGGTGTCCCCTTCATACCATCTTCAAACTTACTCCTGTGGCCTACGGTAACTATGATCTTAGCAGCGGGGCAGGAGGTGGGGATTGAAGAAAGTCTGGAAGTTCAACTTTATCATCCCTGTATAGCAGGGAGATTCCATCAGTGCTTTCCATTTTTAAAAGGATGTATGGGGGTGCCTGGGTGGCTCAGTCAGTTAAGTGTCTGCTTCAGCTCAGGTCATGATTTCTGGGTCCTGGGATTGAGTCCCACATCAGGCTCCCTACTCAGTGGGGAGCCTGCTTCTCCCTCTGCCCCTCTCCTTGCTCATGCTCTGCATCTCTCTTTAATAAATGAATAAAATCTTTAAAAAAAAAGGATATATGTATATATTTAGGAATATATACATTCTTTTATGGTATGTTTTCCATACTGAATCTAAGGAATTTTCCTTGGAGATTTTTTTCCTGAAGGCTTTCTCTTTCCTCTGCTTCCTCAGGATGTAAAGTGGAAACCATTAAACTCAATGTGGAGGCTGTGAACACGCACCGTGACAAGCCAACCGTAAGTACTTTCCCCAGATGAACATGCAGGTTCCCTGCCACCTTGAGTCTTTGAACCTTTGACATCACAAGACTGGGGTTTTGTTTATGTACAAAAGGGGAACATATCCAGAACTCATGTCCTATGTAGTCTGCTTATTTCCAAAAGGAAGAGATGTTGGAATTATTGCTTTTTAAAATTAGTCCTGCTTTCATGAGTCTTAACCTTGAAAGTTGGCTCCTGGAAATCCAGTTAAATTTGGGAAACGTTTGGCCGAAGTCAAATATAGATATTCCCCTCACCCCACCCCCGGGAGTGCTCCCTTTAGAAGTAGGACCCAGAAGAGCCTATAAGGTGGGGTCAAGAGGTATAGGGTTTATTTCTAGGTCTGTCCTGATGACCTGTGTGATCTTAAGTAAGCCCCTTCCTTTTGTGGGTCCTCCTTCCTCCTTTGGAATAAGATGCTCAAGGAGCTGCTCCTTCTACAACCCTTTAGCTTCCTGGGACTAGGGCTAAGGCCATGGCCCATGTCTTAGGAGAGACTGTCTGCAGAGGAACAGGAGTGGAGGAAACTGTTGTGGTTACAAGCATTATTTAACCTTTATGAGTGAGCTTTTGGCTTGGCTTTCATTTGTGTGGTGTCCCTCCATTTCCAATCAGAACAACTTCCCCAAGAACCAAACCCCTGTAAGGATGAGAAGGAACAGCTTTACGCCTCTGTCCAGTTCGAATACAGTAAGGCGTCCAAGAAATTACAGTGTTGGGAGCCGGCCCCTCAAGCCCCTCAGCCCTCTCCGTGCCCTGGACACGCAAGAAGGGGCCGACCAGCCGAAGACCCAAGTCAGCATTCCGGTGGTGTAACCGTGTGTCCCCTCCAGGCTTGGCCTCCTGCCCTTGTCACTAAGCACCAAGGAGTCATTTAACTTTCAGCCCCCACCCCCAACACCCCACCATGGATCTTAACACAGAACGTGAGCTCATGTGTTTCCAGACCAATCTTAGCGGTTCTCCAGAGTGAAACATGTCCCCCCACCCTGGGGCAATTTGACCAGCGGGTGTTTTAGGACATGTCCTCAGTTGCAGTGGTCTGGAGGAGGAGGGAAAAGGATACACTCCCCTGGGTGCTTAGCATAGCTGGGTCTGAGGTTAAGCCTGCCGCATAAACTTGGTTCTTGTCCCTGATGTCTAAACTCCTCACATCCTTGTGTTGGTAAAGTGGGGGGCGGGGTGGAGGGGGAGACAGAGCCCATTTTTCCTTCACCTTTGTCTCTTCGAGGTGTGCTTTACTCACAGTCCTTACTTGCCTGCTTTGTTCCCCCCTTGCTCACTTGCCCTTTGGACCGTCCAGTGTGATGCATGGCATTGTCTTCGTGGTTTCTGTTGAGGAGGGAAGGGGTGGTTGGCGAGAGAGCAGTCTAGGCTCTGTTGGTGCTCTCTGCAGGGGGCCTCAACGGATCCAGACTGGGGGAGCTTTTTTTCTTTCCCCTCTCCTTTCCTCTCAAGCCAGGTCCTGAAAGGGTCAGCCCAGGCTGCAGACCATCCACAGATGCTCTGGGGCCTGCAAGTGGACGTAGGGTGAGAGCTCGTGCCTCCTCTCACGAGAGCCAGTGCTAAGTCTGCGAGGCTCTGGGGGACTTGGGCCCGAGGATGTGCGAAATATCTCGGTTGGTATTATTCACTTCAGGAGCGAGACATGGATCTTTCTGGCCGCTGTGGAATGACGTTTAGGAGAATAGGACGTTCTCGAGCTCTTGCAGGGCTCTCGTAGAGCAGGCATGTCTTTTGTCACTGGCTCCCAGCTTTGCCAGCCACAGCACCTTTCCTGCCGAGGCCAGTGACCTCTGGGATTATTTAGAAGGACAGAGATGAAAGAGTCACCACTGACACTGGAATTGCTCAGGGCAAGTGGCAGAGAAGAGTTCACTAGAGCTTTTTATTTTCCTGTAATGTTCAACATTCTCCTCTCTACCTTAAAAAAATTTTGCATGAGCAAAGTTGTGTGTGTGTGTTGTTTTGTTTTGTTTTTTTCCCCTAAATGTGGAAAGACCTGGCCATGAATTTACTCTCCCTCGCTGGTGTATTCTTTTATTTCATGTTGGTGTCCAGGAGTCTTTGGGACCCTGAGGGGTCTAGCTCTTAATTATCTGGAATTGCCTATTCACTTTTGTCATTTTATTTTCTCTGTAGGGATAACCAGGAAACATTTAGAGCAGAGGATTCTTAGCTCCTTGGTGCCCCCCCCCAGTTCTGTACATAAAACATGAATATATGTGCAGTTTTCTGAGAGAGAAGTCACTTTGCTCATGATGGAATGAGTCTCTACCTTAAAGTTAGCAATTGTCTTTCGGAGGAAACCAGCGAGAGCAAGTGACCTATTTGCCAAGGGTCTTTTTGTTTGGTAATAGAAGACCTTTTCTCATGGTTCTTGTCCGGGAGCACTCATTAGAAACCTCTGTAGAATTTTCGAAGCACATACATGTTCCAGTCCACTCCAGGCTTAATACGAACTCAAAACCTCTGGACATGTATGTGTTGAAATAACTTCCCTGAAGATTCTGATTCATATTCAAGGTTAGCTGTGGGGAGAAATACTTGGACTAGTTCCTTGGACAGATCATCAGCCCAGGAATTCTGAATTCCTTTTGGCTCTGAAAGGACAATTCTCTAGAGTTAGACGTCTGAGCAGGTGACAGTATTACAACATGTGACCCCCTTGAAGGCAGGCTGCTGTGTTTTAGAGGGTTACTCTGGGTTCTCGTTCCATCTTTAACTTTCTACACTGCAGGGTGATGTGGAACAAGTCGCTGGGTGAGGAAGTATCCTCGGGTAATAGCTGGGAGTGGTCAGCGCTCCGGATAAAGGCACAGAGATAAAACCAGTAGGATATAAAGGTTATCATCACAGGCAGCTGACTTGTGACCTTGAGTCCTTCATTCTTTTTTTTTTTTTTTAAAGATTTTTTATTTATTTATTTGACCCAGAGAGAATGAGATCACAAGTAGGCAGAGAGGCAGGCTCCCCGCTGAGCAGAGAGCCCAATGTAGGGCTCCATCCCAGGACCCTGAGATCATGATCTGAGCTGAAGGCAGAGGCTTAACCCACTGAGCCACCCAGGCGCCCCCCTTCATTCTTAAGTCCCAAGTAGAGTAGGACATCACAGTGTTTCCGGTGGCTGCTTGCCAGCTTCTGGTCCTCAGTGCGTCTAACCTGCTGTTCCTGTTTGGCCACTATATTCTGGGTGCATGGTGTCTTTGTGGGAATTCAGACTGGGTGGGGGCGCTGATGGTGATTGGGTACATAGAATTGGAAGAAAAGGTCGTTGCCCTGAAGAAGGTTATTTTTAGAGACAGGGTATATAATTTAGAATAAATGAATTTTTGTGAACGAGCAACACATTGAGTCTGTAACTGTGGGCATTGAAGTGGAGTTCCAGATTCCTTCAGACTAAAGGGGGGGGTGGCAGGTGAGAATCCTTCCCCTCCCAGTGAGAATGAGATGTGGTCTAGGTGGCATGTGGGGTGCTTTTACAAGGTGGCTTCATCTAACCTTCCTTGGCTGGCAGCACCCTTAGCCCAAATGATTATTCATCCCCCCCACCCCCACCATGCGCCATAAGAATCATTCAGAGCTAAGGAATGACAAGCAGGAGCATTTTGATCCAAAGACTTTGGATTTGGGCTGTGCATATTCTTAGTGAGAGGAAGATTTTCTAACTCATGAGCATTGGGTTATCCTGTTGTAAACCGCAGCCGGAGCCACAGGTCCCCGGGATGTTCACTGTGGCCCTCAGCCTGCTCCTTACTTTGCCACTCTCCCCCTGTGCTAGTTTGCTTCTCCCAAAAGAGGAGCCTGAGGTAGTCTTTTTAGTCTCGGGGCACACAAGAAATTAGAACTTGACTGTAGCATTCTTCAGTTCTAGAGCAGGAGCCCTCCAGAGAAGTTTCTGCAGGAAGAAGCCAGGAGGATACAGAATGGCATAGAGCTCTTCCTCCGAATTTTAGAGAAGTTCTACTTTCTATCTTTTCTATCCTCCTCTTCCTTGCTTACTGAATGTGTATTGGTAGCATCCGCACATTGCTGTAGTTATGTCTGTGTCACAGATTCTACAAAGAAAGGATGGATTCCAGAGCACCTTTTGCTAAGGCTTTTGGTTTCATTGTGGGAGAAATAGGTGAAGGCTTTAGTATTTCATCTATTAAATGATTTAATTTAGTAAATGGGGAGAGGAAAATCCCTGTATATTTTATTTTGTTGCTTGGAAACCGAGTGATGAATTTTGTGACACACGTGAAAGAGGAATCTGAAGCAGATTTAGAGAACTAGCTTCGCTTGTCTCTTAATCCTCAAATTAGAATTTCCTTCTTATTAATCTGTATTGTCTTTGGTTTTGTCTTGATAATGGGATTGTTTTACATTCAGCTGCAAAGCAGAACTAGAAAATCTTAAAAACATGCATTGTGTAGGGGTCTGCCCTATCTTACTGTCTCTGGGTTTGTTTGTTTGTTTGTTTCTCCCCCAAGGAGTTAGAATTAGGAATACGTGTCTGCGTTCCCAGGCTGAACGGACGAGTGTTTCCTTTGAGGTTCTGGTGTTCCTCTTTGCAACCCACAAATGGATCTGCAGAAGCACCTGTATTCTCAAGAAATGTGACATAACTTTGAAAATAAATCCATCTTACAGTTTTTCTCTGAGTAGGAGGTCTAGGTTTTGGAGAAATTCATTGGTGCTTGGGGTAGCGAAAGGAGAGAGGGAAGAATGTCTAATGATGCAGAAAACTATACTATATCTGTGTTACACAGACTTACAGACATTCCATTGTTTCTCCTGAGTTCAGAAGCCATGTTGTTTTTGTTTTCAAGAAATTTGCTCAATTTACCCAGTTTTCCTAGCACGTATTTTGACATGGTCATGTTTTAAAATAGTTTAAAAAATATCTAACACTTGAGCCAGGTTGTGACATTGGCAGGATGGATCTCTGACTTCCCAGAGAGGTGATTCAGTCATCAGAAGTATGTCCAGGAACTTAATATGGATGCATAATGTCCGGAAGACTGTATCTAGCAGCATCCACATGCTTACCGACTGGCAGGCCCTGGGCGAGTCTGTACGCTGACTGACTGACTGACTCCAGTAGGGTCTTGCAATCTGACTGTCTTTTTTCTAATTGTACCAGTTAGTAATATGGGCATATTATTGTAATTTTGTGTCTGTTGCATGTGTCCTACAAAGAAAGGAAGTAAACACTTTACCTTTTTTTCAGGGGGAAGTTCTGTACTTACCGATTTTTAGTAGACGTTTCTTTTAAGAGTAGCAGCCAAATTCTCATCATTTTGTAGAAAATAAAGGTTGAACTTCACTTCTGTGTGATATTTTGTAAACTTGGTGAAGGAAATACCTCCTCAAAGCCAGAAATTATTACCTCTACCTGCATTCATTCTTCCCACTCCCCCACCTCTAGGCAGGATTTCCCTTTCACTGTCTGCTGATGAACCTTCTGTGTCCTCAGCTTCCCTGTCACAGGATAGAGCAGTGGCTAATGCTGCTGTTTTCAGTCTGCCGTGGGTTTGGCTTTTATTCATAAAATCTAATAAATAAAAATGCAAAGGAAATTTTGCATTTAAAAATTGATCTTAAGAGTTGGCAAAGGTATTCTTTCCAGTCAGCCTTTCACTGGGGATCTAGGACCAATATTTATCAACCCAGTGTTTTTGTACTTGAATTGCTTGTATACATTTTCTTTTTATTGTGTTGAAATAACAAAATCCACTCGTTCTGATATGGTGATGGTTTTACTGTGGCAAGAGCGAAAGACTGATCACCAGCTGTGCCCCTTGGAGGGGGTTGGAAATGGTTGAAGGGAATGGACTGAATTGGGAAGTCATGTACTAGAGTTATGCTGCAAATCGATTTCCTAGGCACAGCTCTGGTGAAAAAGGAATGTGAGTCCTTACCAGCATTCTGATTTAATCTGGTGACATTGATATCAAAATATGCCACTCAGAGCCACATAAGGTGTGTATAACTGTATTTGAAATATGCTTTTCTGTGTGTGTGTGTGTGTGTGTGTGTGTGTGTATAGAATTGGTAAATAAAAATGTTGAGTAACTTGAACCTATCAGAAGGCTTCTGGGTTTTTTGTTTTGTATTTTGGGTTGTGTTTTCCACCCACTCCCCCTACCTCCAAAACGGTCTCCTGCTGCTCCATGATTGGGCCTCAGAGGAGACAAAGCCCGTTGGCCGTGCGATGGGAGTCCTTGGTGTGGGCATGGCTCTCTTCCACCACCTTCTGGGAAAGATGGGAAGGACATTATGGAAGGCACGTGAACTGTGTACTTTTTGGCCCCTCTACAAGAATTAAGAAAAAATTACCTTTGCCCGAACCGTACTATGAATCCCGTTAACCACATGTAACTCATTATCATAAAGGAAAAAGTATGGAGATCTCTTAGAATTTAGTGGGCTGTTCCTTCTAAAACATGACCCACCTGTTTCTAAAGAGCTTACCATCAACAGAATGAAAAGGCATTTAACTTCTGGGACAGGAAATACAGGTGGAACTGTGTCACCACCTCACGCCTCATTCGTGTCAGCCCGGCAAAGAGCTGGAGCTCCTTAGACATGCAGCCTCTGGGGCCTTGTCACGGGGTCCCTGAATTAGAATCGCCACCTTAATAGGATGACCAAGTGATTCCCATGCACAAACTGATGCTTGAGAAGCACTCCTCTAGGGGGAGGAATTCCTCACGAAACACTCGGTCTCAGTTTATGGGAAATCAGTTTATGATTTGTGCTCTGACGAATTTCAGAAGGTCTGGGATAGCTACAACCGTAGAGACCCTCCTCAGAAGCCAAGGAGCCCCTGACTGCAAAGCCATTTGGTCAGCATGGTCCTTTGGCTGATAGTAGCCTACATGCTCTCCTTTTACCACAGGATTTCCTGCAGCTTCTACCTCCTATCTTGGGTGTATAGCTTAGTGCCCGGTCCAACATGGTTACAAGGGTCGGTTTCTCAGGGACAGGAGCCTGTGACTGTACTGTTGGAGTTTGGTAAAGGGTAAAGGGGTGTGTGCCCACACAACCGAGGGTCCGTCCGTGCATGTGTGCAGAGGTGGGCCTGTGGGCAGTGGGGAAGCAGCAGGTGGGTGGGGGAGGGGTCCTGCTTTACTTTGATTTGATTCTGGCAGTGGCATAATACTTTCTCTCTCTGGCTCGTAGGCAGAGACGGGGTTGGCTGTGCACAGGCACTCTTCGGCGTCCCTCACACCGCTTTGCTGATGATGTAAAGGTTGAAGCCAGACCCCTCCAAGATCTACTTCAAGGCTGTTGATGGCAGCCCCACGGGGGCTCTATCAGGAAGTTAAGCTGGGATTGGACATTTGAGGCCACCAAAATGAGGCCTGGAAAAAACATTACATTTCTTCCCCTCATGCCTAATGGGAATACGTGTTACACGGGAAAACTTAAGTCCCCTGTGCCTCAAAACATCTAACAGCCCAACCCGATCGGTTTGTATGATCTCTTTGCTGGGTGTGACCCCAGTTGGCCAGTCTTGTTCCTTTTCAGCCTTTAACTTCTACCTGCGATTGTATCCCTGGCTGCCTCTTCTTTTCTGGAACGCAAATGGCACCTCTTCAGACTTGTTTCTGAGTGAGAGGGCTGCACCACCATGAGCCTGTTCTGTGCTGTAAGAGCTGGTCTCTGCGTCCGTTCCAGCGAGCAGGCTAGAGGACCTTATATATATGTTAGCCATCCCTTTTCTGTCACGTTGGAAATGAGATAAATTCAGCAGGTGAGTGGAGGGTATCTGAGAAATTCAGTCCCTGTAATGTCTTTTCAGCGGTGGTGGAAGGGCAGCGTCAGCTACCTTTTCACAGAGAGAAGTTTTTCCTTGTTCCAGGCCCTGTAAGGGCAGGATCTGACTGCAAGACTCCCCAGAATGGGTCCCTGTCTTCAAAGTACCCTTTTCCGAAGTAGCTACTGTATTTCCTACCTGATGCTGCGTCCCCTCACAGCGGCAGAGGGAGGCGTCATTCTCCAGTGGTTGGGAATGAGGGTTGGAGAGAAAAGTAGGGCGCTATTGACAGGACCTGAAGAAGTGAAGAGGGTTCCTTGGGAATCAACTGTACCAGGGAGTTTTTGCTTCAAACCAGGCTCAGGGGGCATGGCTTTCTGTGGGGTCTGTCACTATGATGCGGTCTCTATGAAAGCTGCGGATGTGGCTTCGAGAGCAGCTGGTCTTCTGATGCCTGCCTCTTAGCTAATTGTCTCTAGTGGGGTCTCCTGGTAATTTATGTAGAACACTGGGGTGGGGGGTGGGCAGGGGAGACCCCAGTCTTTGAGGCATCTATCATTTGGCTTCCAGTAAAGATAAGCCAGGTAATTCTCTAGATCAGTGTGAATCTCTGTCAATGTGATTTTGATGTTAATAGTCCAATTGAGGGTATAGAAGCTCCAGAAGATAAGTATCTTACAAGCAAAAAAAATTTTTTTTAAAGAATAGTAAGTTTTTTAGCTTTTTAAATAATTTTTCCCTTTCATGCAGATACCCTCTTGCTGGGCAAGAGGGTAAGTAACAAGAAAAGAAAGAAATGCATTTTTTCCCCAAATGGTTCTTTTATACTGTGGATGATATGGGGTTCCCTTACCTAAGATGTGATGAGCTGGGCTGCGGGCAGTTCAGCATCCCGGAACCAGGAGCTTATTTTATACGCACAAAGCTGCCTTCAGAAAGGCTCCTGACTCTGCTCTGTAGCAGAGGATTTTCATCTGGCCTCTCTGAGCGTGCAGAACTGTCACTATTTTGTTGTTTTGCTGCGGTTTTCTTTCTGCATCTAAACGCAGTGTCTGTTGATGATCAGATAATGTTTTTACTTATTTATTCATTCATGTGTGATATTTTTAAGTCCCATGTGAGTGTGAGTGTTTGCATGTGTTTGATCAGAATGTAAGATAATTGGTGTTTTTTGGTAGAAATTGAGGTAGTTTGAGATTTTAAATGTGATGTCCATAGTATTACCTTAAATTAAATTTCTAAGGTCTAGGTGTCTGTCTTCTGTAAAAGGATGGCAACGATGTTAAGGCACGGCGGATTTCTTTTGAGTACTTTTTTTCTCGTTGATTTATAAGTATCAACCAAGAGATGCATTTCTCTGGAGAGAAGTTTATCTCCTGGATAAATAAAATCATGCTAAAATATGTCAGTAATCTGTATTTCTTTGTAATAAGAAATATAATAAAAGTTATTTTTAATTTAAAGATATAATTAATTTTTGAAATCACCACAAAATGGGATAACATTTGGTACATTATACATATGCAAAATGTTAATAACATCATGCAAAATGTCTTTGAAACTAACTTCTTGACAATGATTCTCAAAATCTTAGGTCATATGTATATTTCCAGCTAGCGTTTGAATTGGTGACTCCTGCCTTTATCAAGTTACACTGGCATTTCAAAATGATATCAGTGGGATCATTATTGCCATACACTATTAATTAAATGAATTAACAATGAATTTGTTAACAAATCTTTAATGATCATCAGTTGGTTGTTATGCAGTGAGTAAAACCCAGTCCTTGTTCCCTGTCCTTAGAAAAGATCTCCAAGCACTTTTGCAGGTGTTAGTCTTACCCAGCCATCAAGCCATCATTTGTAGAAGGACAAGCACATCTGGGCTCATTCTTACTTCACAAATAGGTGAATGAACACCCTTATTAAGTGACTTACCTTGACACTGATGGAGTTCTTGTCAAAGCCCATACCTCAAAACAAGGTAAATGGTAAGAAGTGTAACAGTGAGGGCCCAACAAACATATAACATGCTTTTTAAAATCTAGCTAGAAACTTCATAAAGATACCAGAATTAGAATGACTCCTTAGAGAGTGCTCCATTGTTGGGTGACGGTCACTATTTGGCTTATTTCTGTAGCCTTAATTATTCCCTCATGACTTCAGCCTCTCCAGGATCTTTCCTGGGGACTCTCTGTGAGGAGGCTGGCCTTGCTAGCTTGCCCTGGTTGGTGACAAGCCCACTGGCACTTCCCGTGGCAGTCCAGCAATGGCCCATTGCTTTATGGTCTTGAAGTACTCCCACCATCCAACCTACATTCATTGTCTTGAACTCATCTGAGAATTTGACAAAAGCTGAGGCCCCTTTCCCTGACAAAAGGTAGATATGCATCACTTTCACATACATCCCGACCTCAGGGTAGCAAAGCAGGAGTTAGATGATAATGTACACACATATCCCATCTCCCTTTCTTTTCTTTGACATTAAAAAAAAAATCCATCCATTTGATACTAACTTCTTTAAGCAGAGGGGAAGAATTTGTGGGATTCTGAAATGCTTACTTTTTTAAAACCAGACATTGTAGAATACTTAGGAATTTGAATGGATTGTAACAAGGATAGCTTCACTAACCTCTGGGGCAGCAGGGGCATGGGTGTAGGGGGTGATAATTTCTTTTTCTTAATCTCAAGGCACCTGCTGCATCTCTTGTGCTCATTAAACCAGTGTCACACCATTCCCATCACCACAGGCAGAGCACCTCACTTCTGAGCTCCCTTCTGAATTCCCAAGGGCACCTAGATACCTTCTTGCTGGTATGCTGTACCTTCCCTGTGAAGACTAGGTCAGATTCCAGAGACCAGCTTCTCCTCACGATTAAAGGAAATAATTTCACAAGCACAGGACGCCCTGAGAAGCGGTGTTCCAGAGCTAATAGGGCCTTGCCTCAAAACGGATAGTACCTTCACTGAGCATCCAGGCTATTTTCAGAGAACAGCTTTTTTAGTCATTTGGATTTTCTTCCTTAGTGACCCTTTTACCTTATTTTTACATTCAATTTTCACGCCAGAGTGTCTCCTCGTTTGTCCTTTGCCTTTTCAGAATTTGACCGAAAGAGAAATAGTATCTGGGCACAATTTAATAAAGTCTATTAACCATTCTTTTCTGAAATGCTTACTTTTTAAAAACCAGACATTGTAGAATACTTAGGAATTTAAATTTAAATTTAAATTCCTGGGTCATTTTACTCAAACCCTGGTAGAGCCTTCTTTTTTTTTGCATTGATCAGTGTCTCAGATTAGAAGGTGAAGGTGCCAGCTATCCCGGAACAGCAGCACCTTTTATGTGACGGGAGGTTACTCTCCCCTGCAAGGTGGATAGAGATCAGTAGCCTAGGGCAGGAATGATGCTTCCTCCATCATCTCAGGCCTTCTGCCCTGCAGTCCTTCTGTGCTTCTATCGTGTTAACTCATCATCCTCAGAATGTGTTGAAGTCTATCCGCTAGTACCATGTGGCTATGGGAGCTCCAGGAATCCTGTCTCCATTTCAGTCAGCAGGAAAGAGCACAAAGGCACACTAACTTCTTGCTGTCGTGCCTGTCTGTCTCTACTCACCATCAAAGCTCATACTACAGTGTTTCATGAAGAATTAGGGCTTTAAAAAATTTCTATGAGTTTTTGTCTCATGTAATCTGCATAAAGGCTAGTTTTCTGGCTCAAGTTTTTCTTGGTGAAGCATTCAGGAAACAACTAATACATTAAAAAAATCATTGGAAAAACATTTTAAACTTTTTCTGAATTGCCTTGACAAAGACCAAAGAGAATCTAATCATAACCTACTAGAGAATTTAAAGTCATCTTTTTCCAATTCTCTTAAAACCTTACACACACACACACACACACACACACACACACACACACAAAGTTTAACTCCCCATACCTCCTGCCAGCCTAAGCCCTGCAGCCTTTCCGGCTCACTTCCTGATCACTTCACGAGTTGCTATCTGCTCATTCTTTTGCTGAGCAAGCAAACCAGTCAGTATAACTTCAGCACTTTCCCTGTTACCTCAGTGCTCCAGAAAATCTGGATTGATCAAATTGCCCTTAATGTCCAAAGGTCTAGAAGGGTTTGTGAATTCTCATTTATTAATTTTGCTAAGCCTGGACACTTGTAATAAAATGTATAATCCTAAAATTCCTTATATGTAATCCCCCAATCCAAAAAGCTTTGAAAACAAAGTTTTCTTCCAATTTATTTGACAGGAAAATATGACCTAAACTTCGTGAGGATATTTATAGTCTCCATATATCTCACTTAGTGTAAATATTTTTATATTTCATAGAGAAATAAGACAATATTATACATAATATGGTATCTTTCTAAAGCCCTCATCTGAATCTAAAATAAACCATTGAGAGGAAGGATTATTTGCAATTATTTCCTATAGTAATGCTCTATTTTATTAGGAATTTAGGAGTTCATCATTTAGGAATAAACAAATTCCTAATTTTAAGAGTAAGCAAAATTTTCTTTCACTATTTTTAAAATCATTTATTGTACAAACATATACATTAGCTGCTGGAGAACTTATATGCTTCAAGAAATAGACTATGTGGTATGTTAAATAAAATTACTTCAAACCTGACAAGAGAGACAAAAAAGAAATCGCTGAAGAAATTTTTCCATGGGTAACTGAGTATTGTAGACCCTCTCTGGGGTTGTTGATTTCATGGGAGTGTGTAATTTTGATTGACTTTCTATTAATTAGGTATTTTTTTTACAACTCTATAAGACTAGAGGTTCATTTGTAGAAAATGGATAAGAATGCAGATGATTCTTTTCTGAAAACAATGCAAATATTCCTGATAAGGCAAATGCATTTTGTCCTGTAGAGATTCAATAAATTTCTATCAGTTGGAAAAGCTCATTCCAAATATTATAGTTTGTTGCCATCTGTGGTATTAAACAGTTTTACATCAGTTAGAGAAGTCACTTCAGAAGGCCTTTGACTTGAATATTTAAATCTGTTCCTCAAATTCTTCTTTGAATTAGTTGTAGCATCTAAATGTTTCTCTGATTAATGAGCTGAATAAAATCTTTGACACATTTCATCATATACTTATATGAGTATTAGTATACTTATATGAGTATACGATTACCCTTTCGAGAACCACACTTTAAAAGGTGCTTGCAGAGGCGCCTGGGTGGCTCAGTTGGTTAAGCGTCTGCCTTTGGCTCAGGTTATGATCCCAGGATGCTGGGATCGAGTCCCACATTGAGCTCCTTGCTCAGCGGAGAGTCTGTTTCTCCCTCTGCCGGCTGCTCCTCCTGCTTGTGCTCTCTCTCTCTAACAAATAAATAAATAAAAATCTTAAAAAAATGAAAGACACTTGCACTATAGGAACTCACATATTTGTTGAGTGAGGATAAGCTATGGAAAAACCATAAAGGCAGTATATAGTAAATGATAAATTATTGGTATGGATTTGAGGAGCTCTACTAGAGCTTCTGTATGATTATGTTCTCTTTTATTTGTCCCGCATTGCTCTTATTTACCTAGCAGACAATTCTGCTTTGCATTATGGAGTGCCTGCGAAGGAAATACACATGGGACAGGACCCTTATGCTCGAGTTGTTAACAGTCTTGTGTGGGAAAAAGACATGAACAAATCATCATAAAGTAATGATATCGGATGGAGAAGAGAAAAATGGTTAAGACCTTACTGGGTCCTTATGCTTTATGTGTATTATGATGCTTTATATTATTTTATTAAAACCTAAAATTTTGGAGGAACTTTACCCCCAATTTTATCATTGGAGCAGGGACAACCAGCTAATTGCTATAATAGTCAGGAAGAAGAAGGTGGGAGCCCCAAAGCAATTTCACACGTTTTAATTCCTGAGACTAAAGCTTTTCCCTCAACTCCCTCTTAGTTCATTTGGTTGACTCTGGACTCAGGCTAAACCCCGGCCCCCAAAGACCCACAGAATGGGAACCTGGGCGCAGGCCTGGCAGATGTGGACACGATGTTGCTACAGGACTTTGGAGTTTTTTCTCAGGTTTGGACATAATCAGGATCAGCTAATTGCTGGGAAGCTGTAGATCTGGGAGGTCAGAGATAAGGTGAGGTTAGTTCACTTCCTTGAGCTTTCCAGTTTTCAGAGTTTGGTGCTGCCTGGACACCTGGTATGTGACAAATGAAGGGGAGATGGCCCTCAGAGCTGGGTTTCAGTTGGGAAAGCACTACAGATCGGTCCACCCGCCCCCGCCTGCAAAGCTGGAGGGCGTTGCAGAAGCTGGACTATAAACACTAGCAAATATTGACAGAACTGAGGGTCATGGCTAAATCCTCTGGTCCAAGTCTGTGGTAGCAGGATAAGCATGCAGTTCACAGGAACTGGTCAACTAGATTTGCATAACGGAACCCTGGCAGTTTCTAAAACCGAGTTTTAAAACTGGCAGCTTGTCAGCCTCTCCCCCGCTTCATGTTTTTGCAGAATCCCTCCCAGCTCTAATTTCCTCATAGCTGTTCAGATTTCCTGCTGTAGCATTTTTTTTTTTTTAAATTCTTCCAAGGGAGAGAAATCAGGACAACCTCTTCTCTAAGAGGGAGGTGGTTGGTATCCTAAGCTGTGTGAGAAGATCTGCTTTGATCCAAACCAGGTGTTGTCTGGTTTGTGTTCATTCCAGCCTGGGCCAAGCAACTGATCACAAGATGTTTTTTTGGTTTGTGTGCTATCTTGTGGTTGTGTGGCTGATTTCTGCCTCAGATGGTGCGTATGCTTAAGTCTGGTTTATAAGGCACTTGATATCAGGTCTAAGGTTTTAATGAAAATTTAATCAATGAAATGTATTTCCTTTATTGGAAAATCTCAAATTGCTTGGCCTAATGCAATGTACTCAGAGGGGCTTAGTAAAATATTTTTTTTAAACAAAATTTATTTATTTGACAAGGAGTAGGAGAGAGAGTGGGGGGGCACAGCAGAGGAAGAGGGAAAAGCAGGCTCCCCACTGAGCAGGGAGCCTGATGCGGGGCTCAATCCCAGGACCCTGGGATCATGACCTGAGCTGAAGGCAGGGGCTTAATCGGCTGAGCTACCCAGGTGCCACAAGGGCTTGGTAAATATTTAATGATGATTCTGCTTTATGACATGGGTGGTTAACAGTTAACTTTCCTTTTCTGTTCTGGGAGCAAAAAGTACCAGTTTCAAAATATTGAGAGGTCTTATCTGTTATACACTCCAGGAATATTCTTTGGAAAGGGGATTGTTTCTTTCGAGGTAGATAACTTATGGTTGAAATTTTTTTTATTTAAAAGATTTTATTTATTTATGGCTGAGTTTTAATTTAAAGATTTTATTTATTAATTTGAGAGAGAGTGAAAGCAAGAGAGATCACAGAGGGAGAGGGGGAAATAGACTCACCACTGAGAGGAGAGCCTGATGTGGGGATCCATCCCAGGATCCTGGGATTATGACCTGACATAATCCCAGATTATGACAGTCGCTTAACTAACTGAGCCACCCAGGCGCCTCACTTATGGCTGAATTTGAGTGAATCCAGTTACCCTTTTGAAAACAAAACTTTGGGAATTATTGGGAGGGGAGGGAAGTGGATGGACATAGACATGGAAGAGTATCCATAATCCAGCAAAAAGACACTTGGATGGTGGTCTAACAAGCCTTCCTCATGGCACATGACATGTCAGGTGAATCTTTTTCCTTCCAACAGAGAGCTGTCCAGAACTTCCCTCAGTGGAAAATGGCATAATTGTTATAAAGGAGGTAGAAGGACAAATTCTGGGGACCTGCCTTTGTATCAAGGGCTACCACCTGGTAGGAGAGAAAAACTTATTTTGCAATGCCTCTGTGGAGTGGAATGCTCCTGTTCCCACATGTCACCGTAAGTTTGATTTTCCTGTTTCTTTGTATATCTTGTCATCCTACTGGATTCTTTCACATCCTACTTCCTGTTGGCCATGTTCAAACTGTATAAGAAAAGAATTCTCGGGGCACTTGGGGGGCGCAGTGTGTTAAAGCCTCTGCCTTCCGCTCAGGTCGTGATCCCAGGGTGCTGGTATCGAGCCCTGCATCGGCTCTTTGCTCAGTCCCTCTCCCTCTGCAACTCCCTCTGCAACTCCCCCTGCTTGTGCTTGTGCGCTCTCTCTTTCTCTCTCTCTCTCTCACTGTGTCAAATAAGTAAATAAAATCCTTAAAAAAAAAAAAGAAAGAGAAAATCCTCAATTTCTATGAATTCATTTTTAAAGCACTTGGGTGGAACTTCTCTTAGAAGTTACAGGATCGGCTCTTGCTCAGTACTGATTCCATTAATTGATTAATTGATTGAATTAATAGACACAATCAACCCTGCAGGAAGAAAAGAATTTCTTCCATGTATTAAAACTACCTTTTTTGGGCTACAATTTGTTTAATACTATACTCCTTTAAAATTTTTATGTTATAAAAAAATCTAAACATATACAAAAGAGAGAAGATTAAAATCAACTCATACATACTTACCACTTATCTTCCACAATTACCCACATATAACTAATCTTCTGTCTTCTACAGTTCTGCTTTGCATTATTATTATTTTGAAGTAAATAATATTTTGAAGTAAATATGTATTTTATCCATTATATAACTTTTGAACTGGGAAAAATTTATGTTCTCAACGTACAAATGTGGTAACTGAGGTCCAAGTGACTTGCTCAACTTCACAACACTCATTTGTGGTGTCTGTAGAGACAGAGAATCACTAGTTAATATCCTTGTAATTACTACTATTTTTAGGACTAGCTCGGTTTGTTCTCCAGACCAATATGTTTGTCCTTTATTTATATGACCAAAGTCATCTCTCTCTGCATTTTCTCCTGGGTTTTTTGTTTGTTTGTTTTTGTTTTTGTTTTTTTAACCTGAGAAAAGCAAAATGAAACAAAGTAAAACATGACGAGTGATGTGTACCTTTGGCTGGATGGAAGGAAGGGAACCCTTGCCTCAAACATAGAGTGAAGAGTTTTCAGCAGGGCTTGACAGGAGGATAAACACACTATTGATCATTTCCAGTTCTATGCTTAATTACTTCTCATAAGTTCAAGTGCCAGCTCTCACCCTTGTGCATGACCAAGACTTTTCTTGCCACTCTCAGGCCAACTGGCTCTTTTCACATCCAGTGTCGGTAGGGTTTGGTCCTATGTACTAGTGCAGTTTGCAGTCCCTATTAAAAAGCTCTGCTTTAGTTCTGATTTCTCAGCAAAGCCTGAGAAATTCTTGCTTTTGCAGGTGTCCTTTCAGATCACTTCCCCTTTTCTTCTTCAGTGGGCCACTGTCCTGACCCTGTGCTGGTGAATGGCGAACCCAGTTCCCTGGGTCCTGTCAACGTGAATGACAAAATCACTTTTAAGTGCAATGAGGACTACATTCTTAAGGGCAGCAATTGGAGTCAGTGCCTGGACAACCACACCTGGATGCCTCCCTTGCCTGTCTGCAAAAGCAGTAAGTAGGAGAGAAATAAGTGTAAATCCAAAGACACCGAGCAGATAACCTCATTTTCCATGTCTGGAAAGCTTTGGGAGCTAGGAAGCAGCCAAGAAACAAGTAGGGCTCACAGAGCCAAGCCTCACCTTGAATGATGTGGTCCAGTGAAACAAACAACGTCAAACAATAAACCCTCCCCCCCCCACACCTTTAAATTAGGATTCCTGTCCTACTAAGTCCAACATGGGATAGTTTGGGGCATCTGACATTTAAAAAAAAAATTCATGATAATGACTTAAAGTTCTTATTTGAAGAATACACAAAAACAGGGGGCAAGGACAGTAACTTATCCACTGCCAAATTACACAAAATAAGAGTGGAAAGAAATTACCTCCTTCTAACAGTAATTCACGACTCTCAGAGAGACTTAGTTGGATGTGTGTGTTGTTTGCTTCATGACTTTTACGTTTATGCAGACATTTTAAATAAAAGCATACACACATATCGACACATGTATATACATACAAAAAATGGGAATTTATGTATTTTTAATTGCTTATTTTTGGTGTAACATTACACATGGAAATCTAGTTCAGATCAGTATATGTGGCTCTATCTCCTGCTTTTATTTTTTTTCTATCTCCTGCTTTTAAATAATAATGTGGATGTGCCATAATTTATTCCACATCTCTGTGTTGATGAACATTTATTCTATTTCTGTATTTTTGCTATTATAATTCTGCAGTAAATGTTATATAAATGTATACACATACATATATTTTTGTGCCTATGCTATTATTTCTTTAGTCTGGATTCCTAGAATGATTGGTGGGTCACAGGATATATTTATTTGTCAAATATACTTAGAGGATGCAAGAAATTCTACTAAAAATGTTATTCTTGGACACTAAATAATATTGAAAAATCAATAGTATTACTTTCTAATAATTATGAGATGAATACTGAAATGTAAAATAATTTCACTCATGAGACCTATATGAAAATTTACTGAAGGACATAAAATAATACTTAAATAAAAGAAAAGATATGCCATGACCCTGGATGGATGGACTGGAATTACAATGTAACTCTGAGCAGAATTTTAAATTTAAAAATATAAAACAAAAAATTAAGTTTATTTGGAAAGGTACATATCTAACATTAAAGATTTATTTAGTGAAAGACTTAACTTTTTAGAGCACTTCTAGTTTTATAATAAAAGTGAAGGAAAGGCACAGAGATTTTCCATATACTCCCCACCCCCACACATGCACATTATCAACACCATTCGCCAAATCCATAGTTACCTAAGTATTCACTCTTGGTGTTGTACATTCAGTGGGTCTGGACGTATGCCTAATGGCATATAGCTACCATTATAATATCATACAGAGTGTTTTTGCTGCCCTAAAAATCCTCTGTGTTCCATTTATTCATCTCTCTACCTTCCCTACCTCTCAACCACTGACCTTTTTAATTATAATAATGTTCAATTAGCCAGCATTTGGTACATCATTAGTTTTTGATGTAATGTTCAACGGTTCATTAGTTGTGTATGAAACCCAGTGCTCATCACCCCATGTGCCCTCCTTAATATCTGTCACCTGGTGAGTTCTGAAGGACATCTTGGCTGCTTCCAAAGTTTGGCAATTATGGATAAAGCTGCTATACGTATCAGGTGCCAGTTTTTGTGGGGGCATAAGTTTTCAACACCTTTGGATAAATTCCAAAGAGTGCAGTTGTTGGATCTTAAGATATTTAGCTTTGTGAGAAACCGTCATACTGCCTTCCAGAGTGGTTATGTCATCGTGCTTTCCCACCAGCAATGGAGGAGGAGTCTTGTTGCTCCACATCCTCATCGGCATTTGGTGTCATCAGTGTTCCAGATTTCAGCCATTCCCATAGCGTGTAGTGGTGTCTCATCGTTGTTTTAATTTACATTTCTTGATGCTGTACACTCATTTTCCATCTGTATGTATCGTCTTTGGTGAGGTGTCTGTTAAGGTCTTTGGCCCGTTTTTTAATCAGATGGTTTTCTTCTTGTTGAGTTTTAAGAGTTCTTTGTATACTTTGGATAACAGTCCTTTATAAGATTTGTCTTCTGCAAATATTTTCTCCCAGCCTATGGCTGGTCATCTCATTCTCTTCATATGTCCTTCCTAGCAGAGAAGTTTAATTTTAATGAATTCCAGTTGATTAACTGTTTCATGGATGGTGACTTTACAGCTGTATCTAAAAAGTTGTCCCTCCCTATACCCAAGGTTGTCTAGGTTTTCTCCTACATTACCTTCTAGGTGTTTCATAGTTTTGTATTTTACATTCAAGCCTATGATCCATTTTGAGTTAATTTTTGTGAAGGATATAGTAGATAGACAGTTTAAAAACATGAACTATAGTTAGCCTCTTTTAGGGAGTTTGTAGTTAATTAAAACATGCATATATAGGACACACAGTTAAATTACATGCACATACCATCAACATTAGCTTGAACAAGTTTAAAGTATTTATTTCCACCAGCCTTTTCTGTTTTACTCTTTAAATTCAATACTTCCTATCCTTGCTCAGAAATGTAGAATCTCTGTCTTTTTGCCTCAGTTCATTGCTCAATTTTAGGGGATGCTCCTGAGGTTCCTGATTAAAGCAGATTTTTTTCTGTTTAGAAGAAAGATCTATATCATCTCCTTCAGTTCAAAACTGTATGCTTAAAAGTCACCAGAAAAGCTGTATAAACTGGAGATCCTTAATCAATTCATTAAAATTCTTTTTCCTTTCCTCTATACAGCTTTTGAACTCAGTTTTTGATCTTTTTGTTTAATTCAATTAATTAACATATATGTATTGTTTCAGGGGTACAGGTCTGTGATTCGTCAGTTTTATATAATACCCAGTGCTCATTACAACACATATCCTCCCCAGTGTCCATCACCCATTTACCCCATTTACCCCCTCCCCCCCAACGCCCTCCCATCCAGGAACCCTCAATTTGTTTCCTATGATTAAGAGTCTCTTATGGTTTGTCTCCCTCTCTGGTTTTGTCTTGTTCTATTTTTTCTCTCTTCCCTTATGATCCTATTTTGTTTCTTAAATTCTACATATCAGTGAGATCATATGAAAATTGTCTTTCTCTGATTGACTTATTTCACTTAGCGTAATACCCTCTAGTTCCATCCCTGTAGTTGCAAATGGCAAGATTTCATTTTTTTAGATGGCTGTGTAATATTCTGTTGTATATATATATATATATCACATCTTCATTATCCATTCATCTGTCAATGGACATCTGGGTTCTTTAAAAGTTATTAACTGCTTGAAGAAAACATTTGTGTTGTAGAAAAATACAAAGAAAACATTTAATTATCTACAAACCTACTACTCAGAAATAACAGAATACTTTGATATGTAATCTTCAGGGTTTTTTTCTGTTCATATATGATTATGCATGAGTGTGTTTTACAAAAATAGTATTATATGCTGCTGTTATAATTACATTTATTAGTATGATTTTATTTATTTATTTGACAGAGAGAAAGAGATCACAAGTAGGCAGAGAGGCAGGCAGAGAGAGATGGGGGGGAGCAGGCTCCCTGCTCAGCATTGATGCGGGGCTCAATCCCAGGACTCTGGGTCATGACCTGAGCTGAAGGCAGAGGCTTAACCCACTGAGCCACCCAGGTGCCCCCTAATACATGTTCTTTTATGCTTGCTGGTTTTGCTCAACTATTTGTTTTGAAGGTATTTATGTTTCCATAAGTATTCACCTACATAATCATTCTTAACTTACCCTTTACTCCTGATCCCTGTGTTTAGACTCAATGTCAGAGCTCAAAGGGACTTTGGAGATAATATTATTTAAGCTGCTCATCTTATAACTTAGAAGAAAGCCAAGAAGGATGAAATAATGGTTAGTGGAAGAGCCAGAACTGAAATTCACAACATCTACTACTTTGTCCATCTCTCTTTATAGACTCCTCTTGTTTGCTCCCCACTGTATTCTCCCTGTTTCTAAAGCTCTCATATTGCATAATTCTGTCCCACGAGAATGCTAGGGTCCTTTTGAACTCAGACCATTTATCTCCTGTCTCAGGGAGTTACTTCTCCTACGTCTACCTCTGGTTTAATTTTTTGATTCTTGTCCCCTGACAATCTCTGCAACGTAAACTTCCTTTCCTCAAGCTCATGCCAATCAGAAAGCTCTCTCAAACTGTTAATGACTCAGAGGATAAGCAAGGGGAGGGGATCTTTCCCATGGATAAATACGATTTGACCAGAAGGAAATGAACGGAGAAAGTGTCCCCAGATCCCACATGGATGGTTATACTTAGAGGGTGCTGTTAATTGAGTACAGCTCATAACTGTCACTCTTGTACTCTTGTTTCTCAGGAGACTGTGGCCCTCCTGGGAATCCAGCTCATGGCTATTTTGAAGGAAGAGATTTCAACTCAGGATCTACCATTACTTATCACTGTGAAGACAAGTAAGTATCTGCAGCAGCCGTTCAAATGCAAGAACTTGCGCATTGACCCATAGCATTGTTTTGGGGAATGACCCAGTCCATCTCACCTAATGCCCCTATGTCCTGCTGCCTCAGCAATCTGAGCTCATTCTGATTTTCAGAGCTGCTTTAGCTCACTACCAGCTCTCCCCAAGCTCTAGAAGATAGACTGATCCCCTTATTTATCCTAGAGAAGATATTTAAAATGTATGGTTTTCTAAAGAACCTTGGAATAAAAGCTCAAAGAAATATAGACTATATGGAACTGCAGAAAGAGAATGATTTATTATTCCAGCCTGCCCCCCAACAGATTTGTATATATATATATTTGAGTATATATATTCCTTAAAAAAAAAAAAAAAGAAAGAAAGTAAAAGAAGGAGGATGATTTAATACATCCTAATTGAAGTCGAACCTTAATTTAGACTACCTAATCACCCACCTTACAGATCTACTCTTTCCTTGGCTTCATTCAGTCTTCCTACCTCAGGGTCATGTCTCCACATTAGCATTTCAGTCTCGTTATATACTTCTAGTGGACTTTGCAGTCAACTCTCGTGTTTTTCTGATTAAAAGCTGTAGCTCCTTTGTAAGATTTATTTGAGGGTTATCTCTAGCTTTCCACTCCTCTTTAGAGGGTCGAGGGCAGATGCTTTTTTAAATTATTGAATGATGACGTGCTTCCTCCCTCTCCCTCCCCACCCAACAACTGTGTAAACACACATATTTAGAATTTCTCACTTCTCCATGTTTTATAGGTTGCATTGTCACTTGGATCCTCTCTACCCCCAAGGAGAATGGTTTTAGTTGATTACTGTTTGGTAATACTGAAATCACTTAGCATGCATTAAGGCTCAAGGAAGTGGATTCTATCACAGTAGGAAATACTGAAATACAACTATACAGAACCAGCGTTGGTTGCCCAGTTTAGAAAGTGTTATTGTCATTCTTTTTTTTTTTTAATTTTATTTATTTATTTGACAGACAGAGATCACAAGTAGGCAGAGAGACAGGCAGAGAGAGGGGGGAAGCAGACTCTCTGCCAAGCAGAGAGCCTGATGTAGGGATGTAGGAATCGATCCCAGGACCCTGGAATCATGACCTGAGCCGAAGGCAGAGGCCTTAACCCACTGAGCCACCCAGGCATCCCTATTGTTGCCATTCTGACTTCTGTTCAGGTACCACTTAGTGGGCACGCGGAACCAACAGTGCGTTGATGGGGAGTGGAGCAGTGCACTTCCCATCTGTGAATTGATCCAGGAAGCTCCCAAGCCAATTCCACGGACTGCGTTTGAGAAGGCACTTGTAAGTAGTAGGCTGTTGTCTGTCTTCACAGTGGTATCTCCAGGGCCTGGCATCACTCCTGGTGCATGCTCAGTCGATATCTGAAGGGTTGTTACAAGGGGGCTCATAAACTGTTAACTCACATACCTGAGTTCTTTTTTTTACATACCTGAGTTTTTACATACCTGAGTTCTCATTCACCACCATCATCACCAACACCTCATGAGGGCTTGTTGGTAGAAGTTAAGGACTTGTAGACTTTATAGAGCAAGCTTTCTAAGCTCGTGTCTTAGACTTACACATATTGCTGTGAAAAGTCTCTGAAATTCTTCTAGATTCCAAAAACCATGGATCAGGTCATTTTCATTGAGATCCCTCTTTTCGTTTATATTTATTGCTGAGATAATAATAAGTATATAAAAGCCAGAAGATTTAAAGGATTTATCATGTTGAAGACCCAGATTTGTATTTAAGCTGGCCAGGTTCTCAGCCCCCAGTCAGGGACCTAAGCACTACTCATTAGCTTCAGACGATACAGCTGGATCTTAGTTCTTAGGTTATAACTTAATTTTTTTTTCTTTTCTTCAGTTTGCCTTTCAGGAAAATAAAGAACTTTGCAAAGCCATAGAGAACTTTGTGCAAACACTGAAGGAAAATGACTTAACAATGGAGGAACTGAAATACTCTCTGGAAAAAAAGAAAGCTGAGTTAGAGGCAAAAATGTTGTCCTGACGTTGTAACTGAGCAGACTGGGTAATCTGGGTAATAGAAATGCACCTAGGAATAAATTTTCTCTTGGTTCTAAAACTAGTTTTGGAGTTTTCTCTCATTAGACTGAAACTCAACTTCACAGAAATCAGCTGTAGTTGCATAAACCACCGTGTGTGTGTGTGTGTGTGTGTGTGTGTGTGTGTGTGTGTGTGTGTTTCTCAGAATGTGGAAACACCAAGTGTGGCCATTGTCTGTTTAAGACCAGAATTAGCACATCAATGGGGAGTGGAGGGTCTAATTTCCTGTCTGTAAGGAGAATGGGAAGCTCAGAGCTCAGCTAAGGATATGCCTCATATTTTAATGAGAGATCAATGGTGAGGCAAAACATCCTCAAATTAACCAAGACCTATGAAGCAAAAATTAACCTCTCATTTTGAGAAAATAGGTTCACAACAGTTACATCCTTGAAATGACCTGTTGAGACAAAAATAGAATTAGGACTTAAACTCTCTTTGAGTTTCCCCTATATCTTGTTTATGAAACCCAAATTTCTAAATCTTCCTCAGTAATATTGCTTACCACCTCTGGATGAAACCTATTCCTGCCTGGTAAATTTGAGATGGTAAAATATAAGTGAATATATTTTCTTTTTAGAGGGCAGAAGAAGCCAGAATCCTGAGGTAGGATAGGTTTTCCTATCATGATGTCATACTGAGACGATATGACAAACTTCTGTGTCTCACTCTGACCCCTACCAAAAGACATAGGAAATCTGGATGAAATACAAACAAAATACAAAAGAGAGCTTGAAATAATGGAATGTCCCTAGATGAAATTATGAAGGAGAATAGAAATAGGAATAAGAAACTCTCAAGTAACCCACATTCTATTAATAGACACAGGACAGGTATACGTACATCATTAATTCAGAGCAGTTAGAACGAAATAACTTTCACAGAACAGTGAGCTGGGGAGTTCAGCTTCAAGAAGGAGACCATCTGTCTGGAAGAGGAGGAGGCAGGAAAATCATTAAAAAAAGTCACAGTTCTTGGGCTTTTAAAAATGAGTAGGATTGAGAGACAAAGTTTAAAGAAGATGTTTGTTGCAAGTGGAAAGATTTGAGAAATGTAGTAAGAGCATCATAAAGAGCCATAAGCTTTTGAACTAAGTAAATCCACTCCTCAGCTTCATCTAACTTGAGCAAAATGATTTCTAATTTGAAGCTATTCATTCTACTATTGTATATATTGTCCATACTGGGGAGACCTTGTGAACATTTGAAATGTCCAATCTTAGGAATGTTTTTAGTAAATTATGGCCCATCAAATGTAATGCAACCTCTTATTGTAATTATCAACAGAAAATCCTAAAAATATAATCCTAAGTACAAGTAGAATACAGAATAATAAGAACTTATGATCGCATTTCTGTAAAACCTTTCTTCTTGTAGAGGAGGACGAGGCAGTAACAGGCACAGAGGAAAACAGGCATCTTAAGATGGTGAAACTCCAGGTGTTTATTCTCTTAAAGTTCTTTAAATTTTTTTTTAAGATTTTACTTATTTATTTGAGAGAGAGAGAAAGAGAGCATATGAGCAGGGGCAGAGGAGAGGGAGAAGTCGACTCCTCTGCTGAGCAGGGAACCTGATGTGGGGCTCGATCCCAGGGCCCTGGGATCATGACTTGAATGGAAGGCAGATGCTTAACCAACTGAGCCACCCAATTTCTCCAAGTCCTTTAATGTTTTAAATTGAGTTTTTAATAGTAAGTTTTAAAAAACGTGTTGTGCAGAGAGGCAGGAAAGATGAAGCCTGCTTAGGGAATGGCAGATGGCCTGGTTTGACCGGATAAAGCATGGGAAGTGACGAGAGAGAAATGTAGACAGATACATTAAAGCCAGTTGGTGGAGCCTTTTAAAGGGCATATTAGAGAATTTAAACTTTATTTGGTAAACAGTGAGTGGAGATCAAGAAAAGAAGTGAAAATGACAGAACACAGATTTTGCTCACAACAGTGTGTAGTATGGGTAGAAGTAGGGAAGAATAGAGAAAAAGAAACCATATAAGAGCTATTGCAGTAGTCCATGTAGGAGACAATGATGACTGGAATTGGATGATGGCAGCAGAAACAGAGAAAAAGAATATCAGACACAAGAGACTTGGGAAAATAAAATAAAAACAATTTATCAACTCATTGAACATTGGAGGATGAGGGAGAGGAAGGGTTTAAAGGTGAGTTTGAAATTCCATTCCTGGCAGCCTGGATTATTGTAGGGGTCAGAAGGTGAAGCTTCTGCGCAGAAAACGAGAAGTTCCCCTTTGGATGTGTGGCATGTAATGTACTTGTAGGATGTCTGATGGGCAACAAAAAACATTAAGTCTGCATTTCGGAGAGTAATCAGAGATAATGAGGTGGTTATGGAGCGGTTTTCTTATAAGGAATAGTTAAGGCCATGAGAGTGGTTATGATAATTTTAAGGATAATGAAGAGAAAAATTTTTGAAAAGAGGAATCTGGGACCTATCTATAGGAATGGATGAGAAAGAATAAGAAGAGATAAGAACAACTAAGAAAGAGCATTTCATGAAAGAGAGGAATCAGAGAAGTTCGGGGTAATGGAAGCCAAAGGAGAGGGGTTTCAGAAAGGAGATCATCGGCAGTGTTTGGGGCTGCCGAGAAATCACGTGATGAGTTCAAGAAATCTTGGATTTGGAGATAAGACCTGGCCTGAAAGAGGTGTGTCCCTAAGGGAGGAAGAAGCCAGACTGGAAGGCCATGATAGGAGCGGCTGGGAGGGTTTAATGAGAAACAGTAGGCAGGAAACCTAAGAAGTTAAACATCTTAGAACAGAAGTGGAATTTGAGGTTTTGGCAAGGTTTGGGGAACACTTCAGGATGAAAGATGCATTGAAAATAAGAAAACAAACAGATCTCTTCTGAAGGCAAGAGCGACTAGAAGAGGGGTGCCCCGGTGGTTCAATCAGTTACTGCCACTTCCTGAGGGTGCAGGAGAGAAGAATGAGGCACCAACAAGTCTGCTGTAAGACAGAGGGAGCAGAGGTCAACAGTAGAGAAGACTGTCGCCCAAACAACTCCTTAGTCTCATATTTATTGGAAAGTAGATAACAACCAACAAAGAAGCCGAACTAGGTTACACATTGACCATGAGTCTTGTAGATACGTGAGAAGAAAGGCCAAATATGTCTGGTCACATAGGACGTAACTTAGAGTTGAACAAGCCCATTCAAAGGGATGGTTTGATTAACTGCTGGTGATCTCTGGAGAAGGGGAGTTGACAGAGAAATGAAGCAGGCAGCGTTCCACCCTGAGCGGGCCAGGCATTCCCAGCTGCTCAGCTTTAAGGACACATATCATCCTCTCCCCCAGAGACCTGTTGTTAGTACATGTTTTTCTTAAGGCTCTATTTAAGCATGCCTGGTGACCAGTATAATTTCTCATGGGTTATATTTTAAGCAGTATGTTCTTCTCAAGGATGGTTACAAGTTAAGGGTCTGCCTTGGGCTCAGGTCATGATCCCAGGGTCCTGCTCAGCGGGGTGTCTACTTCTTCTCCCACTGCCCCTCCTCCCACTCATGCACGTGCTCTCTCTCTATCTCTCTCTCTCTCTCAAACAAATAAAATCTTTAAAAAAAAGAGTGGCTAAGAGAGAAAATGTGAGGTGGATAGAAGCTGCTGTAGAATGATTGTTTAGTGGGAGTAGGAGGCAAGGTCACTTGCTGAGAAGAAGCCCTTTCAGTGACCTAGAGAGAAAAATTTGCAACAGTCACTATGGAAAGTAAAGAAAAGCCCTCCAATAGATGGAGAAATGGTATTTTGAAGACAAAACTTTAAAGGTGGTGTTTCCTTCAACTTAGCTCTTAAGACTTGGCACAATTCAGAATCCTCCTCTACATTCATTCTTGTCAAATTGGCAAATCAGTCTCACCTTTTGATTTGGCTCATGTTTTCTTTACCTCTTATAGCCTTCTCATTTTCATCTACTCATTTTTCCACTTTTCATTCAGAGGAAATGAAATCCCGATTCTCTGTCAAAGCCTCTGTGGTGTTTCAACACCACTCTTTTCTGAGACCTTTATGAGACTTTTGGTGTTTATGACAGAAAAAGTGAAATTTTCAGGAAAAACTGCCCTTTAATAGCTGTGTCCCATCAGTTAACATGTATCGAGTATGGATTATGTTCCAGGCAACTGGGCCCATAGCAGGAAGTCAATAAACTTGTTAAATTCCCCACCACTGTACTGTCTTGGGGTGGAATGAAGACCAGCACAGGGAAAAGTCACCAGTCAGGGAGCTCCAGGAAGGCCTGCTGGACCTAACATCCTAGAAAGTGCGTCAAGGTGGGCCTAGTCTCAACCCTACAGTATCCAAGTTTTCTAGGCTACGTGGATTGCGTCGTACAGGTCTGTTTTGAATTTAGGAAAAGAAAAAAAGAATTCTGGCATCAAATTCATACTACCATTCCACTTAGGGGAAACGGTTGGCAGAGAAGAGAAAAAACGATTGCAACATGTTATCAGGAAGCAGGGTTAGTGCCCAGGAAGGGGATTAGGTAAATACCAGTGCTTTATTTCCATTGTTAATCATTCACTGGGCCAATAAAAAGTTTCTGCCCATCCATTAGAACTTAGCCCATCTGTGACCAGCCAGCCACATGGCTGGAATTCAGGGACTTCTTGGTGGTGCAATGACTAGCTAGCTTCAGGGTACTCTGGGAAACTCTCATCTGGAGAAGAACTGAAACTATTACAGATCCAGACAGTTTTTTTCCCCCTTGAGAAACGACCCAAGGGACCACGATTGAGTCTTCTATTTCTTCCTCAGCTACCTGCCAGGTCAGTGGGTTATTTGGGGTGCCTTGGGGAAAAGGCTGGTGGTTTGGCCCTTTAAGGAGGGGAAGAAAGACAAAACCCTGGGGGTATTTTCAGCAGAAATCTTTTCAGGAGTCCTGCATTAGGGTGTTGTATAATTTGAAAAGTATTTTTAGTCCTTCTAAGCCTCAATTTTTTGTTATAAATGGGCGAATAATAATGCATACAAATAAACTGAAGCAGAAAGGAAGTAGAAGGTCACTCTTGTTATTGTATCTAAAAGTCGGGTGTGTTGGTTCAATGATTCCTTACCATCTCTCCACACAGAGGAGTTGAGGCAGGAGGTAAATCAGAATGTCCAAAGGGGTTTGCAGAGGACCCGGTTTTTATAGTCTGCATCCTAAAAATTGATACAGGGCCCTTTGGAGATTTTATTAACCCCTCCCCATCTTCTCCACCATCCACAGCCAAGATCTTTTGATTTGATAATAAGAAGGATGTTCGTCAGCCTCCAGTTACTTTCTGAATCTAGAAGCCTTGACTGTTCTCATCTTCTTTTTCTTCCCCACTTTTCTGAATCTGACAACATTGATTACCCTTCCTTCTGGAAATTTCCTTCTTCCTTGGTGAGGCAGGACACAGTACTATTGTTCTTATTTCAACTCCTCAGCCACTCTTAGCTGAGTCCTGTTCTATCCCTGAAATAGAGTAGTACAGAGAGAATGAATGACAGAGCATCCAGAATGAGCAGAAGCATCAGGGGAGGTTTGAATTAAGTGTAGTGATACACTTGGATATAATAGGAGTACGCAAGGAAGACGCTGATAGATACAGAGATTTTAGGAAGGAGGTGAAAGTGTGGAAGCAAGTTCTTTCTGGAATCTGAAAGCGATGTGATTGAGTGTGTAGCTGCAAGAAAGGAGTTGAGACTGGAGAAGAATATTACCCTTTCAAGAGGCATGCAAGCAGAGTTTAGACAAAATAAATACATGGACTTAAAAAGTAATCTCTAATGGAAGGAGAAATTTGGGGGCTGAGAATTCTCCCAGCACCTCTCAAATTGTACTGCACTGTGCATGCCAACAGTATTTACGTTCAGAGACCCGTCACCAATTCAAGACCATAGCTCTTGAATTGGTCTCACCTCTATAGGAATTTAAAAGGTGACAATGTCATTGAAATATGAGGGCATTTACTAGGGAAGTCTTAGTTTTTTTAGTGGGGAGCTAATAGCATTCTAGATTTTATAGGGAATGGAAAGATGATCTAAGTTTACTGTCATCATTTGAGAGAATGAGAACCTGAGACCCAAGGAGCTCACATGGCTTCTTCAAGATCATAGAATTGGACTGTAGTGAAATGGGGCTCAAATTTGGGTCTTCTTAATCCAAAAGTCCTAGCCACCATCCTAATCCTCTGTAGTCTGCTGAATCCTGTGCAGGTTCTGCTGGGGGACCACAAGGAGTAGTGATGGTGAACTCCAGATGCTCCCCAGGTGTCACCGAGCCACCACATAGCCTGAGAATTAGGGAGGGAAGTGGGATCACTGCATCATTGATCTCGTCTACATTAATGAAGCACTTCACAGACATTATTCCATTTGGTCCTCAGGAAGGCAGTTAGTCATTCGCACTCTGAAGATAAAACTATATTGAGTTTTACTTATTTCTCATTTATTGGGTAACTGTTACACACCAGTTACAGTATCAGGTCAGCACTAGGAAGTTGAATAAACATCTTCGTCTTCAAGTGTCCACAGTCTGTTTTAGGAGGCAAACGTGAGCAGAAAATATACCATTACAATTAAGGCCTCAGCAAAATACTAGGGGAGCTTAGAAGAGGCTGATATTTCTCAGTGGAGTTGGACAATTCTTCATTAAGGAGGTCATATTTGATCTGGACAGTGAATCAAGAGAAGGTTGGAGGTAAAAGCATCTGTCACAAGAGATATTATGTGCAAATTCTTGCAAGTGTTTAAAAAAAAAAAATCCAGAATGGGGCGCCTGGATGGCTCAGTTGGTTGTGTCTGCTTTCAGCTCAGGTCATGATCCCTGGGTCTTGGGCTCACTGCTCTACAGGGAGTCTGTTTATCCCTCTTCCTCAGACCCTCCCTACCACTCTTGTGCACACTCTCTTCTTTCTCTCTCTCTCTCTTTGTCAAATAAATAAATCTTAAAAAAAAAAATCCAGGATGTATTTTGAAAACCTCCATGAAGTTGAACTACAGTGTTTTAAGTTTGTAGAAGCAGAGGGAGGGTTGGGAGAGGTAAGGAAATCTAGCAAATTTGGAACCATTGGAATTTTTAAGTAAATTCCTTTTTAGGAATATGACAGTGTCATATTAGAAGCAGGCTTATGGATGTATAAAGGCGTTTTAGTACTCTAGGGTGGGTGAAGGGAATTATGAGAACATAAACCCAGACTATGGAAGTGAGATGGAGGAGTGAGCGACAGATTCCAGTGTTGCGGTGGCAATGTGACAGGACTCAGAGACTGAATATGGGAGGGGGCAAGAGAGAGTAGGCTAGGATGACTGAAGTTTCTAGTCTGGACGGCTGGATAGAGATGATTACCTGAGCTGAGACAGAAAACATAGAGGTCAAGGGTGTTGGAGCGAAGATAGTGGGTTTCATTTGGGATATGTTGGATTCAAGGTGCGGGGGAGATACAAAGGAAGCGGTTGGAAAACTGATCTGAACTTTGGGAACTATACCTTACACTTGGAAAAAAAAAAGGATTTTTGCTTAAATAAGAAATCTAACCATCGGTTGCCAAGGGCTTGAGGGTAGCGGAAATAGGGAGAGCTTCGTAAAAGTATATAAATTTTTATCTGTAAGATGAAGAAGTTCCAAGGATCTAATGTAGAACATGGTGACTATATTGGTAACACTGTACTGTATAATTAAAATTTGCTAAGAGAGTAGATAAGTCTTCTCACCAAGAAGAAAAGGATAAATATGTGAGCTAATGATGTGTTCATCAACAAGATGGGTGGTGGGGGACGGGGCAGTCCTTTCACAAAGAGTACCTATGTAAATCACCATGATATACACTTTAAATATCTTACAATTCAGTCACTTACACCTCAATAAAGCTGATATTAAAAAAAGAAAAAGAGCGTGCCTGGGTGGCTCTGTTGGTTAAACGACTGCGTTCAGCTCAGGTCATGATCACGGGATCCTGGGATCCAGTTCCGCATCAGGCTCCCTGCTCAGCAGGGAGCCTGCTTCTCCCTCTCCCTCTGCCCCTACCCCTGTTTGTACTCTCCCTCTCTCTTGTTCTCTGTCAAATAAATAAAAAAAAATAAAATCTTAAAAAAAAACAAAAACAAAAAAGAAATCTAACAGGGGTGACTCAGTTCGTTAAGCATCCAACTCCTGATTTCTGCTCAGGTCATGATCTCACTGTCATGGGATTGAGCCCTGAGTCGAATCTGCTTGAGTTTCTCTTTCTCCCTCTCCTTCTGCTCC
>NW_019154109.1:280400-311266 GCF_002288905.1 Enhydra lutris kenyoni | reverse complement strand
ATAAATAAATAAATAAATAAATAAATAAATAAATAAATAAATAAATAAATAGGTATTTTTAAAAAGAGAGAGAAATCCAACAGAGTGAAAAGTTTGAGTTTCCTTTCAGGATTACAAATGAAAACTATAAGAATTCATTTATGGATTTGCAAAGAAAACTCACAGGCATTTATCACGCTCAAAATTAGAAATGTAAGCTTTGTATTATCCTGGGCAAAAAATAATTTGTGAAGATAACCTATTACAATTATAGATTTTTCCAGAGTTAAAGGTTTTGTTCAAGTGGCAGAGCAATGATCTCTAAAGTCCAGAAATAACATTTGCAAGGTCACCTTTAAGATTCAGATATGTACCTTTGTGAAGCTATAGGGGAACACAAAATAGTTTCTCCTTATTTTGTTGATATTTCTTTCCCTGACTTTTAGAAATATTCACAGTTTTAAGGCTCAGCACTGGAATTCCACTTGTTAGTGACCAGAGCAAGGAGGTCGGCTTAAAGACTCAAAATTTATGTATGCGACTGAATAGGGAAGACTAAGATTTTTATTAGCAACTGAGTTTATGAAATGTGTAAGTTTTTATACACTTTATAAGAAGACAGTTGGGCCCAAAGGTCTGTGAGTGATTAATGGGTAAAGGTCAAAGTCATGGGAGTAGGTAAGTTCCTCTCTGGAAGACAGGGAAAACTAGGGGAAGAAGAATGCCCAGAACAGGCCCTTGTGTGCAGGAGAGTCTCTGTTCTGGGTGTGGCACTGGATCTCACCATCACCAAAGTGAAGACCCAACCAATGGTTTCTGGTCCAAGTCCAGTGGATGTTCCTCTGTCCTGGGTTTTAATTGAAGTACCTTGGTGTTGCAGCCAAATGTCATTGTAATTATACATCACCATTTTAATTTTATTTTTATTTATGAGAGAAAAAGAGGGAAAGCAGGGGAAGGAGCAGAGGGAGAGGGATAAGCAGACTCTGCACTAAGTACAGGGCTCAACTTGGGGCTTGATCCCAGGACCCTGAGATCTTGACCTGAGCCAAAAATCAAGAGTCAGACATTTCTGTCCCCATCATTATTATGATGATGTTTTGACTCCAGGAATTCTGGTCTTGTCAAGGTCACATGCCAACTCCAATCCCATCCCTCTTTTCTCTGACATTTCTCTCTAATGTTTTCTATGTGCCACTGTGCACCAAGCCAAGATACCTCTCAGAAATTCTGAGACACATGTGTAGTTATCATTCCTTCTTTATAAAACAGGAAATTGAAGCTTAGAGGAGTGGAGTATCCTGCCCCAGGGACACACAGTTCCCATCTGAGGGAGACAGGATTCAATCCACATAGCCTGGATCTGACTTCAGAGCCCATGCTCCGGGGTCTGGCAACATACTGTCCTCCTGTGCTCCCTAGCACTGTGTCTGTGGTCCCAGAGTAAAGTTGAGTGATATGAATTCCTCAGCCCCGTGTAGGGTCTGTATATATGGTGACCTTTATCTCCTGTCCCAACCTGTGGAAGGAGGAGACTAGTTTTTGTTCATTCCTTCCCTCTTCACTGTCCTCTGTTGAATGGTTGAGGATATGATGACTTCAGGTTAAGGATAGGGAAGAGCCTAGAGTAAAATCACTAGACTCTGTTCTTCTTAAGAACTTTAAAATCAGTGAAAATCTGACCTTGACAAAACAAAGCCTCTAAGAGTAGATACGGATGTGGAGCAGTATTATTCCTCTTTAAAACATTTTATCACTAGATGCTTTTGAATGTAACGTCAACAAACATTTCTTGAGTGCTTTAACTGTGTGAGGTGCAGTGCCAGGTACCAGGTACCAGGTACCTGGTGGGGCAGAGGCAAGTAAGAACCCACCTCTGACTTCAAGGACCTTGAGGTCTAGTGTTGAAGACAGAGGTTAAATGTCAGTTTTAAGCCACAGCTGAATCAAAGTTAGAAACATCGAGCTGTAATTAGAATATGAAGACTGGCGTGGAGACAAGGAGGGAACATTGGAGAAAGGACTGGCAGAACAAGTAGGAATCACAGGGAAGAAGGATAAGAGGGCAAGTGATAATGGGCAGGGGTGCATTATAGGAAAATGCTTGGGACCATCAGGGATCCAGATTGTTCAGGTCAACCAAAGCATGGGGTCAACCAAGCACCAAACGACAGAAAAGCTCCTTGCTAGAAGCCAGTGAGGGAATGCCAATTCCTAAAGGATCAGTTTGCTGAAATCAATTTGCTAAGTTTGTCAAATGGTCAATTACTGAACAACGTTTTAAATATTCATTTTGTATATACTCAATGATTGTAAATGTCTTCTTTTTGAACACAGCTAATGAATACGTTCTTTGTAGCAGTATTTTAAGTATTTCTATTCAATTTCTTAAAAAGTCAAGATTTAATCTTATGGCTCTGTTTTTATATATATACTCGAGAATATTTTCTGGAGTATATCCAATGTACCTATTTTTATTGTGAACATAATAACTGCAACAATTCATATGGGGAATTTCCACTTTATACTATACTATCAGTCTCCTGAGTTTTTGTAGTCAAATTCTATTTTGCCAATATATTGGTATTTTTATTTTACTTTATTTCATTTTTTAAAAATTAAAAACAATTTCCAGCTTATTTTTAAAAATTTTTAAAATACATATTGATTTTTTAGCCTTTTTCTTCAATTTCACTGAAATTCAACCAATGCTATGAACTCATCAAAAATTAAAGAAACTCATTTCCATAGTTTTTACAGGTCATAACAGTTTTCACTGGAACAGAGAAATTTATCATATTTTGCAAATTTCATGGATGATTTAGTGGATTGGTTTTCACTATGTGGAACTAACTTACTCCCACTAGTCTCCTGTCTCATCCAGATTGTCTGGGCAAGAGGAAGAGTCTAGAGATTTGGAGTGGAAGGAGGGGCAAACAAAAAAGAAAGTGGGTAAGTAAGGGCCCCAGTGCTGGTCTCCTTCACGCATCTTTAGACCACCTCAGTGTATTCAGTACAAATTCTATAAACATACTTTAGTAAGCCAATACATTTGGTAAGTGGATCATCTCGTTGAATTTATTTATTTATTTATTTTGGCGGAATTGTCCTAGTGGCCCTGTCTGGAACTCAGGGGCCAAGATGTCTGTCAGGTGGAATGGTCCACAGCTGATGATGGGTGGAAGAATGGCTTCATCAGAACTGAGTTTTGGAAAGATAGGATCAAATGAGTCATTACTCGGTTAGGAAGTTAGGCCTCTCCACCTAGTTTGAAGGGTCATTATAAACTTGTCTCTTTCTGTAACGTGGGACAGAAACATCTTTGAGGTAAATATTGAGTGCACTACCAGATATGTGCATAGTACGAATTAAGAACACCTGGGGCATATAGAATCATCTGGATCTAACAGGTATCAGAATAAAAGATAAAACTCAGTATTTCTTTGGAGTTAACTTCATATATTCCTTTGAGGACAAGGACTATTTCTAATGTAAATTTAAGATTTAAGATATATTGTTTTCCCCAAAGGGAACAGGAGTGGTGGTGAAGAGAAAAGTGTCCTTCATGATTTTGCTTTTAAAAAGTCTTCAAATAGTCTGATCAAATATGAAAGTATAATTTGTCACATATATTTTTCTTTTTCTTTATACAGCTATATGTATATCTATACATACAGATATACATATCTCTCCATAAACTATTCATTTAAAATTGCAAATTTCTTCATGCTTTATTGCCTCTGTTGACAATTGTCATGAGGAACTCTCAATACGACACAGATCTGACTCCTTTTCTCTATTTCATCATTTTCCTGCCTTTCGGTATAATTTTGTCTTACATTTGTTCCCTCTTCTCCAACTCCTCTGCCATTTCCATGGTCAGACCATTTCTGTGGCTCACCTGGCCAACTGCAGTAGTCTTCTTCTTCAACCTTCCTGTTTCTTCTCTTTGCTTACTTCAGTCTCTCAGGTACACACCTGCCACAGTGATTTTTAAAAAGCACAAGCACTGGGTGTTCAATGCACCTAATAAATCCTTGAACACTACTTAAAAAACTAATGATGTACTACTATATGTTGGCTAACTGGACATAATAATAATAATAATAATAATAATAATAATAATATAAATAAATAGAAATTAAAGCACAATAATGAATCATTCCTTAGCTTTAAAGTAAAAAAGGGGGAAACAAAATCCAAAAATGAAAAACAGTGGTTCTTTGTTCCCTAAAGAGCAGCATCTATAAATTCCTAAACTTGACCCTTATATCCCATTTGGACACTTCTATAAGCTGTCCCTTCTTAACAACCCCTTCCCCATCTCTCCTCTGAATGGAGGCTAACACTCCCTGTGTCATGTTTTAACATTTGTGTGCATGTGCTTTCTTCTACTGTAGGTCATAATTTCCTTGAAGATATGGACCGCATAGTACTTACCGTAGTGCTTTATGATGACTAGGAATTTAATGACTGTTTATTAAGTTGAAGTCTTTTGCAGAAAAAAATGTGGGAGAATCATCAGGGCATGCACCCCAGAGCTCTAAATGGGATCCTTCATAGAAAAGAGAAAATGGCAGCCCAGCCCTTCTTTAGGCTGTGGAGAGCCTCTGATCCAACTTTGTTCCAAATGATCTTGGTCGCTGCCCTAATGGCTCCTGTTCTTGGTGAGTACTAGAGAAGTAAGTTCAGATTGATTACAGACATTCAAGATCATCCACTCATTCTCTCTTAACACCAACAGATGATTCAACTTTTAGCAGAAAGCCACTTTCAGCAACAAGAGTTGATTTGATCAGGAATTTGGAATTTGGAATTAAAGGGGATTTGGAATTATTTGGGATTTAGGGGGAATTGGTTTTATCCATAGAAGAGACAGTTTTCTACCCACCTCCCGCTAGCATTTCTTCTCCAGGAATTTTCCAAAACAGTTGTCTCCCAACCATGACTTGAAACAAGTTGGTGTGATCTATCAGCCCGACTGAACAATTTTCACTGCCTCTGGATCTATCCAGAATAGAGAGGAGAAATAAGTAAAGACTTCTCCTAGGGCTCCTGAAAGGCAAATTATTGGTCCCCTATTTAATTCTTGCAAGGAAAGCAGGATTAACATCTTTATTTTCAAGGACTCCATGCTTCTTCCTTTGCATCATTCAAAATCCAATGTGTACGAAAAGGTGCAAATTAAGAATGTGGTTCTTACCCACCTCTCAGCCACCTGGTTTCCCTTCCCTGAGACAAGCAATTTTATATAATGGTATTATTCATGAAAGACTATGTTTCTGTTGAGGAAATTTGTAGGAATTGTTGGCTTTGCTCAGATATCACTGAGTCAGCAGATATGAGGACTCTGAAAGAAGGATGAAATCACATCTATCATACTTTAGATAAATTATCTCATAAACATTAGAGAAGGGATGAAAAATTTCTGCCTTTTATCATTATCATTAATCAGCAAATGTGTATTACTGATCACTCACTAGATCCATTGAACTATGAGGACAATACGAGTTATTATTTTTCTTGATTAGAAAAGAATTGTCCTTTATCTAAAAATCATACTACTGAAACATTAAGATGCTGTGTTTTGAGCTCTAACTTCTGGCACTCTTTGTCATTTTGGTGTCCAGGAGATTGTGATACCCCACCAAATTTAGACTTTGCTTCTCTAACAACTATGGTGAATGAGACATACTTCAAAAGTGGAACTGTCCTGAGGTACACCTGCCGTCCTGGCTATGGCAGGGTTAATTACGTAAGCCCAACTATTACCTGTCGGTATAACAAATGGGACTACGACGAATTCTGTGTCAGTACGTATGAACATTTATTTTTCTTATTTACGCTTTTCACTTCTTTACAAAGATGTCTCAGGAATTAAATTTTCTCAGTGCAATGAGAATCTTTGGTCACTAAGAAACCATCCAGTTGTCAAGTCACTCATTTCAATGTACATACGTGTGTACTTTTAGAAAAGCATAAATAAAGAAACAAATAAAACAGAAATTATGAACTGCCCAGTTGCAGTGAAAAAGAAGCTTATTCTTTACACTATAATTCACTTAAAACTTCTTTCCAAAGTGAACTACAAATTCAATTTTAATATTTTGAAAACAAGACCCATTCTTTACAAAGTTATAAAAAGTTCGGTGGCTAGAGAGAGGTAATGTGGTTTCCAAAGAAACCTCAACCAAAGTATCTGCTGTGTTTGGAAGAAGGTTCTGTGATTCACTTATAGTGGAGAGTAAATTCTGTAATGTTCTTACAATAGTGAGGGTATCTATACTTTCTGTTGTCCCTTTGGTGACCAAGGGCATGCATTTTTAAGTGGCTGACGTACAAAGTATGTGCCACAGATCCAGAATGGAGCTAGCTCCCTGATCAATAACTATCCATAGACTCCATTACCATAGTGATTTAACTGAGTGTTTTCCTCTAAGGGTGAAATGTACCAGAAAAATAGGAGATCAAACTTTGTATTCATTTATCCTCCAAAGTAAAAATTTAGTGAGTCAGGATCAGAAATAAATTTGGATCTCAACCTCAGGATCTTTCTGGAAGCATAGGTCAAAGTTAATCAGTCTTCTAATGCCTTATCTCTGAGTATTTGGAATCACTCATTATCATTTTAATTTTTCTCTCAGAGAAACGATGCAGACACCCAGGAGAATTAGAAAATGGGAAGGTGATAACTGAGACAGAGCTCCTCTTTGGATCACAGTTAAAATTCGTTTGTTCAGAAGGGTGAGTGTGAAGCAATGTATAAACAGTTGTTTTAAATTAATTTTTAAAAAATAGATGTATTTCAAAAGAAAAAATGATGTTTTTCAGAGTCCATAGTCTCTCATGAAAAACAATCTGAGGGGTTTGAAGGGGCGGGGGGTGGGAGGTTGGGGGAACCAGGTGGTGGGTATTAGAGAGGGCACGGATTGCATGGAGCACTGGGTGTGGTGCAAAAACAATGAATACTATTATGCTGAAAATAAATTAAAAAACAAAACAAAACAAAACAACAACAACAAAAAAACTAGTGATCTATTGTATGGTGACAGACAAAACATAATAAAAAAAAGTTTTTAAAGATAAAAAAATGAAAAATTCATGCTCTCACATTTCTTATAGAAAGTTGAATAAATCTGGTGTACTATGATACAATTAAGAAACTTTAAACAGAAATGTAACTATTTTGTTTCATTTTGGAATAAAGAGGTACATAAATAATTACTTCATAGATAAAGATACAATAAGAACTAAAATGTAAGGTAACATGACAGTATCTATATTTATATGTACATACTTATCATGGATTTAAAATTGTATATATTTCATTTTATTAAGATAGGTCTTATTTAGGGGCACCTGGGTGGTTCAGTGGATTAAGCCTTTGCCTACCACTCAGGTCACGATCTCAGGGTCCTGCGATTGAGCCCTGTGTCAGGCTCTCTGCTCAACAGGGAGCCTTATTCCCCCTCTCTCTCTGCCCACCTCTCTGCCTACTTGTGATCTCTCTCTCTCTGTAAAATAAATAAATAAAATCTTAAAAAAAAAAAAGTAAAAATGATGTAAAACCATATACACTGAGAATTTTCACTTCTACCCTCTTGCCATCCACCCCATTTCTTTCATGTCCTTAAAAACAGGGATCCACATTAATGGGTTTCTTATGTATCTTTCTAGTGTTTACTTTTATAAACACAAGCTAAAAATTAGTATATATTTTTATTTTACTCCTTTCCAATAACAAATGTAGCTTTGAGTCTTGCTTTATTTTTACTCATCAATATATACAGAACATAGTTCCACATTTGTGCATAGAAGTTCCTCAGTGATTTGTTTTCACAAGGTCACAGAATATAATTGTGTCATGTATCATGGATTAACAGTCTCTTGATGGATCCATAGGTATTTCTAATGTTTTGCCATTCTGAAGAGTGCTTTGATCAGCCACTTTGTACATATATAATTTCATACAGATGCAATTATATCTGTAGGGTGAATTTCCAGAGTGGGATTTCTGGGTCAGAGTATACATATTTGAAAATTTGAGAGATACTGCCTAATTTCTCTCCTTAGAGGTTATAATGTTTTGCAAAGTATGTAAACGTCTGTCTCTTCATAGACTTCCCAACTGTGTTGTCAATCGTTTGAAAACGTGAAATTTTTAAAATCTTCCAAATTAAGACATAAACATGAAATCTTACTGTAGTTCCAATGTATATTTCTCTTATCATGAGTGAGATTGAGAATATTTTTATGTGTTCAAGAGATATTTGTATTGATTTGTGAACTATTTGGCATATCCTTTGCCTGTTTTTAAGAATTAATTTCTGCGGCTGAGGTCGAAGAGGTTGCTGCCTGTATTCTCCTCAAGGATTTTGATGGATTCCTTTCTCACATTGAGGTCCTTCATCCATTTTGAGTCTATTTTCATGTGTGGTGTAAGAAAATGGTCCAATTTCATTTTTCTGCATGTGGCTGTCCAATTTTCCCAACACCATTTATTGAAGAGGCTGTCTTTTTTCCATTGGACATTCTTTCCTGCTTTGTCGAAGATTAGTTGACCATAGAGTTGAGGGTCTATTTCTGGGCTCTCTATTCTGTTCCATTGATCTATGTGTCTGTTTTTGTGCCAGTACCATACTGTCTTGATGATGACAGATTTGTAATAGAGCTTGAAGTCCGGAATTGTGATGCCCCCAACTTTGGCTTTCTTCCCCAACATTCCTCTAGCTATTCGAGGTCTTTTCTGGTTCCATATAAATTTTAGGATTATTTGTTCTATTTCTTTGAAAAAAATGGATGGCATTTTGATAGTAATTGCATTAAATGTGTAGATTGCTTTAGGTAGCATAGACATTTTCACAATATTTATTCTTCCAATCCAGGAGCATGGAACATTTTTCCATTTTTTTGTGTCTTCCTCAATTTCTTTCATGAGTACTTTATAGTTTTTGAGTATAGATTCTTTGCCTCTTTGGTTAGGTTTATTTCTAGGTATCTTATGGTTTTGGGTGCAATTGTAAATGGGATCGACTCCTTAATTTCTCTTTCTTCGGTCTTGTTGTTGGTGTAAAGAAATACAACTGATTTCTGTGCATTGATTTTATATCCTGACACTTTACTGAATTCCTGTACAAGTTCTAGCAGTTTCGGAGTGGAGTCTTTTGGGTTTTCCACATATAGTATCATATCATCTGCAAAGAGTGATAGTTTGACTTCTTCTCTGCTAGATCTTGTTTCTGATAGGAGCTGCAACTTTCCCTCCAAGTATATTATTTTTCTTTTGACTTGGCTATTGATTTACTTTTTTTCTTCTTAAGGAAAAATTGTTTTCAAGCTTCATATTTATCAAACTCTCTTTTTAAAATGGCTTCTGGATTTTAGGTTTTCATTTAAAAGCCCTTCTCTAATACAAAATTTTAAACTATTTGCCTAGATTTCTTCTGCTGCTTTTATGTTTTCATATTTTTTGGTGCCGAAAGCTTTGATCCATTTGGAGGCAATATATAATATACAGTGCAAGATATATATCCTAGCCTATATTTTCCCATATGACTTTCCCGTTTTTCCAAAAGTCCTTTAGTTTGCTGATTTGAGAGTGCTTTTTAACACTGTATTAAATTCTCATATATATCTTGTATGTATCTGCATATGTTTCTACTTAATACCGTTGTTTTGCCTACATAGTCATGTACACATTTCACAGTGATGTACTACCAAGGCTTTATAAAATATTTCAATAGCCTGTATGAGTAGTCCTGCCTTATTGTTTTTTTAAAAATTTTTCTCGACAATACTTGTTTATTTTTCTATATAAAGTTTAAATTCAGGCATTTTTAAAAATCAGTACTGGATTAGTGTTTAACTTAACTTTTGAAGAAACTTTCCCCAAAACTTTCCCTTTACCCTCTTAGGGTCTCTGACTGGGTTTGAGAATTAAGTTGACATAAGACTAGCAGGAGAAGAGCATACATATTTTAGTTTTAGATGTCCATGGGAGCCTTCACAGGAAAATGAAGACCCAAAAAGTGGTTAAGCCTCAGTGTTTATATACTAGGTTGAAGAAAAAGTAGCAACTGTGGAAAAGTAACCTCTGGAAGTAACCTATGGAAGGTTGCAGGTAGATATGGGTCATTTTGACAAGGTCTGTCTGTACAGATCTCTCCTGGCTTCACCTCCCCATCTCTCATGATAAGTTTGTTCTTTTCCTCCTGTTATGGGGAAAGCATCTTTCACATAAGAGTTTTATCTCCTGCTTTCAGGAAGAAAAGGAGAGTCCAGAGTGCCTTCCTTTGTCTATTTCAAGTGCTTTAACTCAAAATAATCTTTGGTAATTTTACTCTTAGTTGTTTTGATACAGACAATTTACCTCACCCTTTTGTTGCTATGTGATGCTCTTTTCAAATGTAGCTTCAGTGGACACCTGGGTGGCTCAATGGGTTAAGCCTCTGCCTTCGGCTCAGGTCATGATCTTGGGGTCCTGGGATCAAAACCTGCATGGGGCTCTCTGCTCAGCAGGGAGCTTGCTTCTTCCTATCTCTCTGTCTGCCTCTCTGCCTACTTGTGATCTCTCTGTCTGTCAAATAAATAAATAAAATCTTTAAATAAAATAAAACAAAATGTAGATTAAGTATTATTTCTGCAATACTTATTTGAAATACATTTTAAAATAGCTATTTTGTTCTGTTTTGTGTTCCTTCTTCAGGTTCCGCAACTAAGTATGTGTTGATTCCTCTTTGCTTGTCCCCTGTGTTTAACATTTTCCCCTAGTACTGTTGTTTCCTTTTGTTTGATTTTCGCACATGTAATCCTCATTATTCCCTTACTGTGTATGACTCGTGAGATGTGAAGTGAGAAGATTCAGAAGGGAAGTGCTGTTGGAATGCTGAAAGTGTTCCTACTGGAGTAACCGGAAACCACATTTTCCCCTTGATTTCCTGGGTAGCTTAGAAAACATATTTTCAAGAAATTCCAAAATAAGTAAATGCTTAATTCTCAATGTCTTTTATCTTATTAAGAGATTCACTTTTCTTTGAGTTAGTATTAAATAAGTCCCAGGGGCTCTAGTTTGCCAAAGGTAACATTTCCATTAGTGTTCAACCACAATGTACATTTATTCCTTGATGGTAGTACCATTTTAAGACATACTAACAATGCTTTTTCTTTCCATTACTATCGTACACTGAGGGGAGTAACACAAACTGAAGGAAGCTTAGAACTGTCAAGAGCCATAAAAAAATGGGGATTGTGAATGGGGGGGTTAGTGGCATATTGCAGAAGTCAGAAGGCGTCTGCATGTCAGAGGGCCTGAGAGGTTGGGGTGTGTCTAGAGACTGAAGTTTGGAAAACATTATTTCTTCATTTTTACAATTGAGTAACCAGTTTATTTGTTTAGATCCCTTTATCCAACTTAATTTAAGGTAAGAAGAATTTCATTAAACTCTTTGATCCTATTTCATTCAGATATATTTTAATTGGCAAAACCACTAGTTATTGTGAGATCCAAGATAAAGGAGTTGGTTGGAGTGATCCTCTCCCACAATGTATAAGTAAGTAAAGACTTCTTCTGGCTTGACTGCAAAGCTAAACCATGTTAGAAAATAAAACTCTTGCGCATCTTCGCTGCTTTTCATACCCTCCATTAGAATTTGTATCATGAATGCTAGATTTGCAAAGGTACCTTCCCTGATGATTTCTTCTTCTTCACTCCACCCCAGTTGCTCAATGTAAGCCTCCTCCAGACATCATCAATGGGAAGCACAATGGCGCAGATGAAGATTTCTACACATATGGCTCTTCTGTCACCTACAGATGTGACCCCAACTTTTCAATGATAGGCAAAGCCTCCATATCTTGCACAGTGGAAAATAAGACAGTAGGTGTCTGGAGCCCAAGTCCTCCTACTTGTAAAAGTAAGTCACAGTGATGAATTTTGGCCTGAATGGTTTGCTTAAAAGAAAAAGGTAGGTGACTTTGCTGGGGGAAAGGGAATGCTTCCAAGACTAATCATTGCAACAATGCAGTCATTTATCTGCTCCAGTGGTATTTATGTTTGATGTACCAGCGTGCAGTAACAAACAGCAACCAAGATCTCACTGGGCTCTGCAAAGTAAAAGTTGATTTTCATTCATACCGAGTTGGCTCCATGTCCAGGGGACTCTCTAGGCTGGCTAGGGGTAAATTCAGCACAAGTCTAGCAATCCAGGTTGCTTTGCTCTTGTGATACTTCTGCATCAAAATGTGCTTTCAAAATCTCTTCAGTAGGTGAAGAGAGAAAAGTAAATTATGCCCTGGCTTTTTAAAAGAGCTTTGTTCCAAAGTGACCACATATCAGTTTACAGCCTTTTGTCCCAAACTACTAATGTGTAGACTCTATCTTAAGGGAACTGGGAAATACTGTGTTTTGTTTGTTTAGGGAGAGGAAGTGGAAATATTGGTTAGCATTTACAACGTTCACCGCAAGTGCCTACAGGACAAAGCAAACAAACAAAAAAATCAGAAGATCTACTGAGTATTGTTACTTGGCTAATCTGAGGCTCCTTCCTTTGCGACTAAGTGTCTACGTAGTATCATTTAATATTCTCACTCACCACAGAACACAGTCAAATCAGAGGGTGATAAAGCTGATCCAGCGAGCAATTCAAAATGTCAGGAGTCCAGACAGCAAGAGGTGGAAATAGCAGAGTTTGAGGACAGAAATTTAGCAGAGCCAGATTACGAAGGGCCTCATGCGTCCCGCTAAGAAGTTCGGAGTGAAGGTGAAAGGGAAACTTCGGAAGGCTTTAACTAGGGAAATAAGTATGTTGCATTTCAGAGAGACAAGTCGGGCCACAGAAGACACAACAAAAGAAGGGGGACAAAACTCAACCTATAGGCACCATCCAGCCATGTGGTGAAGGTAGCTTCAGCCATAGCCATAAGTTATCAAGGTGGCAGGACTGACATGGGGGCAAGAGGACTGACTGCTGTGGGGTTGGGGTGCCCAGGGCAGTTTGTTCTGTGTTTGTGAGAGCACAGATCTCTGATGCCTGACTGCCTCTTCCTCATGACCACCATATCATCACCACTGGCCACTGACCCACACTGAAATCATGCAGAAAAGTAGGCCACTGTAAGGGAAGGATTATGAGGTCTTTAGGGATGTGTTTCTTTTGGGTTATAGATGGCTGGTTTTTCTTGAGTAAGCTGGGGTTATTCACAATCATATCATAACAGAACTGATAGGATAAGACCTCATTTTACTGAGGCTTATAAAAGTTGCAATTATATTCACTTTAAAATGTTTTCCTTGTATCTACTGGATGTATACTGTATTAGGCTTTTGTGTCATCATTGAATCTGCATTAGCAATAGTAAGTGATATCCTTATTGCCATTTCTCTTTTGTGACCCACTTGTCTTTTCTTGTGATTCTTTAGAAATCGTCTGTGTTAAGCCAACTGTTAAAAATGGAATAGTGATCTCTGGATTTAGAACCATCTATACTTATAAAAACTCCATGGTATTTGACTGTGAGGGAGGTTTTATTCTCAAAGGAAGCAGTTTAATCCATTGTGGAGAAAATGGTGACTGGGATCCCCCTCCTCCCATCTGTGAGCTCAGTAAGTATGGACCATGCAGGAAGTTCAATGTTTGGCATCCAAATTACCCAGAAATGTTGGTGGAGGTATATTTGTATGCCTAAACCCACTAGAACCAGAGTAAACATTTAAATTTAGATCAATAATTATCTTTATTTTTTCTAATTGTTGGGAAAAAGAAAGATTACAGTACGCTGGGTAAGGTCTTATATAATCACAAAAGGTTGCCATATACACATGTGCAGATTGTGGACACTTCAACCCTAAAGGGAGACATTAACATTGTAGACATTGTGGATTAGTGTATTTATTTCAACAATTTTCTCATAGTAGGAAACTTGTTTTGTTCTAACAAAATCATTACATTATGATAATTGATTGAAAGATTCATAGTAAAGTGTCCTGGGGGGTTGGGAGGGCCAGAAATGCCTTTTTCCAATTTCCACAAAGAAGTTATATAAACTAACCATGATTCTGACACTCTGAAACAATAAACTCACATGGATCATGAAAACTTCTGCTAATAGTAATAATGATAACTTGGTGCTAGTTTGTTTTCTGACGTGGCTGATGCCTCAGCCATGGCAAGACAGTCCCTGGCTGAATGAATGCGTGGGATCCTCTGGTAGGACAGGATTGTTGGTGATCACCGTTGCATCTCTAGTAGCAATGACTTTCCCTGCTTGTTCTTCTTTTATGAACAGATAGTTGTACTGACTTACCAGACATCCAAAATGCCTCCTGGGAAAGATATAACAACCATGTGCCAACAAAAGAGCGGATATATAATATTGGAACTGTGTTAAGGTACACGTGCTCTGCCGGCTATAAACCTGCTTTGGATGGGCCTACGACTGTGACTTGTCAGAGAAATTTGACTTGGACCTCACATATAGGATGTAAGGGTGAGTCCTTGCTTTTTAAGTCTTTTTGTAGGTTAGATGCCCACCATGGGCTAGGCTTTCTTTTTTTTTTTTTTTTCTTAAAATAAATGCAATTTTATCTTTTAAGATGCATTTAGGATTATAATAATTCAACAGAGGAGTGAAGTATTATTGTCAGAAGGGGTCATGAAAGTCTTGGGGGAGCTGAGAAACTGTAACTATAACTTTCCTTATCCATTTCAAAATCAAATGAGATGCGGACACAGAGGGAAAGCGGAAGTGAAGCGTTGAGCAGACTGAGCATTAGCTTTCCCACTGGTGAAGAAGCGTGGAGAATAGGGTTCAACATTTACCAGAGTCAGACCTCCATCACAGCCCTTTCCTCCCCAGTGTCAACTTTGGGGTGCTTAGTAGAAGGAAAGTCTGTGAGACAGTCATAAAGTCAGCCAGCTGCAAAGTGGCTTGTGTTCTCTACGTCTTTGAGCCGAGGGGCTGTGGGCTGCAGGAGCTGGGTCTTGCGACCTGCCCCTAGAAGACAGACCCTGACCCCTGACCCCTGACCCAGTACTCTGGCCCGTCAGAGGGGAAAAAAAGAGAACTTTTTGCCATCTCAAGATGTCTTTTCTCTTTGAGAGAACATGAGGAGCTAAGAGAGGTGGATGCAATTTTATGGGTTTCAATGGAATTGACAACAGAGGGAGACAATGCTTCCTTCCGCACATCAGAATCTTGCCATTTTAGAGGTAAAGACACAGAGGCCCAGGATATAGGGAACTTTATTCTACAGGTTGGAATTTGAAAAATGTGTAAAATGAACAAGTAATGAAAAATGATAGTTTAGATCAACTCACTGAAGATAATTTCACATTAGGACTTTTAAGTTTAATTTTACTTATTTAGTCTCATTTGGGGGCAATAAAATGAAAAGTTTTAACAAAATTACTGAATTAAAATATATTTAACAATGATTGCCACCACTTAAGTAACAAAGTATTAATAAATACAAGATTTTCATAAAAACAGACACATAGATCAATGGAACAGAATAGAGACCCAGATATGTACCCTCAACTCTATGGTCAACTAGTCCCCAAAAAAGCAGGAAAAAATATCCAGTGGAAAAAAGACAGTCTCTTCAATAAATGGTGCTGGGAAAATTGGACAGCTACATACAGAAGAATGAAACTCGACCATTCTCTTACACCATACACAAAGATAAACTCAAAATGGATAACAGATATCAATGTGAGACATCAAAATCCTAGAGGAGAACATAGGCACTAACCTCTTCAACATCAGCCACAGCAATTTCTTTCAAGACACGTCTCCAGAAGCAAGCAAAATAAAAGTAAAAATGAAATTTGGGGGACTTCATCAAGATAAAAACTTCTGCACAGCAAAGGAAACAGTGAACAAAACAAAGAGGCAACCCACAGAATGGGAGAAGATACTTGCAAATGACACTACAGACAAAGGGCTGATACCCAAGATCTGTGAAGAACTCCTCAAACTCAACACCCAAAAAACAAATAATCAAGTCAAAAAATGGGCAGAAAACATGAACAGACATTTCTCCAAAGAAGACATATAAATGGCTAACAGGCACATGAAAAAGTGCTCATCATCATTAGCCATCAGGGAAACTCAAATCAAAACTACATTGAGATACCACCTTAACACCAGTTAGAATGGCAAAAATTGACAAGGCAAGAAACAAAACGTGTCGGAGAAGTTGTGGAGGAAGGGGAACCCTCTTACACTGTTGGTGGGAATGCAAGTTGGTACAGCCACTTTGGAAAACAGTGTAGAGGTTCTTCAAAAAATTAAAAATAGAGCTACCCTATGACTCAGCAATTGCACTACTGGGTATTTACTCCAAAGATACAGATGTAGTGAAAAGAAGGGCCATCTGCACCCCAATGTTCATAGCAGCAATGTCCACAATAACCAAATTGTGCAAAAAGCCAAGATGCCCTTCAACAGATGAATGGATAAATAAGATGTGGTCCATATACAGAGTGGAATATTACTCAGCCATCAGAAAGGATGAATACCCAACTTTTGCATCAACATGGATGGGACTGGAGGAGATTACACTAAGTGAAATAAGTCAAGCAGAGAAAGTCAATTATCATATAGTTTCACTTATTTGTGGAATGTAAGAAACAGCCTGAAGGGCTTCAGGAGAAGGAAGGGGAAAATGAAGGGGAGGAAATCAGAGTGGGAGAGGAACCATGAGAGACGTGGACTCTGAGAAACAAACTGAGGGTTTTAGAGGGGAGGGTGATGGGAGGTTGGCTGGACCTGGTGATGGGTATTAAGGAGGGCATGGATTACGCAAACAATGAATCATGGAACACTATGTCAAAAACTAATGATGAACGTTAGTGTGGTGAATAACATAACATTAGCATGGTGACTAACATAATATAAAAAATTTAAAAATATAAAAAAAGGAAACTTGATTTTCATGTAATAAAAAAAACAAACACACATAAAAATAAATAAATAAATAAATGCCTTTGAGGATTCTCCTTTCATGTGTCTGTTGGCTACCTGTATGTTTTCTTTAGAAAAAGTCTATTCAAGTACTCTGCCTGTTCTTTAATCAGATTATTCAATTATTCAAGTTTTCAGTGTTGAGTTTGATAAGTTCTTTATATATTTTGGATATTCACTCCTTACAGATATTTCCCCCCATTCAGTAGGTTGCCTTTTTGTTTTGTTGATGGTTTTCTTCACTGTGCAAAAGTGTTTTAGTTTGGTGTAATCCTAATAGTTTATTTTTGCTTTTGCTTCCCTTGCCTGAGAAAACAGATCCATAAAGATGTTGCTGATTTTAATGTCCAAGAGATTACTGCCTATGTTTTCTTTTAGGAGTTTTATGGTTTCAGGTCTCACATTTAGGTTTTTAGTCCATTTTGAGCTTTTTGTGTGTGTGTGTGTGTATGGTGTAAGAAAGTGGTCCAGTTTCATTCTTTTACACATAGCTGTCTAGTTTTCCCAACACCACTTATTGAAAAGACTGTGTTTTCCCCATTGTATATTCTTGCTTCCTTTGTCATAGGTTACTTGACTATATGGGCACGGCTTTATTTTTGGGCTCACTGTTCTCTTCTATTGATCTATGTATCTATTTTTGTGCTAGTACCATATCATTTTAATTACTATAGTTTTGTAGTACTTCTTAAAATCCAGGACTGTGATACTTTCAGCTTTATTCTTCCTAAGGATTTTTTTTTTTTTTTTTTTTTTGGCAATTAGAGGTCCTTGTGGTTCCATATAAATTTTAGGATTATTTATTCTAGTTCTGTGAAAAAATGCTTTTGATATTTTGATAGGGATTGCATTAAATGTGTAGATTATTTTGGGTACTACAGACATTTTAGTAATGGTAATTCTTCCAATCTATTAGTATTTTATATCTCTCCTTTTTTTTTTTTTTTTTTTTTTTTTTGTTTGGTGTCATCTTCAATTTCTTTCATCAATATCTTATAGTTTTCAAAGTAGAGGTCTTTCACTTCCTTGGTTAAATTTATTCCTAGGTATTTTATTCTTCTTGATACATTTGTAAATTGGGTTCTTTTCTTTTTTTTTTTTTACATTTTTATTTTTTTATTTTATTTTTTTTTAAATTTTATTTTTCATAAACATATAATATCTTTTTATCCCCAGGGGTATAGGTCTGTGAATCGCCAGGTTTACACACTTCACAGCACTCACCATAGCACATACCCTCCCCAATGTCCATAATCCCACCTCCCCCAACCCCCCTGCCCCCATTAACCCTCAGTTTGTTTTGTGAGATTAAGAGTCACTTATGGTTTGTCTCCCTCCCAATCCCATCTTGTTTCATTTACTCTTCTCCTACCCCCTTAACCCCCCATGTTGCATCTCCTCTCCCTCATACCAGGGAGATCATATGATAGTTGTCTTTCTCCGATTGACTTATTTCGCTAAGCATGATACCCTCTAGTTCCATCCATGTCGTCGCAAATGGCAAGATTTCATTTCTTTTGATGGCTGCATAGTATTCCATTGTGTATATATACCACATCTTCTTTATCCATTCGTCTGTTGATGGACATCTAGGTTCTTTCCATACTTTGGCTATTGTAGACATTGCTGCTATAAACATTTGGGTGCACGTGCCCCTTCGGATCACTACGTTTGTATCTTTAGGGTAAATACCCAGCAGTGCAATTGCTGGGTCATAGGGTAGTTCTATTTTCAACATTTTGAGGAACCTCCATGCTGTTTTCCAGAGTGGTTGCACCAGCTTGCATTCCCACCAACAGTGTAGGAGGGTTCCCCTTTCTCCGCATCCTCGCCACATCTGTCATTTCCTGACTTGTTAATTTTAGTCATTCTGACTGGTGTGAAGTGGTATCTCATTGTGGTTTTGATTTGTATTTCCCTGATGCCGAGTGATGTGGAGCACTTTTTCATGTGTCTGTTGGCCATCTGGATGTCTTCTTTGCAGAAATGTCTGTTCATGTCCTCTGCCCATTTCTTGATTGGATTATTTGTTCTTTGGGTGTTGAGTTTGCTAAGTTCTTTATAGATTTGGGACACTAGCCCTTTATCCGATATGTCATTTGCAAATATCTTCTCCCATTCTGTCAGTTGTCTTTTGGTTTTGTTAACTGTTTCCTTTGCTGTGCAAAAGCTTTTGATCTTGATGAAATCCCAATAGTTCATTTTTGCCCTTGCTTCCCTTGCCTTTGGCGATGTTCCTAGGAAGATGTTGCTGCGGCTGAGGTCGAAGAGGTTGCTGCCTGTGTTCTCCTCAAGGATTTTGATGGATTCCTTTCTCACATTGAGATCCTTCATCCATTTTGAGTCTATTTTCGTGTGTGGTGTAAGGAAATGATCCAATTTCATTTTTCTGCATGTGGCTGTCCAATTTTCCCAACACCATTTGTTGAAGAGGCTGTCTTTTTTCCATTGGATATTCTTTCCTGCTTTGTCGAAGATTAGTTGACCATAGAGTTGAGGGTCTATTTCTGGGCTCTCTATTCTGTTCCATTGATCTATGTGTCTGTTTTTGTGCCAGTACCATGCTGTCTTGATGATGACAGCTTTGTAATAGAGCTTGAAGTCCGGAATTGTGATGCCACCAACTTTGGCTTTCTTTTTCAATATTGCTTTGGCTATTCGAGGTCTTTTCTGGTTCCATATAAATTTTAGGATTATTTGTTCCATTTCTTTGAAAAAAATGGATGGTACTTTGATAGGAATTGCATTAAATGTGTAGATTGCTTTAGGTAGCATAGACATTTTCACAATATTTATTCTTCCAATCCAGGAGCATGGAACATTTTTCCATTTTTTTGTGTCTTCCTCAATTTCTTTCATGAGTACTTTATAGTTTTCTGTGTATAGATTCTTAGTCTCTTTGGTTAGATTTATTCCTAGGTATCTTACAGTTTAGGGTGCAATTGTAAATGGGATGGACTCCTTAATTTCTCTTTCTTCTGTCTTGTTGTTGGTGTAGAGAAATGCAACTGATTTCTGTGCATTGATTTTATATCCTGACACTTTACTGAATTCCTGTACAAGTTCTAGCAGTTTTGGAGTGGAGTCTTTTGGGTTTTCTACATATAGTATCATATCATCTGCAAAGAGTGATAGTTTGACTTCTTCTTTGCCGATTTGGATGCCTTTAATTTCCTTTTGTTGTCTGATTGCTGAGGCTAGGACTTCTAGTACTATGTTGAATAGCAGTGGTGATAATGGACATCCCTGCCGTGTTCCTGACCTTAGCGGAAAAGCTTTCAGTTTTTCTCCATTGAGAATGATATTTGCGGTGGGTTTTTCATAGATGGCTTTGATAATATTGAGGTATGTGCCCTCTATCCCTACACTTTGAAGAGTTTTGATCAGGAAGGGATGCTGTACTTTGTCAAATGCTTTTTCAGCATCTATGGAGAGTATCATATGGTTCTTGTTCTTTCTTTTATTAATGTGTTGTATCACATTGATTGATTTGCGGATGTTGAACCAACCTTGCAGCCCTGGAATAAATCCCACTTGGTCGTGGTGAATAATCCTTTTAATGTACTGTTGAATCCTATTGGCTAGTATTTTGGCGAGAATTTTTGCATCTGTGTTCATCAAGGATATTGGTCTGTAGTTCTCTTTTTTGATGGGATCCTTGTCTGGTTTTGGGATCAAGGTGATGCTGGCCTCATTAAATGAGTTTGGAAGTTTTCCTTCCATTTCTATTTTTTGGAACAGTTTCAGGAGAATAGGAATTAGTTCTTCTTTAAATGTTTGGTAGAATTCCCCCGGGAAGCCATCTGGCCCTGGGCTTTTGTTTGGAGATTTTTGATGACTGTTTCAATCTCCTTACTGGTTATGGGTCTGTTCAGGCTTTCTATTTCTTCCTGGTTCAGTTGTGGTAGTTTATATGTCTCTAGGAATGCATCCATTTCTTCCAGATTGTCAAATTTGTTGGCGTAGAGTTGCTCATAGTATGTTCTTATAATTGTCTGTATTTCTTTGGTGTTAGTTGTGATCTCTCCTCTTTCATTCATGATTTTATTTATTTGGGTCCTCTCTCTTTTCTTTTTGATACGTCTGGCCAGGGGTTTATCGATCTTATTAATTCTTTCAAAGAACCAGCTCCTAGTTTCGTTGATTTGTTCTATTGTTTTTTTGGTTTCTATTTCATTGATTTCTGCTCTGATCTTTATGATTTCTCTTCTCCTGCTGGGTTTAGGGTTTCTTTCTTGTTCTTTCTCTAGCTCTTTTAGGTGTAGGGTTAGGTTGTGTACCTGAGACCTTTCTTGTTTCTTGAGAAAGGCTTGTACCGCTATATATTTTCCTCTCAGGACTGCCTTTGTTGTGTCCCACAGATTTTGAACTGTTGTGTTTTCATTATCATTTGTTTCCATGAATTTTTTCAACTCTTCTTTAATTTCCTGGTTGACCCATTCATTCTTTAGAAGGATGCTGTTTAGTCTCCATGTAATTGGGTTCTTTCCAAATTTCCTCTTGTGATTGAGTTCTAGCTTCAGAGCATTGTGGTCTGAAAATATGCAGGGAATGATTCCAATCTTTTGATAACGGTTGAGACCTGATTTAGGACCGAGAATATGATCTATTCTGGAGAATGTTCCATGTGCACTAGAGAAGAATGTGTATTCTGTTGCTTTGGGATGAAATGTTCTGAATATATCTGTGATGTCCATCTGGTCCAGTGTGTCATTTAAGGCCTTGATTTCCTTGTTGATCTTTTGCTTGGATGATCTGTCCATTTCAGTGAGGGGAGTGTTAAAGTCCCCTACTATTATTGTATTATTGTCGATGTGTTTCTTTGATTTTGTTATTAATTGGTTTATATAGTTGGCTGCTCCCATGTTAGGGGCATAGATATATAAAATTGTTAGATCTTCTTGTTGGACAGTTCCTTTGAGTATGATATAGTGTCCTTCCTCATCTCTTATTATAGTCTTTGGCTTGAAATCTAATTGATCTGATATAAGGATTGCCACTCCTGCTTTCTTCTGATGACCATTAGCATGGTAAATTCTTTTCCACCCCCTCACTTTAAATCTGGAGGTGTCTTCAGGTTTAAGATGAGTTTCTTGTAGGCAACATATAGATGGGTTTTGTTTTTTTATCCATTCTGATACCCTGTGTCTTTTGATTGGGGCATTTAGCCCATTAACATTCAGGGTAACTATTGAGAGATATGAATTTAGTGCCATTGTATTGCCTGTAAGGTGACTGTTATTGTATATTGTGTCTGTTCCTTTCTGATCTACTACTTTTAGGGTCTCTCTTTGCTTAGAGGACCCCTTTCAATATTTCCTGTAGAGCTGGTTTGGTATTTGCAAATTCTTTCAGTTTTTGTTTGTCCTGGAAGCTTTTAATCTCTCCTTCTATTTTCAATGATAGCCTAGCTGGATATAGTATTCTTGGCTGCATGTTTTTCTCGTTTAGTGCTCTGAATATATCATGCCAGCTCTTTCTGGCCTGCCAGGTCTCTGTGGATAAGTCTGCTGCCAATCTAATATTTTTACCATTGTATGTTACAGACTTCTTTTCCCGGGCTGCTTTCAGGATCTTCTCTTTGTCCCTAAGACTTGTAAATTTTACTATTAGGTGACGGGGTGTGGACCTATTCTTATTGATTTTGAGGGGGGTTCTCTGAATCTCCTGGATTTTGATGCTTGTTCCCTTTGCCATATTGGGGAAATTCTCTCCAATAATTCTCTCCAATATACCTTCTGCTCCCCTCTCTGTTTCCTCTTCTTCTGGAATCCCAATGATTCTAATGTTGTTTCGTCTTATGGTGTCACTTATCTCTCGAATTCTCCCCTCATGGTCCAGTAGCTGTTTGTCCCTCTTTTGCTCAGCTTCTTTATTCTCTGTCATTTGGTCTTCTATATCGCTAATTCTTTCTTCTGCCTCATTTATCCTAGCAGTGAGAGCCTCCATTTTTGATTGTACCTCATTAATAGCTTTTTTGATTTCAACTTGGTTAGATTTTAGTTCTTTTATTTCTCCAGAAAGGGCTTTTATATCTCCCAAGAGGGTTTCTCTAATATCTTCCATGCCTTTTTCAAGCCCGACTAGAACCTTGAGAATCATCATTCTGAACTCTAGATCTGACATATTACCAATGTCTGTATTGATTAGGTCCCTAGCCTTTGGTACTGCCTCTTGTTCTTTTTTTTGTGGTGAATTTTTCTGCCTTGTCATTTTGTCCAGATAAGAGTATATGAAGGAGCAAGTAAAATACTAAAAGGGTGGCAACAACCCCAGGAAAATATGCTTTAGCCAAATCAGAAGAGATCCCAAATCGTGAGGGGGGAGAAAGGGGAAAAAAAGAGGTTCAGAAAGAAAAAAAAAAAAAAAAAAGAAAAGAAAAAAAAAAAGAAACAATTAAAAAAAGAAAACCAATAAAGAAAAAATATAAAAAGGAAAAATATATATATATATATTGGATAAACTAGTTTAAAAACGTTAAAAAAGGAAAGGGTAAAAGTTAAAAAAATTTAGCAGAAGAAGAAAAATAAGTTGAAAAAGAAAAAAAATTAAATTAACTGCAAAGCTAAAGAATCATGGGGAGAAAGCCATGAGTTCCATGTTTTGCTTTCTCCTCCTTTGGAATTCCGCTGCTCTCCTTGGTATTGAAACTGCACTCCTTGGTAGGTGAACTTGGTCCTGGCTGGGCTTCTTGTTGATCTTCTGGGGGAGGGGCCTGTTGTAGTGATTCTCAAGTGTCTTTGCCCCGGGCGGAGTTGCACCGCCCTTACCAGGGGCCGGGCTGAGTAATCCGCTCGGGTTTGCTTTCGGGAGCTTTTGTTCCCTGAGCGCTTTCCGTAGAGTTCCGGAGGGCGGGAATGAAGATGGCGGCCTCCCGGTCTCCAGCCCGGAGGAGCCGAGAGCCCGGCGCCCCACTCCTCAGTGCGCCCTCAGAGAACAGCTCCGATTTACTCCCGTCACCCTGCCTCCGGCCACGCTCCGAGCTGACCGAGCCTGCAACCAGTTCAAGGTAACCCCGAGCTTAGAGCTTACTCCTTGGCTCTGTCTCTGTAGCCGGCTTCCCTGTTCTAATACCTGTAAGCTCTGCGACACTCAGACACCCCTGATCCTTCTGTGACCCTGCGGGACCTGAGGCCACGCTGACCCTGCGTGGGCTTCACCCCGGTTAAGCCTCTGGAGCGATGTCCCTCAGCGGAACAGACTTTTAAAAGTCCCGATTTTGTGCTCCGTTGCTCCGCCTCTTGCCGGGAGCCGGCCTCTCCCCCCGCGGTCTATCTTCCCGTCGCTTTGGATTCACTTCTCCGCCTGTCCTACCTTTCAGAAAGTGGTTGATTTTCTGTTTCTAGAGTTGCTGTTCTTCTTCTCTTCGATCTCCCGTTGGATTTGTAGGTGCTTGCAATCCCTAGATAAGCTATCTAGCTGATCTCCCGCTACCTGAAGTAGTCTCAGCCTGCTACTTCTCCGCCATCTTGACTCCTCCCTCTGGGTTCTTTTCTTAATTTCTTTTTCTGCTACCTCATTGTTAGTATATAAAAACACAATAGATTTCTATATGTTAATTTTATACCTTGCAGCAGTTCTGAATTTATTAGTCCTAACGATTTTTTGGTAGAGTCTTTAGGGTTTTCTATATATGGTATCATGTCATCTGCAAATAGTGACAGTTTTACTTCTTTCTTACCAGTTGAATCCTTTTTATTTCTTTTTCTTGTCTGATTGCTACAGCTAGTAATTCTAGTACTATGTTGAATAAAAATGGCAAGAGTGGACATCTTTGTCTTGTTTCTGATCTTAGAGGAAAATATTTCAGTTTTTCACCATTAAGTATGATGTTAGCTATGGGTTTTTCATATGTGGCCTTTGTCATGTTAAGATATATTTCCTCTACACCCACTTTGTTGAGACATTTTGTCATGAACGAGTGTTGTATTTTGTCAAATGCTTTTTCTGCCTTTGAAATGATCATATGTTTTTAAAAATTTTTCCTCTTGTTAATCTGATTTGTAAATATTGAACCATACTTCTATCCCTGGTATGTATCCCACTTGACCATATTGAATGGTCCTTTTATTTTTTTTATTTTTTTTGAATGGTCCTTTTAATGTATTGTTATGTTCGATTAGCTAATATTTGGTTGAGGATTTTTGCATCTTTGTTCATGAGGAATATTGCCTGCAGTTTTCTTTTGTGTGGTGTCTTTGTCTGGTTTTGGTATCAAGGTAGTACTGACTTTGAATGAATTTGGAGGTTTTCTTTCCTATTCTACTTTTGGAACAGTTTGAGAGGAATAGGTATTAACTCTTCTTTAAATATTTGGTAGAATTCACCTGTGAATAGTGAAACCATTTGGCCCTGGACTTTTGTTTGTTGGGAATTTAAAATCTTACTTTAAAATTATATTTATGTTACTATAGTTTTTTTATTTAATTACTTAATAAAGGATCTATTTAACCATTTAAAAAGCAGAAGTGAAATGATATTTATCCTACTTTTCAGAAAATCTGATTTAGTGTGGGTTTGGACTTATGACTTAAATATTTAGAAGTATTTTCTATGGTATTACATAAATAATAATATTATAATTTAGAAAACATGAATGTTGGGTATTTTTATTGTAATTCGTAAATAAATGAGTGGTGAGAGTGTTTGAGTATGCCCAAAAGACCATTGTAATGCTAGTCAAGCTCCTGATATGAAGAATAGGGCATTTTAATCTGCTCTGATATTTTCTCTTACATCAAGCAATATCAAGTTCTACCTGAAAATATTCCTACTAATGAATAAAAAAAAATCTTTATTAGTTCTTATTGCATTAAAAATGGAAGAATTTGAGTAGCTATTTCTCTTAAATTTGGCATCAAAAAAGAAAAATCCTGACCATATGCAGTAATTTAAATTTATTTCTGTGCGTTAACTGTCAGGTGGATATAAACTTTTTTAAAATTTTTTTTAAGATTTTATTTATTTACTTGAGAGAGAATGAGTGAGAGAGAGCATGAGAGATGAGAAGGTCAGAGGAAGAAGCAGACTCCCCAAGGACCTGGGAGCCGGAGGCGGGACTCGATCCCAGAAGCCTGGGATCATGACCTGAGCCGAAGACAGTCGCTCAACCAACTGAACCATCCAGGGGCCCTGGATATAAACTTTTAAGGACACTTTTCCTCCTGTGACCGAGGAACTGTAAGGTATTAGAGAGGTTAATAATAATGTAACCCTAATGAAATCATAAGCAATGACTGTTATTTGTCATTGCTTTTGAATACTTCTGAAAATTTGCATTTATGTGTAGGTTTCATCCAGTGTCTCATTTTGGAGGCTCCAAATGAAATTTTTTAATTAAGGGAAATGACTAGGTTGGAATACTTTAGCAATCAGGGACAGGGAGAGCAGACCAAGAGGGCCTCAGGTACCCTTTTCTGTTCCCCCAATCTCTCTTCAGTGGTGAAATCTTGAAAAGCAGAAATTAGTTTATATCCATGGGAGTCTCATTGCGGTGATTTTACTAACCATTTGTCTCAATTTTTATTTTTTAGAGGTGTGTTGCCCAATACCAGAGCTGGAGAATGGTGAAATCATTTCACAACACACTAGCTCTGTGAATAGCTGTGCTTATTTCTATAGAGATAAAGTTTATTATAAGTGTTATAAGAAACAGCTTGAAGCTAGATGCCGAGAAGATGGCACGTGGTATCCCAGAACACCAACATGTGATGACCGTAAGAGCTTATGGAATTTTATGTTATTTTTTCTTTTCCTTTTTAAAATTTACATTCAGGTTGGTTTACACATAGTGTATTATTAGTTTTGGGGTAGAATTTAGTGATTCATCACTTGCATGTAACACCCAGTCCTGGTTATATCAAGTGTCCTCCTCAGTGCCCATCACCCAATTACCTCATCTCCCCACGCCACTCCCCTCCAGCAACCCTCAGTTTGTTCCATGTTTCTGTGTACCAAAGTGATGGAGATTATTAAGGGAAGGTTTAAAATTAGGAAGAATTTGTATACCCTGCATGATTTTTGGAGTGGATACATTTGTTAAAAATCATTGCCCACCTCCCAATCCAACTTTCTTTTTCCTCCTCATTGTTTATTCCCATTCTCTTGACCTTCCTGCTTTTCTTTTCTGAATCAGTAAAAATAGGCCACATCTAATAGATCAGCTGAACTTTTCAATTATTGCCTTCTGTTTCTTTGTGTTTATTGTCCTGTCTTCTCTTCTGTCCGTTCATATGCCTGCATATCTGCATTTCAAGAACCACCCAAATCTGTTTGAACCCATCTTTCTAAACTTGCTTCCTTTCCTCCACAAACTTCCTTCCTTCCTGCTGCTGTCTCTAAGTTCTCCTTCAGACTCTCTCCCAGTGTGAAATGTCTACCTCTCCCTCACCAAGAGCATTTAGGTGCTAAACAAAATCCTACATCTCCCACTGTTTTCCCATGGCCCTATCTATTGATCATCAAGAACAATTATCCCTGCTGGACGGTGATGTTTCTTCTTGCCTTGTGTGTAAGAAGGAGCTCTAAAGTGGTTCAGATTGCTGTGTTCCAGAAGATCTTATAAAGTAATATTGTGAAGTCTCATCACTATAAAATATTATCTCTCAACTGGCACTTCAACTGTGCCTTTATCAGGCCATTCCAATGTCCAAACAGATTTACAGGTTCGGGATGATGTAGTCTGTAATGTGACTAGTACATTCTATGGCCATGGTCTCAGTAACACACCTCTTTTGCTGTGAGTGGGTTTTCTAGTTGCACATAGAGTAATCCATTTTCAATTATTTAAACAATATAACTTTCAGATAAAAGTCTGACTGAAGTCCCACAAACAGAAAAGGCAAACTTATACCTGGAACACTTGTGTATTTCTGTCAAAAGACATACTTGTCCCTTCTAGGTAGAAGGGATGAAATATAATCAACTTGCTACCAAGTGGCTTTGTAGTTATCTCAAGGGATGGTATCATATTAAAGACTTAATGTTGTGGCTGGCAGTTTGAAGATTCAGTGACAGCCTTGGTAAGTGGCAGTCCATGTTGTTGTGCCCATGCTTGTTCTTCATCCATACCACCCCTTTGCTCCTCTTCCTCTTGTGACAGCACTGGAAAGGCCAATGGCAGAAAATGGCTGACTTTAACTTGCTGAGATATTGTTTAATTGTTTAATGCCTACCCTACTGGGGATGCTCCGCTGGTGTTAACATGCAAAATAAAAACTTTGCACTTCCTGTCGTTCCCATATATCAGGTCACCTACTTCTACCTACCCCAGATCTCCCTGGGCCTAATCTTCCAATCTTTGCCCTTGAGGGCACTGCTAAACAAGCCATTCATTCTGGGCCATTCCAGGCTCATTTCGTCTATCTTTAGCCCACTTGTTCTTCCAACAAAGTGAATGAGCAGATCATCTAAGATTTTTCCTTACTACTGTCTTTCCCTGATCAGCCTCTAAAGCAGCTTCCATCCATTTATCTTACACATACCCAAAATATACATCTGTGAGTAAGGCTTGGCTTCTCTCTCTTCTGTCAGTTGGTTATAATGGAGACTCCACATAGTCATGAGTGTGAACTCAAGAGGCACTTGTGGGCATAAGGAGGACCTAAGCTTCCTATGTGGGTGGGCTGCTTGTGCCATCTGGTCCTTGCAAATGCTCAATCCCAGATGACAACTTCCATTTCATAATGAATTATTTGTTGTCTGCTTGGCCTTATAACTTGGTTCTGATTGACCAAAATCATGATTTTGGCACATGCTCACTTCATGACCAAATATCAGGCACAGCTTCTATCAGGACCAAACAACATGTCAAGAGTTATATCTCAAACAGCACATTGCATGGCCTTGCTTCAGGATCCCAAGGGTATATGCTATGATAGTCCCATTGATATTTGCATGCTTTCTGACTATAACCACTTTCAATGTACGAGGCTCTGCTGCATCTTAAGTTAAAAGCAACAGGACAATTACACTGCAACTGCCTTAGTAGAACAAAAGATGTTCTTAGTGTTCAAGGCATTTAGGAATTTACAAGGGTTTAGGAGGTCTTCACCAGGAACCCAGATGGATTATCTATCTATCTATCTATATCTATCTCAACATGCTAGTTTCTTCTTGCTCTTTCAGTATAATTAACATAATGCTATTGATATTCTGGACCAATGTGGATGTTCAGATAATATAGTATCATCAGATTCTATTATGACAGGGGCAAGGGAGTTATCATACCCCATGGCTGAAACTACAAATACATGATTTGATTCTTCTGTGTGTATGCAAACTGTCTCTGACCCTCTTTTTGTATAGGGATGGAAAGACGGCATCTGCTAAACCAGTGGTCATCATTTCCCTGAAAATACAAAAATCTACTCTAGCAAAGATATCACATCTGAAATGAGAATGAACATGTTGTTGAGTTTTTGAATAGTCGACTGTAATTTCCCAGAATCCTAACTTCTCTTGTAGACTGGGGAAGTAAATGGCAATGGAATGGGGAGGCAGCTTCAGTTCTTTAAGAGTGGCACCAATTCCCCCATTTCCCCTGACACCTTGGTGTATGATATGTTTTGTAATATGCTGTCTTCGCTTGAAGGGTGATGGGGATGAGCAAGATCAATGGCTTCTACTTGACTTCTTGGATGTGACAGGTCTTACCCCAAAAGGCAAGAACTCAACGTGGGGGTTGAACAAAGTATTAATTTTAACCATTCCCATTATCCGTTTGAAGATATTAGATGACCACCAGGTGGTCTAATGATGGGGCCAGGATGGTTCCTCAGCCTGAGGCTTACAGGAGGGCAGCCCAGGTCTTGGGTTGGGCTGAGTGTTCCCCTGGGCAGAGAAGATGACAGGACAGAATGGAGCCTCCTACAAAACACACAAATTAAGGAATGAGTTATTTTTTACATTCGACAAGCTCATGCTTTCTCACTTTTATCTCTCACCGTCAAGACTGTGATTTCCCTCCTGAGGTTGCCCACGGATATTACGAAAAAATGAGAGGACTGCAGGCATTAATCAAAACTGAAGTGATATATAGATGTGACAAAGGATACACTCTGGTTGGAGAGGCCAAACTCTCCTGCAGTTCTTCACACTGGACCCCTGAAGCCCCTCAGTGTAAAGGTAACTCCAGCTCCCTTTTCAGTCGGGTGGGTGGAATGGTCACAAAAGCATGGAAGCATTTGATTTGATTTGATTTGATTTATTTGAAATTGTGACTGTGTTCAGGACGCAAATAGTACAAAGGGAATACATAAACATCAACCTCCCTTCCTCTTTCTCCCAGTCACAAAATTCAGCCCCTATGCCCACTTTCCTGTATATTTCCAGAAAAATTCTGCGCATGGCTCATTTCATCTATGGCCTGTGGCAAAACTTTCATGCAAGCTTGCTCTAGCATGAATGTGGGTTCTCATGGGCTAATTGCAAACATCACGAAGTGGCAAAGACTTCCATCACAGCCTCGTGCAAGGCTCTACGGGCTCCTAGTGTGTTGTGGGGACAGGACAAGTCAAGGTCAGGTCTGACTTTTACAGGCACACAGGTTAATAGCACGTTGCCATCAGCAACTCCAGGGATGATTGGCCACCATAGTCTCCATTACACACAGAGGCCAATCGACAGGAGGGAACATTTCATAGCTCATGTCTTGGGGGGATCGAGAGATGAGGGATACTTGATTTGATAGCTGAGGACCGGGGGTCACATGCCTTTTTTCATATCTTATCATGTTCTTGAGAAGTATGAAGACCTTGGGCAAGTTTCTTAACCTGTCTGTATCTCAAATTTCTCCCAGAAAAATGGGAGTGATAACTGTCCTTATCTCACAGAGCTGAATCACATAAAATTTTCAGCCTGAGTCTGATATATCAGTGGGGCCAATGCTCAACCAAAATGCTAACAAATATTACTGTTACCAAAAC